>NW_026067997.1:377153-486842 GCF_014885135.2 Alexandromys fortis
GCCAGGTGGATCTGCAGTGCTCATTAACTAGCCAGCCCAGTGAAAGGCTATGTCCCCCCCCCAAAAAAAGTGGAGAGTTTCTGAGCAATATGAACCTGAAATCAACCCATGACATACACAAACATATACACAAACCGTACCTCAACCTGTGACTGTGCGCCTCCACGAACATATACTTGCATGCGCACTTACACGTGTGAGCCTGCGCGTGCGCACACCTTACACTAAGTACTCCCCCCAAAAGACATGACCTCCCGTTGCAGCCCACCTCAGACATCCCAGCTCTCTGGCTCTTCTCTGGTATCGCTTTACAGGCTGTCTGCTTTCGGTTAACTTGAGTCGAGTCACCCAATATTGTAGGAGGGATTGCTGAGCTGACCAGAAGCTGACAAAGATCCAGTACAATAATCCTAGAGTCCCGTTGATTGAGTTCAATCATGGAACAGAGTGAACATTTCATATCAAAAATTGAAATATAAATTATGCCAGGAAAAGAAGATTCACGGTGGACAGGAAGTCTGGAATATGTATGTGTACTCATTTCTGTCTGTCTCCGCTTAACACTTAGCCAATAAACAGTTTCTACTTAATTTCTACCGTTGCCAACTGTAACCAAATCTCATCTGTTCATTTCTACATGGATGCCATAGCCTAGTGCCTTTCTGGGTTCACATTTTCTCAGGACGCACATCTTTATAAGATCGGAAGAGTCTTGCCTCAGCTTTTTTTTTTAATTTATTTATTTATTATGTATACAATATTCTGTCTGTGTGCATGTCTGCAGGCCAGAAGAGGGCACCAGACCTCATTACAGATGGTTGTGAGCCACCATGTGGTTGCTGGGAATTGAACTCAGAACCCTTGGAAGAGCAGGCAGTGCTCTTAACCACTGAGCCATCTCTCCAGCTTGCCTCAGCTTTGTTCTCAACATGCCATGCCTTTGGTCATGAGTCGGATGTGCAAGCTCCCTTCTGCTTGTGCTGTTATCATGCTTGAGTTTGCAGAAGAATTCTCTTCAGCTTGTACTAAATGCCTTTCTAAACTCTGCCATTGTAGCTATTACCGGGGCATCCCCCAACAAGACTGCAGTGCTGATGGGTGGGAAAAGAACGTGATGAATCAAGCACTCTGGAGATGGTTTCGGGGAATAGGGCCAACGATTTACGCAGCGGAAGCCAATGGGCTGAGATTGGTTAGCGCATTACCTTGGATTGCACAGCAAGCACTCATACCAGCAGGGTCTCTATGTGGAAGAAACACATAAAGGGGACAGGGAGCGCGTAGACCCATCAGCAGGGCACTTACCTGCTACTCATACTCCTTCAGAATTCAGTGTTCTGACTTCTGGGGATATTCAAGAGCATGACTTAAAAGCACAGGGTGTCGGGTAAGCTGACTGCCAGCTCATGCCTGCATATTCTTCTACAGAATTCTGATTTCTTCACTAGCCCATCTACAACTACACCTCAGCTGTTCAGTCTGGACACAGTTTTGCTAGTTTTTGTCTCTGTGATTTTCTGCACTTGTACCTAGGCTTTTTAAAAAAATGTCAAGGGTAGTTCCTGACATTTATAGGATTTCAATTTGTATATGTGAATAATACAAAAAATATGATTGTTTTGCAACAAGTATTTTCCTAAGATGCTGACGGGTCACTGACAGAAGGAGTACCATCTGATGTCTCTGTAATTTAAAGGCACAGTGAGTCTTCACTTTTTTGGAAGCATAATAAATCTTTCGAGAATCTGATGCAAATGTGCCTAGAAAACATGGCATAAATTCATATAACCAATATGTTTTTAATCCTAAAAGTGTTTGCTGACCTTCCTGGAATCACCAAGGCCTGTGTTTAATAACTACCTGGACATTCTAGAAAAAGTTCCAAACTGGGGATTGGATCAGGTATAACCATTTTCCATTTACACATAACAAGGTTCCATACCCAATGTGCTATAAGAAAATTTCATTTTTTGAAGACATAACCAAAACTTGTGAAACATTTTATAAAATCTATTTTGATGCCTTGTGTATGAGTGCTTTCCCGGTATGAATGTATGCTCATTGCATGCATGCCTGATGCTGACAGAGGCCAGAAAAAGGCACTGGATTCCCTGGAACAGGAGTTACAGACAGTTGTTAGCCACCATGTGGGGGACGGGTCCTCTGCAAGAGCAGTAACACTCTTAACTGCTGAACTGTCATCTCTCCAGCCCCCCAAAATTAGTTCTATAGTCCTGCAAGGATGTCTGGGGAAATATAGACTTGTGTAATGAGGCTCTTAAATACACATGCAAGAACCCACAATCCTTGGGCTCCTCGGGGAAGCAGAACGACAAATCGGAAGGAGTAGGTTCTTGAATCACTCGGAATCTGATTCCAGAATCCTAGCTGTGTTACTGTCCTCTACCATCTCTATGCGGCACTTGCATGTCTGTCTCTAATTTATAATTTATGGGAAAATGGATATGAAAATACATGTCAAACCCCAATGCAGTATCTGACTTAAAGTAAGTGCTCAAGCAATAGTAAGTATCCCGATCCTACAAAGTTGTTTAATTAAGCTAATCTGTAATAAGATATTTTGATTATTGGAGTTCCCTTTTGCAGACTTTTTGATCTTAAAATGTAATTTTTCTGTCAACGACACCAACACTTAAGTGCTAACCAATTATGACCTGAATGTGAATGAATAATCTCACACCTTTGTTAGCCTACACCAAATCATGCAAAATCAGTATATATGAACATATACAATCAGGGTACAGCATAGGTCACAACTGAGCATCACTAACAATGAGGTTATAAGAAGGACCACTGCAAAATTTCCCAAAGTATGTGTCAGGGAACCTGATCTTTACAATATTCTTGGTAATGGAGGTCTTTGGCTACACAAGCTTGAGAAATTGCATGTGTAGCTGCTTTTTAGAGATTTGTAATGGATATAAACCAATCAATACCCAGACCCTCTGGAGTTCAATTAATGTCACCCAGCAAGCATCATCTAAACTTTGGAGTATTTTCTTTCACATGTCCATTATCACCTCTTGATAAACCATACCTTTTATACAGTGTCCTGTATTTATCTGACCCAGATGTCAGATACATCTACAACATAAATGCAATTATGGGATACATAAATTTCTACATATCGGACATCTTCATTTTTAATCTTCTATTCCTCCTTCCTGCCTTTGAGGCCCATTTCTGTTCCTTTTCTAGTATGTATGTGTGCGTGCATACACACAGTTTATGCATGTATTATTTTGAGATGGAATCTTGTTCTGTGGCTCAAGCTAGCTTTGAGTTATCACCTCAACCTCTGGAGTACTTAGGATTAGAAGCTTGTGTTTATAACTGTGTCTGGCTGCTCCTGGCTTTATGATGTATACTATTGAGGAATGTAAGGCAAAGCTCATCCCTCTTCGTCTTCGTTTTCTCTCTTTAAAGAGCAATCAGAATCTCCATACATATTTACAGCTCCTCTGTGTTGTGCTAGTTACCGTGAAATCCAAGAACATGAAAGATTCAGTGGCCTAGACCTAGGAAAGACCTTACGGTATCCTGCTGAGAAAATCACACACAAGATCAGCTGCTGCCTAGAGATGGTATAAGGTGGCATATAAATCATTCAGCTGGGGATGCTGCTGAAGGCCAGGGCAGGGAGGGGGCAGGGTACGGACTGAGGCTGAGTGAGTAGAGAGCCAGGGAAGAAAGCTTCCTAGATGGAAGTCACAGCAGAGTCTGTGGTTTGGAAGGTTATAGGAACAGGGGGTCAGGTTGGCATTGTTCCCAAGTAGAAGAAATTGCTGGAGCCCGAAGAAGGGCTACACTCATGGGCCGTAAACTAGTGGAAGAGATTCCTTCCAGGGAGAGGAGGGAAATAAAGTTGAAAACAAACATGTGGCCTTGAGCTAATGGATATTGTGGGCACTGGGTGAGTGCACTGGTGGTTCCGGGAGATAAAACAGAGAAGAGACAAGGAGGTGACATTAGGAAGCCACTGTAGTGGTGGAGAGATACAGGGAGAAGCAGCCTTCTGGAGGCATGCCCTTCAGTGCTGCTGTCCTGAGCCACAGAGCATTAGGTCCAAAGGGCAGCTTGGTAAACCAACATCATTTTGGGAAACTTTGACCGAGTGTTTTCTCTGTATTTTAGTTTGCTCTTTTATACAGTAAGATTCCCCTTAAAATGCATCCACTAAAAGGTTACTCTAGCCATTTACACATTTTATTGGATTTTATTTTTCTAAGACAGGGTTTGTCTGTGTAGCTCTGGCTGCCCTGAAACTCATTCTGTAGACCACTGAGTGCTAGTATTAAAGGTGTGTGCCACCACTGCTTGCCGTCTTATTGGAATTTTGTTTGTTTGTTTTTGTTTTTTCAAGATAGGGTTTCTCTGTGTAGCCCTTACTGTCCTGGAACTAGTTCTTGTAGACCAGGCTGGCCTCGAACTCACAGAGATTCGCCTCCCTCTGCCACTCTAGTGCTGGGCTTAAAGGTGTGCACCACCTAAGACCAACTAAGATTTAAAAAATCATATATTAATATTCTTATTTCTTTTTAATGGACTTGCTTAAATTTATACATGTGATTTATGTGTAAAACATTTATCAAGTCTACTGCATGTAACATATAAGAACTATTTTTTTTATATAAAAATCCATCTCTTTATCTCTTCCTAATACTAAAAAGGAGTCTTGTTTAGGAACATACTTAAGACACTGATGGGAAGACACACCCCCCTTTACCGCTATTAAAATAAACATAGCAAGCAAATTAACAATTCAGCATTTCCTCCGTCTCACTTGGAGAGATTCAATATCTTGAAAGGGTTCTGTCTTCCATGAGCTGCAGGCCCCAGCTTACACTTTCAGTACCCTTCAGTATCCTTCAAGAAGTAGCTATTATGGAGAACTCAACTTCTGTGGGGCGTGTCATGGCTTTCTGACGTCTCCATTCATTTACACAGGGTTTGAAAGGACTAGTGTGTATCAGTGAAGACACACCCCCCTGGAAGACACACCCCCCTTTACCGCTATTAAAATAAACATAGCAAGCAAATTAACAATTCAGCATTTCCTCCGTCTCACTTGGAGAGATTCAATATCTTGAAAGGGTTCTGTCTTCCATGAGCTGCAGGCCCCAGCTTACACTTTCAGTACCCTTCAGTATCCTTCAAGAAGTAGCTATTATGGAGAACTCAACTTCTGTGGGGCGTGTCATGGCTTTCTGACGTCTCCATTCATTTACACAGGGTTTGAAAGGACTAGTGTGTATCAGTGAAGTGCAGATATGTATATACAAACTAATATAGGCACATTATATGCTCTGACACAGATGTCTTGATTAAAGTTGGAGGTGCAATGAATACTATTGTTCATTTTTCTCATTTTTGATATATGAGTGCTAATTTCAATATACAGTCATGTACAGGAATCTGGTGATTGTTGTGTTTGTTTAAGATGAGATGGTGGTAGCAACGCCTGTGAGTTGTTTTGTATGAGTGTGAATGTGCATGTATACATATGTACTTATGACAAAATGTTATTTGAGTCATTAATAAGCCTTAGATTTCAATTTAAGTAAAACAAAAGGAGTACTACATATGTACACATATAGGATGCAAATTAAATCTGTATATAATTAAAGTAGTATATATTAAGTGCATATATATATCATATGCACACAGATACACATTTGATCTGGTATACAGAGAATAGAAATAAAACTTTATATGAAACAATATTTATCCTTATAATGTGCAGTTCACTCTGTTGTTTTCTGTTCTACTTAATCTGCTAAACTCTAAAGTATTGATTGGCCCCGCAGGCTGAATTTGAAGCAGACCAATTACTTTGAAAATACAAAAGTCGGAATTAGTTTGTTTGATGAATGGAAGCTTTATTCTTAGGTTTCCTCTCTCCCCTTTGTAATACATTTTTCCTCTACTCCACCTTACATGAGGAGTAGAGCACAGAGCACCCTGCGGTATAAGCCCTCTAACAGGTACGCATTTACAAATGCGTTCTTCACACTCGTGTGAGTTTCCATGGAGCACTAGAGGTGTGCCAGCTGGGCACGTGAAGCAGAGGGCACTCACTAAGTGCACACAAAAGCCCGCACATGATGAGATTGCATAAATGAATGAAGGGAAATGCTTGCTGGGACTTAAATTCTGGCCAGTGGGATTGCAGAGAGCACAACAGACTCTCGGAATGTTGGCCAACTGTTGCTAGAATTTGTCTTTTAAAAATCCCATATTTAAACTATTAAGACCACATTTAGCTTTTAGAAATTTCTACATTTTTTAGAGAAGTTAAATACTTTAGGTTATAAGCAAATTAAGAGTATGGACTCCAGTGGTCATGCATGCCCCCCACGTGAGTGTGTGTGTGTGTGTGTGTGTGTGTGTGTACAATGTTGCATATTTGTCTATAAGAAACACACTTAGACAAATATTTCCCATGGCATATGTATAGTGGTCCAAGGACAACCTCAGGTATTATTGCACCTTCTGGTTTGTTCGAGACAGGGCCTCTTGCTGTTTGCTGCTTTATCTGCAAGGCTCTCTGGTCCACGGACTCCTGGGGATTCTCTCTGCTCCACCTCCATTTCCTCATAGGGGCAGGGAGAGTGCAGCTTTGTACATCCACATTCTACAGGTTCTGGGAACCGTGTAGCAAGAAGTATACTTGTTGATCCATCTCACCCATGTGAGTTTGCCTTCTCCTCGTCACGGATTTTACATTAGTATCAGAAACTTTTCTAACAGTAGTATTTTAGCAAATCTCACAGGGGGTTGATAATTTCGAGGTGGAAAATTAAATAAGATTGCCAGGCAGGGTGGCACACACACACATCTTCCTGGCATTCAGGAGGCTGAAGCAGGAAAGGCATAAAAGCTGAGAGTTTGAGACAAGATGATCAATATAGCCAGATCTCATCTCAGAGAAGAGAGAGAAAGAGAGAGAGGGGTGGGGTGGGGTGAGGGAATGAGGGAAGGGGGGAGGGAGGGGAGAAAGGGAGGGGTGACTTTACCTATGGAATGTTATCATGGGGTCAGAGAAAGACTATTTGATTTGAAGGCAAAAGACAGATTCTTTTTCTGGCTCCAGCAGTTACTCAGGAATGGCCTTGGTCAAGTGATTTCAGCTGTCAACTGGACAACTGGACTTTATATGAGATGAGCTTCGAGAAACAAACACTGACCCAAAATACTTGACACTGGGGGCTTAACAATGATCTATGAGCCAACAAACCAGGGGACACTATTTCCCAAAGTCACACCTGCGTACTAACCCTCCCATGAACCAACAAATAGAGAAAGCACCCCAATTCCATTTGACCCTTGCTCTCCTCTGCAGTTCTTAGAAAGCTTAAAGATTAACTGTCCCCTATATTTCTGAGGCTCATTTTTTCTTTCTCTCTTATGCCATCTTACATTCCCAAAGCATCTCATCAATAGCAGAAATCTGTATCCTTACTTAGTACAATATTCTAGATTTTTAATGATCTGGATGTCATCCAAACTTCAGTGAACCTGTGCAGAGCCCTGCTAGAGCAAACTCTTCTAACCAACCTTCCTCGTCAGCCTATAGATGCTCTTACCTCTATTGGACCTGGCTATATAATTTCCTGTCAGCCCCGTCTGCATATCTGGTCACAGTTAAGTTATTTTTTAAATTTAATTTTTTTTTTTTTTACTTGCCACTGGATCATCCAGATGATCAAGTTCCTGCCTTTCTTTGCCTGCTTCCTTCATGTGGAAGTTCCCTAGAGGAAGCTCGGCTTAGACTCTAATGACGCAGATGACAAGCTCTTCACAGGAGGGGCAGGAAGGCCCAGGGTGGAGGAAGTTGGTCCTTAAATCACCGAGGGACGGAGGCACTCAGGAGGTGAATCAGGGGTAGAGGTTCAAGGGTTAAAGGGAATTCGCAGCATCGGTTGTGCTGACTTAGGGCTGATTATTTTCCAAAGGCAAAGTTAGATGACTAGGTGCTGTTAGGATTCACCCCGTCTATTTAAATATTTGCTTCACTCATTATCTCGAGATAGAAGGTAATTGAATTCCCAGGGGACCTGGGATTCTAAGTGATGCTCCGTCTACAGAGCTATTGTCAGAAGAGCTTTGGCTTTTAGAAGTGGACCATCTTGAGGCACTGCTTGATAGAGGAACAATTGGCCATTTTCCAAAGAAATTCATGTGTAGTTAGGGCAAGAGGAATAAAGAAAATGTTAACAAAGGTCAGGGAACCCAGCCGAGACTCCCTGGGAATCTGTCATGACACCAGATGTTGCAGACCTGGTTAGGGTCTAGAGGACAGTGTGGTTTCCTCCTAATTCTAGGCCTCTTGCATACCATGAATAAGACAGTGTTTCGTTCTCCAACCCTCCAAACCGTCCACATTGGAAGCCTTGGTGTGACGGAGAGAAGCTGGAGGGTTCCAACTACTGGATCCAAGGAGAAAAGCATAGGTCTAAGTGCCTAAAAGTATAGGAGAGTATTGTCAGTTCAAAGCTGATGAGACCCAGGACACTTTGTCAGGGAATGACAGTTCAAGAGATGATTGCTACAAACTGAACTATGGGCTTCCATGTAAAGAGAAGAAAATACAATATGCTGTGAGCTTGAGTCATTTTTATACTGTGAATTGTCGACTTGTTGCTACCACCGCCTCCCTCCCCCTTCCCCCCCCCCCGCAGCTTTCTTGCTTGGTGGTCTTATCACACTAGTGTGACGGTCATTGTCAACTGTGATCTTGATGAGATCTGCAATAGCGTGAGAGATGAGCCTCTGACAATGGCTGTGAGAGATTATTCTGATTGAATTCATTGATAGGGGAAGATCACCCATCCAGGAAGGCATCACTCAAGATCTCAGACTATGGGATAAGGCAACCCCTGTCTCCAGACTCAATGTATGTCACAGAGGACACCATCTAAGCTTGAGATGCTGGTATGAGAGACAATTAATGTACATACTTTTATTCTCTTTGTCTTTATAAAATGGCAAGGACAGCATAGGTACTCTATGGAGTGTTTCTTATCATTAAATATGATTCTCAAGGTAAAGTGGCAATGTCTGAAAAAATAGTAAAAGCTCAGAAAACTGTAACATTTTATGTTCTACATGCAGACAATGAAAACATGTTGGGACTTTAAAAAGTTATGCCAAGAGCTCACTCTAGCACTTTATCTTTCCCGGGGACACGGTTATCCATCACGGGGATGAGATGATCATTTAGCCTTTTCATACTGAAACTGTAAGTGAGAAGACTAATTGTGGAAATCACCAGCAGATTATTTATCTAATTGAACAAGGCTTTTTAGCCCTGACATTCTAAATCTCCAGTTCATCTATGATTTGCTCAGAAAAATTCTGGATGGTAGGGACAAGTTTTAGAGTAGAAAAGAAATACATTGACACTCTGGGTAGCAGTGACCTCTGGGTTGAGAGAACCTTACCAAGGGGTGAATTGGCCTTTTGCTTCTGCTACATTGTGCAGAATTAAGAGGGGACCGGGGAAAATCTAAGTTAGTAAGGAACAGATAGATAAATCATGATTAATGCAAGGGAGTCAAATCAGAAGTTAATTCTCAAAGCCACTAAAACACCAAATGCACTTTTACAATGACTTATTCCTAGACTGGTTTGCTAGAGTTGGCCCATATCTAACTCATGTTGATATTGTTGCCAGACACTGGGTGTCTAGAAATGCTTGTTAGCTATGACCGCCCTGAAAAATGCATGGATTATTCATTTCCCCTTGTTAAGGACACCTTTCTGTAACATTGTTGTACAATAACATATCTGAGCATCAATTCAAAGAATACATACTTGATTTTCTCACCCTGTAAACCTAATAATTTAGAGTTGAGTAAGTTTTGTTCCAAGGGAGAAAAATCACTGGTAGAGTGATTCTTATTTACCATTTTCCTCTTACACACACACACACACACACACACGGTTTATACATCCTAACTGCTCTAGAGCGTACCAGATTGATATCCGTTATTCCAGTTTCATTATGAACAGCACCGCACTTGACCATGAAAAAATGCTCTGTTATGAATGTCAAACCAGATATCCTAATTACAGAAGATTGACTGCCCATCATTCAGCTGTCCATATTTATCTTTCTTAGAGTCAGGGTACCACAGTCCGCCAGTGTTATTCTCTGTGGATACAGCTTTCAATCAGTGAATTCTCTTCCGAGAACTAGATACCTCTCTTGTACACACAGGCGAAGAAGAATAACTAATAATCAGGCTCCTAAATCCACTGCAATCTAAAAGCCATGCTCATTTGAAAATTCTAATCTAGCAATTAAACTCAAGAGTCTTGAGTTAAATGGCACCTTAATAACGCAACTTATTTTGTCAAAATCAGTTAATGCTCTTTTAATGTGATTTCTGATACATGGACAGCCAAGTTTTAAAATGTGGCTGGTCAAAGCAACCAGAAAGCTCACTTCATTCTGTCGATGACAATGGCAATTTAGCGAGTTCTTTTTACTACTGGGGATGTAACTGCTCTTGGCTTTAATTTCTTGCAATGATGGAACAGACGCAATTACTTCATACTTTTAGGAACATTTGGCTCCATCATGTTCTGGTGTTTCTCTAAACCCCATTAAAACAGCCCTATGATTACACAGTCTTCCTATTAAGGGGTCTGTCTGCCTCGTGTCAGCAAAATGGTAGCTACTGTCTACCTTAATCCAAGACACTGTAGCAGTGGGTTCTATCTCTCTGCCTTTTTTCCTTTCAGGCGTTCCTGTTTGCATCTCTCTATCGAAGTTTGGCATGCCTGCTGAAGCACCATCTTACCAGGGCATGTACCTATTCCTCTCAGGTAACTTAAGAATTCTACAGTCAGGTCAAAATGGACCTGTGATTTGAATTTAGATGAGGCTATGATTTGTAAGACTATGAAGATGGTCAAAAAGTTTGGAGAATGCAAATCCACTTTTCCTTGTTTGCCTGTCTACCTTTTCCCAGTTCCTAGTGGGCATGTAAGGTCCAAGGTTGGAAATCAACTGACAGATGCTATTAAAATTAATTTTTCTAGCATATTTTTTTTATCATTAGGCCTATTCTCCAAACATGTCTGACAAAAGCAAGTGAAAACTTCACGACTGTGTTCACATGGGAAAAGAACATCCCACAAATTACTCTACCAACAAGGCACTGTGGATTGCTATTTAAAATGCATGTTGCATTATTAGTAAACAACCTGAGGAAAAGACTGCTAACTGTCTTCTATTAGTGCCTTCCTTACTCAGTGGTATTAGAGTCCAAGTTTCAAGTAAACACACCACTGTCCCAAAGAGAAGAAAATTCGAGACTCCTTTGTATTCAAGCATTGCCACTTAAAGTTCTGGTGAATGAAGTCATAGCGGAAGCATGTTGAAATTTCAGGAACTTTCATTAAAAGATACAGGCTAGATGGATTTCATCTGATTTTCTTGTTTCCTAACTCTTTCTCACTGGTTAGAATGTGAATTTGTTGCCGGAAGCTGGAGCAGCCATGTTAGAACCCTGGCAGATCTGGGGCACCGAGTTCATATTTAATGAATGAAAAAACCTGAAGTAGTATGTGATTCTGGAAAGTTCTGTTGGATGACATTCCATATTAATGAGTCATTCATATTTTTAATGTAAGAAATATACATCTGTTTGAGCCAGCGCCATCAAAAATGTTTATATTTACAGCCAAAGGCAATCCATACTAACATAAACACCTAAAACCTTTGGGAACTAAGCGTGGTGTTAGCATGCTGCTCACATAGGCCAGGCTGAGACTATTACATGACTTTTCCAGCTTACCCTGATTTAAATATTTAATGCACGTAGAGAATGCTAATTAACAGCTTGCTTCAGACCTATATGGAAATGATTTTTAAGACCATCTGCCAAATTAAAATCCTCTAAGAACCACCCTGAAGTTTCCCTGAGGCTTCAGACACTTGGTACTGTAAGCTGACTTGGAACTCATTCCTGCCTTGTGATGAACCGAAGTGTGGTGTCCTTGCTGTGAAGAACACTATCCTCATTGTCCAGAATGTGCCTTTCCTCCAGATGGCTCCTCATCTCACCGAGACACTGAAGAGCACAGATATTTACAAATTTCTCCTTGTCTAATAGTCTCCAAGCATCCTTCTCTTGTTAAGACATTAAAAGCTGGAGGGTCCCCTAATAATCATTTTGTCCATGTTTTGTCATTTAACACAAATGTTCTTTATTCCTGTCAATCTGATGACTTTAAATGAAATCCCTGTGGGTCCAAGTCATGCCTGGAAGGTTTATGGGAGGACAAACTGTAAGTGTGTGATACTTCTGGATGTCCAACATTGTCGAGCAAAAGAATTTCTACGTAAACCCTCTGAGGTTACAGACCGTGGCTACTTATTACTAAACAGCTCGATCTTAGAGCAGAGTTTGGCAATGTGAAACTGAATAGAAGAGTTTATAGGGACAAAGTAGACTTGTTGTTTGACGTCTGCACACGCTTGAGGAACCCTCACGATGTCAGTGAGTCAGTGTGAAGAGGACTTTCCGGGACTGGCTCTATAATGTCTACCGCAGTGACTCGGGACCCACCCATGGTTCATAAATTGTTACAGCCTCACACCCTCCTACGGAGAATCTTTCTGGCATTCTAAATTCTTAAAGTGCTGTCCATCGAGTTTGGCTCCCCTCATGCATGATACACTTGGGTGGACAGAGAGGTGCGTGCTTGAGCTGCCTAGGAGAAAGGATGGCCAATGTCTTAAGTGTTAGTTATTGAAATTAGTGGTATGGATTGTGGAGTATGAATATCAACCATAGCAGCGTAAGCCTGCCATTTAGAGGGAAGAGTTCCATTACTGATTTCAATGAGAGGATGGTTGTGGTACTGTATGAGAACAACTACTCTCGAGACCATCCATAACCGAATTCAGTTCTCCCTCTACTTCTCGCGTGATTCCTAGCAAGAAGCAATGCAATGGTGCTTTCTGAGTAGACACTCACTCAGTCTTTTAAAGCCCTGGAGATAGATTGCTACAAGGAAGAAAAAGCAAATGAAGACATGGAAAGAAAAGATAGTCTGAACAGATAATGTTTATTAATTCATGGTTGTCCCTTCCTCCGGATGTTGCCATTGCATTGTTCATGAAATGAACCTGTAAGGCACGTGGATCCCTAATACCGATACTCTGTTACTGTCCATCAAATGGTGTGTCCTGTGTGCTTCCGAAACTTGAAATGTTAGTGATATAAGTTTTTTTTCCCAGTTATTTATGCTATGCCTCAACTAATGGTTTATTTCGTCCATAATTCAGAACCCAAGTTAAAACAAGTTTTATATAAGCCAGGAACAAAAATTGAAAATCCATCGGATGCTTGAGACTATGCTGTAGTTATGTAGAAAAGTGCTCTATCCATGTTTCAAACTACTGGACAGTTTAGGGATGGGGAAGTGATGTGCTGAGCAGCCTTTTCTCAAGTACATCAAATAAAACTAATAGGGGTATATTCCCATCTATTTGAATGTGTACATTTCCGTGTTCCCACGTGGAAAGGAAAAGAGTTGTGTGAACGAGTGATGCAGAATGCTGTGGTACATCAGGTTGATGTCTGTGTGCGTGCATTCTTCGTATTACTCGCGATGCCTGCCAGTGTGTTTGAAATTCTTTCCAAAGTCATGTTTAAAGAAATCGGGCGAGTTTATAACGAACAGCTAGATGATCTGTTACTCCAGCGTGCATTCCTGCTTTGCCCTTATAGACACTCAGAGCGCACGCACAGGCTCACGGGAGGGACACGTTTGTACTTTCTGCTTCCGTGACGTGTGACGGCACAGCGTGAGAGCAATAACTCAGGCTTTTAATCTACCTGTGCCATCCGGCACTGGGCAACTCTAGGAGACATTTGACCCAGTGATTTTACTTTAAGACAACCATTTCAAAGATGGAATATAATGCCGTCCCTTCTAAACAAGACTGCCCTTTTGTTCTTTCGGATTTGGTTGAAACTGGCCCATGGGGTTCAACTACCTGAGAGCCATCCTTGAGCAAGACAGCCTAGGCATGCTGCCCAAACCACAGGCTATTGGCAACTTGGCCCAAAGTGACTCTTCGGGATTGTTGACCTCCACGGTGCTGATGAATACAATGAGCCGCACAAGAGGTAGGACTTGTTTTGAACACATTAACTATGATTGATGACCCATCTCTGGTGAGTTACTTCAATTCCAGGGTAGATGAAAGTTTCACGGCTTAACCTCTTACAAAATTTCTGTTGGGACAGGTTTCAGCCTTATTTGCCAACTGCTGACAAGTCACTAGGGTTTGCTACACAATGAACTTGTTAGCTACTGAATGGATCTAAACTATACATAATATCCCAGAATCGCCACGAGCTCCTTACCACGTTTCTTCACGGAGTGCCTCTGGAAATTTTCCTTCAGGCTACCAAATTTCAAGGTCTGAGTCTAAATGCCAACCATCTAGAAAATTTTCTGAAATGGGCCAAGGCCAGGACTAGAATCAGGTTAGGAAGTGATCTATTATGAACGGCAGGCTACAAATCACATCTCCATGATCAAAACCACCCACAAATCGACTCTGACCATTCTATGCTTCAAGTTACTATGAGAGAATATTGGTCTTCTGAGCAAGTCAATTTCAAATTCTGACTCCAAAAAAAAAAAAGTCTAAAAGAAGACTAAAATGAAGATAAGGGTTTGGCAGTGGCAAGGGTGTGGGATACGAAAACTACAAACAAGCGAGAACAGATGAGCCCCTGTTCTGTGACAGGGAACTCCTCATTGCAAGCTGAGGAATAGCACAGGGAAGTCCACTGAGCCCAGTGACAGGATGAGAGCTATTTCCGAGGTGACTCTAAGGAAGAGGCTGTACACAACCTGACCTGGATTGTGGCCAGAAGTCTGAGGTTTGTTTTGCTTGCCATTGTTGCTCTTGCCCTTGAGTAAAGAAACATGAGAGTGAAAAAATATTTTCTCTCAGGGTCAAAAGGAAAGAAGAGATGAGGTGACGTAGAAGTGAGAGCGGGGAGGACACAGAGGAGAGTCAGTGTACTAAATTGCTGCCACCTTCAGATCAGCAGGTTGTGCCACACGTTGATAATGTGTCCCTACTCTTGATGATTTTAATTAGTGGGTAGGCTAGTTAGCCAAGGTGACCTTCCCACGTTGCTATCCGTACAGTCAACCCCATGGATTAGCCATCAGACAGTCTTAGCCAGGCTTTTATTTACCCACTGTGGACTAGAGTAACACACCGATTCCCAAAGAAGCTATAAGATCTTAGTGCTGGACCAGATAAAATGAAGTTTACTTCTTGGTCCTATAGGACATTAATGTCCCAGTGTAGAATGCTATCTCAATGCAGCAGATAGGAAACAGGTCACACCAGCAGTGAGTCTTCAGTGATTTGTCAGATCAGGCTGAATTCTGTTTAACTGTTTTGTTAGTTCACTTAGTGTGTCCCTAAGCCCTATGTTCTGAATTATTACTTAAGCAAAACTTAAAAATACAGTCAGTATTAGCAACCCTCCGATTAATGTCCTCAGTGGTGATGTCCTTGATAGACTTCTATTTCTCTTTCTAGTTACTTGTTTTATTTTGTTCATCCTTCCAACAAATAGAATGATTTCCAAGAATAAATACTTCAGTTGTAGAAGTTCAGAGTGCCCTGCTTTCAAAACAAGAAATAAACTGATCCAGCCATTCAGCTTCTGGTCCATACCACCCCAAGGGAATGAAAATTTGGCGCTTAAGAGGCATCTGTCTTCTCGCAGCCTTTAGAACATTAGTTATACTAGCCAAAATATGGCAACAATTTTAATGTCCATGTATGCAGGAATGAATATCGAATGTGGCACACACATAGAATAGAATATCATTTAGACTTTACAAGGGAGGACATCCTAGGCCAGACATGGTGGCATACACATGTCATCTCAGCTGAAGTAGGAGGATCACAAGTTGGATGCCAGCTTGGGCTACACAGCAAGAATTTACTGTAGCTACACCAGGCCCAAACAAAGCAAAACAACAACAAAAATGAAATAAACTCCTTTCACCTGCAATAACATGGATCAACTTGGGGGAATATTATATCATGTGAAATAAACCAGGTGCATCAAGCCAAATATTGTACGACCTTGTCTGCATGCAGAATCTAGATGGTCAGTCCTTATAGAAGCAGAAAGTAGGGCTATGGCCACAGGGGCTGGGAGAAAGATACACTGGGGAGGTGATGCTCAGAGGGCATGAGGTCTGTCTTGCAAGATAACTCCTGAAGAACCACAACATCCTTGTGTATTTGAAATCTTGCTAAAAGGGTAGCTATTAGTATAAGTACCCGAAAAGGAAAATTGAGGTAGAAAAATAATAAAAGCAAGATAATGGTATTAGGAGATAGGGCTTTGCAGAGCACTTGGGTCATGAAAACACAAACCTCTTAACTGGAACTAATAGCATGCAGTATAAAAGAGGTTGGGAAGGTGCTTTACTTTTTGCATTGTGTTAAGACATGGTCAGACGGTGCTTTCTATGAAGGACTAGGACCACACCAGATATGAAGTGATCAGTGCCTTCATTTTGGAGGTACCAATGTCAAGAACTCTGAGAAATATATTCTTTTGCTTAGACATAATCCAGTATATGATATCTGATAGTACAGCTGAAGCAGCTAAGAAAAGAAGAGAAAATATGCCTTTAGGGAGAATAAGTTAGTTTGCTTTTTTATTGCTGCCATAAACATCATGAGCAAAAGCAAGTTGAGGAGAAAGGGGTTTATTTCCTGTTACAGGATATGGTGAAGGAGAATCCAGGCAGGAACTCAGGGCAGAAACTAGAGGACCATGGAGCACTGATGTTGATTGCCTTGCTGCTTATGGTTTGCTCAGTCTGCTTTCTTATTGTACCCAGGGTCACCTGCTCCAGGGGTGGCACTGTCCACAGTAATCTGGGCCTCCCCTACAACAACTGTTAATCAATAAAATGTTCTACAGACTTGACCAACTTTAAAGAGACATTGTCTCAGTTGAGGTCCCTCTTCCCAGATAGCTCTAGCTTCGGTCAAGTTGGCAAAAAAGAAAAAAAGAAAGAAAGAAAGAAAGAGAGAGAGAGAGAGAGAGAGAGAGAGAGAGAGAGAGAGAGAGAGAGAGAGGNGGGGGGGGGGGGGGGGGGGGGGGGGGGGGGGGAGAAGGGGAAGGGGAAGGAAGAAGGAAGAAGGAAGAAGGAAGAAGGAGAAGAAGAAGAAGAAGAAGAAGAAGAAGAAGAAGAAGAAGAAGAAGAAGAAGAAGAAGAAGAAGAAGAAGAAGAAGAGGAGGAGACTACCAGGATATATAGTTTTTGAAACTGTAACTGTACAAGTTTCAAGACTATGTGACGATACTGAAATACTGACTAGTTTGCTGATGCAGTTTTCTGGTGTCTGATGTCATTGCAAAGATGAATAAGCCAAACAGATTGGATTCACATGCGTTTGCCATGTGACACATTTTCTCCACATAAGATGAAAGGAAAAACCGATTTCCCCCAATTTCCTGCTTTATTTGGGTTACAATTGAAGTCAGTGTCACTTACTCCTTTCTCATTTCATGTTAAAATCTGGTGCATAATTGTGCTGTTACAGAAGAAATAATTTAACATGCTCTATTATCACTAAGTTTTTATTGTTGTTGGATATTCATGAGAAGACAAACAAACAATTATTGCTCCCCCCCCCCCCAGAACAAAATCCAGGACATGGATTTGCTACAATTCAACAAAACCATGGTACCCTCACAGATTGTGAATTTTTTAGTTACCAAAAAATGAAGTTTCTATCTTATACATATCCCAAGACCCCCACGCTAAAAACCCTACTATAGCACTATCAAGTGAAAAATTTCAGAGGTGGAGCGTAGTAGGAGGTTTCGGCCACTATGGTGTGTTCAGAGGTGAGGCGTAGTAGGAGGTTTATGTCACTATAGTGTGCCCAGAGGTGGAGCATAGTGGGAACTTTAGGTGACTGGAATATGCCCTAAAAAGTGATTGTGGGAGTAAGGTATCTTCCTCTTTCCTCACTTCCCTGACACGAACTATCTGGCTTCTCTTACATCACATTTTCCTGACATAACACACCCTATACAATGTGGTCCAAAGACAATGAGGTCAGCTGACCACTAATGGAAACATGGGCAAAGCTAATGTCCTGTCTTTATAAACTGGTTTTATGATTTACGTTTTGTTAATTTTTTTTTCAGTAGAAGACTACACAGAATTTGGAAGTTTAGTGGTTAGTGGACAATGTTTAATAACTCAAAACTCAAGAAAACCTCATAAGACTACCAAATGAAGTTCACTTGTAGACTCTGCAGTGACAATATAAGAACCTGGCTTAAGGTCCAGTTTCAAACTGCCTAACAGATCTTCAGATTAGCAATTGTCTCTGAGTAATAGTCGAAGTAACATTGTCTTTTATAAAACCTCCATCTCTTTAAGGAATAGAATGTAAAAGCTATTCTAGTTCACACCATATGCACTCTGGAATTCCTTAGGTACAGATTTCATTTGGCCAAACCTGATTATTGATATTGGTAGTGTATTTCACAGAAACATTAGTTTTTTTTTCTAATCTAGGCAATAGGACAAGAAAGGTTTTTTTTTTTTTTTATAGGTATTGCTTGCAAGAGGTAGATCTTGTATTTTCTGCTACATATATTTGTTCAGGTGTCCATTCAATTGTTTGTTCTATAATAAACAGTTTTTGTTTGGCAGACATTAGGCCTGGTATTAGGTCCAATGATGAACACATCACCTATAATTTTCTACCCTGTAGAGCAAAGCAAAGAATATCAATAATAAGTAAAATAAAAAACATTATCTCATGTTAAAAAGCATTTCAAAAAAAGACAATCTATCTGCTATTAGGAAATTAACACATGAGCATAGGGCAGCTAAACATGTAAGCAAATCTCCAGCAAAAATGGTTAGTAGGTGATGCCTGATTTGAAAGAGAAAGTACTTTAAGGAGGGAATCCTGGGTTTGTTTGGTTTGGGATTTCAAATCTAGCTGTGTGACCTTGAACCAGTTAAATCCTTTCAGTCTCAGTTTCCTTCTTTGTAACGTGAGACTGAAGCTACCTGGTGTCTGACAGGGTGGGGACCCAAGAAAGGACAGCCTACTAAATTGCAGCTGCTATAATTTAGTTTTATTTTAATTTTTAGTTGTGGAAATTTTCGCGCTAGAGGAAACATTTCAACTTTATCTGCAAGAGCATGTGGGTGTTTATTAGGTTGAAAAGTTTGTTAAGAGACTCAGGAGGGGAGGGAGAAAAAAAAAACGAGCAAATTCCAGGAAACATAACGAAAATGATCTCTTGGAGGAATGGCAAACAGATCAGTGCAGCTGGGGCATAATGCCATAGAAATAATCTGTCTCTCTACTTCTGTTAACTCATAAACGAAAGGAAGCAGTTCAAGACTCTTTAGTCATTCTTATTCCCTCTTCATTCTCTGTACCATAAAAATATAGCTCTCTTTCTCTCTCTGAGTGTGTGTGTGTGCGTGCACGTGCACACATGTCTGTGTGTTGAGAGACTTGATTTATCAATATTAGCAGATTTCATAGAATTAGACAAAAAAAAAGAAAAGAAAAGAGAAATGCAACTAACAGCAGACTTGTACCATGCAAGAGCTTGCTTGCTCCCTTCAGTCAGCACTATGCAATTAAAGAATTAAATGTTACTATAGGTAACCCGTGATCCTCTTACCACCATCCTAACTATTAGTTTCTATCTGAATTCACCTTTCCCTGCCTATCTCTCACTGCTTGTGGTGTTCTGAGACAGGAAGCATTCTTTATCCAGGGGAAGCCCTCTCAGTCCTTTGGATGATCCCTTCATAATCCAGAAAAGATAGTACCCACAGGGAGGTGCAGAGTTGCCCTTGGCGCCCGGGCTGACTCACACTTCCAGATGGCCTTGGTAACCTTCAGTCACAGTCCCTTTTTGGCACCACTAGCCTGATCTGGTGTGGCCACAATAATGCTCTTTGTCGTGAAGACTAGTGTTTGTTTGTTTGTTTTTTTTTTAAATAAAAAGTCTTTATTTCTCTAATGTATAAATTCAAAGATGGTTGATCTTCATTATACATTATTTGGAAAAACACAATCACATTCAAAAGAAAAGAATAGGAAAGATCCATTATTCTTTCTTCCACAGTTTTCCCATCCAGAGAAAACCACCAGGGACAGTTTCATGTATTTCTTTCTACCCCTTCTCCTTAGAGGATCCTAGTTGAGATTTCCCACAGGGAAATAAACACTTTTCAGTCTGAATGTGCATGAAATCAAATTGTTCTTGAGATGGAAACCAGTTTCTACATTTGGAAGTCCTGTGTGTAGCATGACAGATTATTCTCAACATGTTTATCAGAAAATGTTTCTTGCAAAACTAAAGCTGCATTTGCACATTCTTCTTGTTTGTTTTAAACGTTGTCTAAGTACAAACTATCTGTTTTTTAAATTTCAGGTTTATTTGTATCAAATTTATGCAGACATATATTGCCAGGTCCCACAATGTCTCTAAAAATTATATAACCTACTTGTTAATATGTCATTGACTTGTTGATATTCTGTGGCAGAAGATGGAGGTTCCAATGTATAATTAGGCGGATAGCTGTTGTAAAGCCATTAAGAGGAAACGAAGAACAGGTAACATGTATCATATCATTTCTTATTGCTCTTGTTATCAGAAACTTTTGCTCTCCTTGTTGAAAATTCTTGCCCTTTGTTTGCTTCTGCGAATTTCTATATGCATATTGCTAATGCAATTCCCAGCTTTTCCTAATGCAAAAGTACAGTTCAGAAAAATGAAGAATTATATCAAAGTCTTTTTGAAGCAGTTTCTCCCATTAACTTCTTTCACTTGAAATGGTTACTTTTCCATCCATGTCTGTTTTGTGTTTCACTTTGAGATGTTACTTCCTGGAGATAATGTTTTGGAGGTCATGCTTTTGTTTTGGTGAGCATGTTTCTAACAGGCTCTTGAGCAAATACGCATTTGAGGCAAATCATTGTTATATGTTCATTGATAATTAGTAGTTTGATTGATTTAGCACATGTGCTGTCTAGTTTTATGTCAGCTCGATACAAGCTAGAAACATTTGGGAAGGGGGAACCTCAGTTGAGAAAAGGCTTCCAGCACAAAGACTGTGGGGGCATGGTTATGGTTGGTGATTGATGGGGGAGACCCAGTTCACTGTGGGTGGTGGCACCATAGGGCAGGAGGCACTAGGTTCTATAAGAAGGCAAAGCTAAGCAAGTCATTAGGAGCAAGCCAGTAAGCAGCACTCCTCCATGGCCTCTGCTTCAGTTCCTGCATCCAGGTTTTTTTCTCCCTTCAGTTCTTGCCTCAACTTCTTTGGCTGATGGACTACAAGCCATAAGATGGACTGAATTATTTCCCTCCCAAATTGCTTTTGGTCATGGTATTTTATCATAACAATCGAAAAATTAAGACTGCATATAATTTTAAGTTAAGAATTATTTCCTCATACATTTAAAAGGTATTGCTTCATTCTTTGCTAGGTTCCTTGTGAATCTTAGAAAATCATATATCCTTTCAATTTTTAAATTATTTCTATGTGACCTCATGTTGGCTCTTAGAGTATGGCTCTTTGGTTGATACATTATGTTTGATTTGCCTATGAGTTGTCTGCTTGGAAAGGCGACAAAGAATTCCACACTAAGAGGGGAGAGGAATATAAAGTGTTGTATATACTAAAAGGAAAATCTGTTGTAGAGAGCAGCAGCAAGTCTCTAGATGTGCTGAGGAACAGGAGGGGAATGGTTGTTAATGGGATTGAAGAGTATGATTGGAGTTGTAGAAATCCAGCACCCAGTCTGTCAGCACCCAGTCATGAGGACACTGTTGCTGTTTACCCAGCAGGCATAAGCTTCGGTTAAGGTTCTGAAAGATCAACGGTTCCAGGGAGATCAGGCCCCTTCCAGTTCCAGCCGAACCGTGATTGGTGTCACCAATTTCCTGACATTTCTCTTGCCAGTAAGTAGCTAAGGTATGAGTGCCTGATGAATTTTCTTCCAACAGTAACCTCAGAAGTAAAAACCTGTTTGGGTACTTCTGAGAAGGGATTTATCTTTCTCAATGAGGGGTACGAGGGAGGTTTTTATGAATGCATGTGGTAGTTTGAATGGACTTGGCCCCCATAATCTCATAGAGAGTGACACTAATAGAAGGCGTGGCTTTGTTGGAGTGGGTGTGGCCTTGTTGGGAGATGTGCATCACTATGGGGGTGGGCTTTGAGGGTTTCTATGCTCAGAATGCTGCTTAGTGTCTCAGTTGACTTCCTGTTGCCCTCAAGGTGTAGGACTCTTGGCTACTACTGCAGCACTATGTCTGCCTGCATGCCTCCATGTTCCCTTCCATGATGATAATGAACTGGACCTCTGAAACTGTAAATGGACCACCTCAATTCAATGTTTTCTTTATAAGAGTTGCCGTGGTCATGGTGTCTCTTCACAGCAATAGAAACCCTACCTGAGACAATGCAGTATGCTTAGATCTGCTGTGACCATAAGAAAAAAATAATTAAGACCTAAAGTGATAGATAGATAGATAGATAGATAGATAGATAGATAGATAGATAGATAGATGAGTAGAAAGAAGAGCTTGGATTATAGATCTGAGTTTGATTGATGGGATAATGCTGTCATATGGTTCTTGTTTTATAATCCAAGAATTCTCTTATTGCTTAAGTCACATTGAATGGACTCTTCTGCAGTCTGAACATACATACTGAGTCAACATTCTAGAAAATGATTTTTCTCATAATACAAGGAATATTTGTTAAAATAACTCCATGCTGTTATATGAAGAATAAATGACTAAGTTGTCAAAGATAGCTTTCTGTTTGGAAAACCTCCAGAAATATGGTTACACACACACACACACACACACACACACACACACGTTAATATGTGTCTGCATGTAACATATATTACCCTAAAGGAGTAATAAATAGGAGTAACTTGTATATGTCTCCAGAATAGAGAAAGTTAGGAGTTATGAAATGGAGCAGAAATAACTCCCTTCCTTCCACACAGTGGAAATCAGTCCTGCAGAAGTTACACACGACTGAAGATTCCGCTATTAGCACGTGAAGCAGGAGTTGTACACAATGTTCTGGGTTCCTTCAGAGGGTATTTTATTATACCGCACAGTTCCTTACTTCTTACTGTAAATACGAATTAGCTTCCTATGCCTAAGGATAACAAGCACTGATCAGAAGATCTGCGAGATGCAATTAGATTTCAGCTCCAAGTTTTGATAATGGCTCCTTGAATTGCCTTGTGGAAAGGATCCCAAGGCTTCTGGAAAAAAAGAATAGTTTCCTAATTATGTCTACCTGAGGCACGAAGCAAGAGATGCCATCTAATTATTCCTCCTGGGCAGAACCCACCTAAAAAGGAATAATGAATGGAAATTAAAGGAAAAGGATAAACCACATGTAATCTGGGTCTGGCTTCTTTTAGGCTCACCTTACACGATCAAATTTGCTCTTGAAAAATTCATTCAATTTTACATTACCTGAAACTTTTGTTTTTCAAATCTGATTTCTTTTTCTGTTTAAGTGTGCTGTTTTAGGTAGTGGAGACGCCTAGTATTCAAACTTAAAATTGCTACTTAGTTACCTTGGCTGCTCTCAAATAGAACATTCATGTTTAAAACTTATTTCAATTCATTAATCTCCATGGGTTTTAAACTCAGCTCATGAAAATTTGGATGTTTTGTTTATTCAAGTAAACAGACATTTCTTAATATACTGTATTTTTAATTTTAAAAAAGCCTAAAATTTTTTTTCAACATCTACATATTCATAGTAAGTACAAAGAGGGAAGACTTTCTAATATGGAACCGTTTTAAGCCCCGTTACTTCTCACAACTGCATCAGGGCTGTCTCACCGCTGTTCTAGTTAACATGATACAGATGTACACTGTGTCTTTCCGAGGATTATTTCCCAAGTATTTCTGACAATTCACTTAATTTCCTTCTTTTTCCATCCTAAACACTTGTTTAGATTTCAAAATATCGATATTTCTTTTTCTTATGTAACTTTATTACACAATATTGTCTTTTTAAAAATATACGTGTGTGAGAGAGAAAGAGTATGTATATGAGTGTGTGTGTGTGAGTGTGTGTGTGTGCGTGTGGGAGTGTGTGTGTGTGCGTGTGGGGGAGAGAGAAAGAGAGAGAGAGAGAGACAGACAGACAGAGAGAGAGACAGAGAGAGAGAGAGAGAGACACAGAGTCAGAGGGCATCTCACAGTACTGTGGTCTCCTACCACATGAGTCCTGGGATTTGAACTCATGTTTTCAAGTCTGGTGGCATGTGCCTTTACCCACTAAACCATCTTAACAACCAATATTAACAACTGACATTCTCTTCAGAGGCCATCTTCTTGTCAGTTTTCTTTCCTGATTGCTGGCAGTCTTACAGTCACTGGAGATTCTTCTAGAAAACTTAATCAAGAATTGTGCCTTAACTTCCAATTATTGATTAATTTTCTGGGGGTTCTTGAAAAAAAAACAAGAAGGAAGACTAAAGAGATTTAAAAAAATAACATTTGTTTTCTTGTTTAATCAAGCACAATTCCCTGGCTCAGTCTGGCAATCAATGTAGTCTTAAATGGCCATTATGGCACCATTTACAGTTTGTACAGAATACACTTTACCTTGATATTTATAAAGAGGAAAAGAAGCACAATTCTTCAGCCATAAGGGGAGCCTCTTGGCAAATAAAAGGAAGACTTACCCCCATTAGCAAAACCCTGGGGTCTAAATCTAGAGAACATGTACTTAAGAGACCTCAAAGAAAAGGTCCCTAATCTGTATTCTGGGTACATTATTAGGTTTGAGGATATTGCCGTGTAATCACCGAGAATGCCAACTGAGCTATTTTCAGCAGTCAGTGACAATAAGGGAAGCAGA
The DNA here is from genome assembly GCF_014885135.2 of Alexandromys fortis. Lineage (NCBI taxonomy): Eukaryota > Metazoa > Chordata > Mammalia > Rodentia > Cricetidae > Alexandromys > Alexandromys fortis. The sequence goes on from NW_026067997.1 coordinate 402,162, forward strand.
AAAGAGAAAGCTCACCCTATCAACAGTGACTATAAGGAACTGAGGAATGCCCGGTTACTATAAACGTCATCTTTACGAGCCTGACAGTTATGAAGAGTTCAGGCACTGGAAAGTTTGGTAGGGATCTTATTACTCTCAAGCTGAAACAAATGTTCTTGGCTAAGAACAAAGAATTGTTATCTAGCAGATGGTATTACAATCCTATTGTCATTATGTATTCATAATAATCATTTCCTCGCCTTGAACACGTCAAATCGCTCAGGTTTCAGATAACACACCCCAACTCATTTGTTCTGCCCTGCTGCTCCATGGCACCCCACCCTAAAATTAACATAGTAGAAGTAACAATTACTTTTGCATGCAGTGTACATGTAGCAGTACAGATGATCATATCTGTAATTTACCATTTCAATTATCTTATAAAACTGTTAATATTCGATGCAGTAATCTGTCTCTGATTCATTGAAATTCATATGAAACTGTTTGATTACCAAATAAATTTCTTTCCAGTATGTTGTTAAGAGCTGGGATTGTGAATTCCTAGTGACCTGGGTTCAAATCCCAACTCTACAACTAGGAACTGTACAATAATTGGTCAAGTTCCTTAACCTTTCTGGTCTTTGTTTTTGTTATTTTTTTTGTATTTGTAATGTTGTAATAGCTTTTATATTGGTACTTTAGAAAATTGCAAAGCACGACTACAAAGCTCTTATAATGTGTGCAGAGAATAAGTATTTAACAAAATCATAATAATACCTTAGTTATTAGAAAACTTGACTTTTAAATAATGTAGGGAGCTCCCCCATTTTTTTGTTTTTCTCTCATTTGACTTGAGTTGTAAAAGGCTTGCTGGCAGCTGAGGCCAATCACTCTGCACCCACAGGGTTGACAGCTGAATTTCAGGGCTTGGCAGGAACTCTCACTATTTTCTTTACTTAGGCGATGCTTCTACGAGCATCAGTGCATGCCTAGCTGTTGCCTACATTCGGAAAGTACTGTAGGAATAGGGCAGGGAAATTTCAGAATAAGATCAGCCATGAGCCTTTCCCTCCTACCCATCAGAGCATCATGTACACTACAAGACAGCAAACATCCTGCTGTAGATCAAAAAGCTGTCCCCTTGTACAAGAACAACGAAAGAAAAATACATCTTGGTTATGTATAGTGTGGACTCTTACTAAGACTTCCAGACCTCTGAATTTCTGAAATCCTGTACTCGGCAGTGGATCAAAGAATTTTTAAATTTGATAACTATTCTGTACTCCAGAAGCAAATGATTCTGGTCCCTCCAATATCTTCTCTTATGGTATCTTTGCTTATTGTTTTCTCCATCTTTATTACTAATTAACCAATTTAGAAATCAGTGCAATACTAACTGGGTATAGTGGGGGGATGTCTATAAACCAGGCATTTAGAAGGCTAAGAATAACTTCAAGTTCATGGCCAGAATGGACAACATAGCGAACACCAGGACCACCATGACTATATAGCAGACTCCGTCTGCAAAATAAGTGGCATGCATACCAAGCATACACAACAGTATCCAGTGAAATACTGTTCATAACATGAAAATTGCACATCAACAGCTATAAGTAACTTGACAAACAGAGGTTAGAGGGGTGTGCACTCAGTAAAGTGCTTCTGCACAAGCATGAGGAATTTCAAGCTCCATGTAAAGCAAAACAAAAGAGAACAAAATAACAGCCTGGTATGGTGCATGCTTGTAATCCCATCACTGGGGAGGCAGAAGCTGTCTGACTTGCTGGCCAGCCATTTTCATCTGTTTAGTAAGTTCTAGAACAATGAGAGTGCTTGTCTCAAAAATTCAAGGTGGATGGCTCCTAAAGGAGTAAATCTACATCTGCTATTTGGTTTACACACACACACACACACACACACACACACACACAGAGAGAGAGAGAGAGAGAGAGAGAGAGAGAGAGAGACAGAGAGAGAGACAGAGAGAGAGACAGAGAGAGACAGAGAGAGAGACAGAGAGACAGAGAGAGAGATGCACACACACTGACAAGCATATTTAAGTTGTAGTTTAAGAAGATTGCTTGACGACAAGGACTGGAAAGATGGCTCTGTGGTTATGAGTATTTCTTGCACAAGCATGAGGACCCAAGTTTGGATCCTCAGCACTACTTAAAGTTGGACGTGGCTGCCCACATGCGTGCAAACCCAGTGCTGTCTGGGATAGAGACAGGAGGACCTCTGGGTTTTGCTGCTTGCCAGCCCAGCTCCAGGTTCAGGGAAAGACATATCAATGGAAGAGGATGGAGAGCCATAGAGCAGGAAATACAATGTTCCTTGTAGCCTACGTATACATGTATCCCCACACAATGCAAGTATAGGAGAGAGAGAGAGAGAGAGAGAGAGAGAGAGAGAGAGAAAGGGAGGAAGGAAGGAAGAAGGAAGGGAGGAAGGGAGGAAGGAAGGAAGGAAGGAAGGAAGGGAGGGAGGGAGGAAGGAAGGAAGGAAGGAAGGAAGGAAGGAAGGAAGGAAGGAAGGGAGGAAGGGAGGGAGGAAGGGAGGGCAGCAAGGGCAAGCAGGCAAAAATAATATGAATAACTTTCCTATAGTCAGTTTTAAAGCATTTTATGGCATTAATATGTTATCTGTCATTTATATATTAAAACTATACATCAAGAGCCTGTGGTAGAAATATTTAAAAATACAGAAAATGAGATATACCAAGATGAAGCATGCATTATTCCACAATCCAATGCTTGTCATCGCATTGGTAATTTTCCAGAAAAGAAAATCTAATTTAAAATTTAAAATGCAACTGTGCCTTTTCTCATTGACTTTTTATTCTAAAATTTGACAGTTCGTGGCTGGTGAGATGGCTGAGATGGTTCAGGATACCCGATCTTCAAATCTGATGATGATCGTCTGGTTCCTAGAGCCCACAGGATGGAGAAAACTGACTCCCACAAGCTATTCTCTGACCAGCACATTCATGTGGTGGCATGTGCACACCTACCTGTCCCCAAATAAAGAAGTAAATGCACAAATGTTAAAATATTTAAGAAAATATTCCCATAGGGGGACTGACAAAGAACCAAAAGCTGTGTAAGTCATATTCCTATGTGCAGTTAAAGCTCTATTGAGGATATAGTACACAGAATAGAGATGCCATAGCCACACACACACACACACACACACACACACACACACACACACACACACACACACACACATTAGTCTCAGTCTCATCCTGTTGTCAGAGAAGTTGAGATTGCTTAGGAGCCAGGCCTCAAGCCACTGACCTAATTCTAGTACTTCCTTCTGGTCTGTTTCTTGCATGACCTCAGAATCTGTCATTGTAAATCTCAAAGTAAGACAGTAGCTGCATGTTTTGGAATAGAGGTTATATTATGTAACTCAAGTGAGATAGGCAGAACCCAGGGTCTCTGTGGGTTCCTTGTCTTATCTCCGAATCAATCTTTATAATCCCTTCTAGCATAAAGTAGGGATAGCACTATAGATCACAAGGAATCCTGGCAAACTCCCCGCCCTGTGATGACCTGCTTGGAACTCTTAAATCGGTTCTCAGAACTGTGACTTCTCCCGTTGTCTGGGTTGCCCTTTTCTTGTCCTCCGCACCACTGTCAAGGGGTAAAGCAGTCTCTCCATTTACAGTAGTCCTGACGTGGTTGTTTGAGGCTCACTATTCAAGTTGTAACACTCCCGTGGCAGCAAGCACTCGGCTGCTAAGTGGGAAAAGGCCACATGCAAAGCAAGAGCCTAACAGCTCTTATAGGACAGCGATGGTCCACACGATGCCTGGTTTGATCTTCTCTGAAGTTTAATAAAATCCAGTAGGATCGGGACAGGAATGGGTGCCAGATCACTATGAAACAGATGGCAGGCTTTCCTAGTGTTTCACTTAATCCTGTAACATCGATCATGAGTCATACTATAATTCAAGATCTGAGTTGCAAAATAAAGGAGGTAGTGCTTGAATTTATGGTCATATTGAATGCGAATAACTAGGTAATATTTTATAAGTGGAATGTCTCAATGCTATTTGTCAGTCATTGTGAAACAGATGATAAACAACGGTCTTTACTAACATCCCAAGATTACGTGCTAGATACTTTTAATCAAATTCAAGTCCAAATCAATCGTTCAACTGTTGGTTATCACGCTTTTTGCATTTACTGTGAATAGAGCAATAGGGAGAAGGCATAAAGTCCTTCTATGTCTAAGTGATACTCATGCTTTGCAACAAAGTCGAGTGCTGTAGTTTGGATCCTAAACATCCCTTAAAGGGCCACATGATAAAGACGTTATCTTCAGCCTGTTGCAACTGGAAGGTGGTGGAATTGTTAAGGGGTGTGGCCTCAAGGGAGGCCTTCTTGTCCTTGGTAATGTACCTTGAAGGTAGCTTGATCCCAGCCTTTTCCTCCCTCTGTTACCTTGTACCCTGGCTGTCAAGTGATTAATTCTGCTTTGCCATGCATTCTCCTTAGTATGTGTTCCCTTGTCATTGTCCCAAAGACAAAGGGACCAACAGAAAATGACGGAAACTGTCTAACGCTTTTAGGCTAAATCAACCTTTTCTTTTTATGAGTAGATTATCTTGAGGGTTTCTTCCAGTAATGAAAATTCTAGTAACATATAAAGTCATCCGTAGTAGAAAACCTCTGTTCATATGGTCATATAATCAGTTTTGGATGGTTGAAATCCTTTTATTTGCCCTCAACATTATACTTATTCTGTTAGTGGTCTAGTCTTTCAAAGCATTGTATTTGTCTGCTATCAAAGTCCCTCTACTAAAAAATTGAGTGCACAATTTTTATTCCATTATTTCATGGTGTCGGTAATATAACCCACTTTATTTACCAGTGAGCTTACAGCAAAGTAGAATAGAGTTATTTATTCAATAAAGACAGAAAACAATTTTACATCATAAAAATGAGAGCTGTGATCCAACATTTATAATTAATGAAGAAACTAATCAGAAAGAAGCAAAGATTGTCCATTGTCTCAAATACGGTTTAATGTTGCCTAAAAAAACTATAATCTGAGCAATCAAACATGAAAATCAACGGCACAGTGATAATGTTTGAAAGAGTTGGGCAAAATAATTATATTTCCGCTGACTCAAAATTCAAGATATTACCTAAGACGTATAAGAAATACGCTTTATAAGAAAAGTTGAATGTCGTTAAATATATTTCCACCATAGGTCTTCTATGTAGCAGTTAGAAAAAGGAAGAACAATACCATGCATAATTTCCATAAAATATGCAATCCTCTAATCAATATTACAAGGCGCTAATTCGAATTTTATCTTAAAAATACATGTGTACGTTTAGGATGGCTCAGTATTATAATGATATCATAACTAATTCTAGATCATTCTATAAGCTCCATGGAGTTAGTTGTTATAGCCTCTTAAAACTACAGTTCGACGTGTGGTGTCTCCTTTTTTCTCAAAGTCATTTTTCTAAGAACTTGCTGAGAAGTCTTTCTAATGCAGGCTGTCTGCTTTCTAAGCCTGTTGGGCTGCTGCCATATCGAGATTGGTTTCCATAAAGCATCTGGGTTGTTCCCTGCACTCCTTGTACACTAGGTTAATTATTCTACTGATCCTTGTTGCTTTTTTGTTTACCTTGTTTGCTTGAAGACATCTTCAGTGTATTTTTTTTCCCTAAATTGGGAAAGGTCTGTAGGGAGTACATTTGTAAACTTGGTCTTTACATGCTTAAATACATCCTTAGTTTCCCCTAATCGTGCCAGTTTGGCTATCAACAGTATCGCCCCATCTGTTCCAGATCCCAGTTTTGCTGATGAAAAGTCTGATATCTTGGAAAGGTTTTTTTTTTCTTTGAGTTTGAAGGACCTTTAGGATTCATTTCTTATATTTAGAATTCCAGAATTCCATCAATACATGCCAACATCTGTATCCTTTTTACCTTGGTGGACATTTTAACCTGAGGATTTGAATTACTCTTTGGGTCAGTAAAGGGTTTTCAATACTTTTCTGCCTTTGCATAATCCATTTCTACCATATTTTTCCACATCCCTTTATCCTATTTATTATCTTCTATTTTCTATTGTTGACTTCTCTATATATATTCCAAGACTTCTTCTCAGCTAATTCAATATCCAGTCACCTTTAGTCATTTATCCAAAGCTTCCTACTCATACCTGAGGAATGTGTTCTCAGAGGCTACATTTTGCTTAGTTTTGTGCACTTCTCTGCCATCCAAATCTCTGGGACAAGCCTTGCATGTTTCTCTCTGTAAGAATCTATATTACACATTTTCTCTTTTCCCTACATCATATGACTATTCATGCCTACCTTGTATAATGTTTGCGTCTCAAATATTTTTTTTAATAGTTCAAATGCCCAGCATTCTCGTCTACCTTTGGTTGGAGAACCCCATCCTCCTCCCAGTTTTCCCTCTCTTTTCTCATTCTTTGTCCCTGTGGGTGTATTCACCCTCCAGACTAGAAAACCTATCAACTTCTATGCTGAAGTCTCCAACTTAGGTTGCTCTTTCACAGTCTACAGGTTTCTCCTGGATAAGGACAGACACCTCAAACTCTAGCTTCATAATGGTGCTGTTTACCCAATCTGTAGTTCCTGGCCCCATATTTAGAATAGAAGCTACCATCATTCACAAAGGCTGTGAAGCCAGGAATCCTTGAGCCCTCCTCTCAATGTCTTCTGAAAGCCATCGACTTCTGCCTCTTTGACTCTACAAATAACTACCGAATTACCTCGTGAGGACTCTTCGCTGAAGTCTCCTTTTTTAGTACGATTAGATTCCCAGTAGACTCCCAGCTCTCCCCCTCATCCAACTCCAAACCAGGATCTCTCAAACCTGAGAGGTCACACACTTCTTGAGAATACTTTCAGAACACGCAGTCTCGCTACAAGGAACATCATACCTAAAAGCCAAATAAATGTCTTTTCCTCATGTGACGTGTGGTTAATCAAGCCCTGACGCATCAACAAAGCCTAAATCGTGGCACTTGAGCCACAGGATCCTTGTTTTGGTTTCAGACGTATCAGGCAAAGAATACAAAGAGTAAAGTTAAAAGTTCTCACAAAGAGTACTTCAACTCAACTTTTTTTTTTTTTTTTTCCAAAATCACAGATCATGACGCCTATGATCTGGGAAGCTTCCCAGTCAAAGGATTAAATGATCATTTTTGAAGATGTAAGAGAAAGAGTAAGCAAGCCCTTCACATAAAGGCTGATGGCTCGGTCCTCGAATGAAGTCACCCAGGAGCAATGCTCAGTGTCGTTAAAAACACAAACAAAAAACCCAGGTGCCTCAGCAACCCAACATCGCTAGTAGTTCGTTATGCATTGCTCCTTATTTCCCCACTGTCCATAACCCATTGAGTGTAAACTGTTTGTGACCACACTCAAGCTTCTCACACGGCAGTGTTTTTCTTGGACAACTGCCAGCGAATCCTCTGCATCCTTCCCTCTGCTTCCTGCAAGCCCCAGATCACAGACTTCTCCTTTCTGGAAGAATGGAAGAATAGACATTCTTTAAGAATCTTTGCCTGGCAGTAGTGGTACAGTGCTTTCATCCCAGCACTCTGGAGGCAGAGGCAGAGGCAGAGGCAGAGGCAGAGGCAGAGGCAGAGGCAGAGGCAGAGGCAGAGGCAGAGGCAGAGGCAGAGGCAGAGGCAGAGGCAGAGGCAGAGGCAGAGGCAGAGGCAGAGGCAGAGGCAGAGGCAGAGGCAGAGGCAGAGGCAGGTGAATCTCTGTAGATTAGAGGTCAGCCTGGTCGACAGAGCAAGTCCCAGGACAACCAGAACTGCACAGAGAAACCCTGTCTCAGAAAAAAAAATCAATTTTTTTCTCCTTCCTTGTTAGCCGTGGTAGGTATGCACACATAGCACACGGTGATGTCATGTAAGAGCCACTTTCTATTTCTATCCCTACCGTATTAGGCCATAGGTCAGTTTCTAAACATGGCACAATTCCTAGTCATATAATACATACTTGATAAATGAATGGTCTCTAACCGAATTTAACTTTCTCTCTCTGCTGTAATCAATTATCTAACTCCTCTAGCTATTCAATATTAATCACCTATCTGTTCATTTCTGGGAACACATTCTTTTGCCCAAAGAGTACTTTACATCTGATGCCCCCCCCACACACTTTTTCTCTCTCTGATGAGACACATTAAAATGTTCTTTTCTTCAAAATCTTTTCTAAGTCTGATAACTTTAAACTCTAGAGGTAGTTTTTTAAATTCAAGATTCAGTTCAAGATTCTAGGACGTATTCGTTTTGCCTTTATATATCAATGATTCCCGCTGCAGAAGACATTCTGAGTGTGATACTCTACCCAAAGGTAGTTCACGTGTGTGTAAGTGTGTGTGTGAGTGTGTGTGTGTGTGTGTGTGTGTGTACTAAGCGGAGCAGGAGGTGTGATTATAGGTTCAGAGAAGAAGCTGAATGTTATGTGTGTTTCTACATCATCAAGCTGTGACATTGACTTCATGAAGATAGAAGAGCTAACTTATATGGTGTTTTAGTCAACATTATGCTAATATTATAATATTTAGTAATTTTAAGGGATTACTTAATGATTTAACTATTTCTGCTATTGTTTCTCGATATTGAATCATGAGGAAAAATAATAGAGGTAGCATCTCTTGAGCCTCGTTAACTAAGCATGGTTTTTAAGAACACACATACACATATGTATGCACGCATTATCTCAATGATTCTTCACACTAATATTACACACATTTCATTTTCTGGGGATACTGAGGCACAGAGAGCCTCATTCACAAGCCACATGTAATTCAGCTGGTTAGCACAAAAGTTTGGGTTCAAACATAGCCAGTTCAAACTACTTACAATCATATTGTGCTACCTTAAAAAGGACCACTGGACTAGCGGCTAGAAAAGAAAGCTCTCGATTATAAATTCAACCTGTGAGTAGAGTGAATGTTAAGGTCTCATATTTATTTCTGAGTATCATTTTCTGAGTTTCATGTGAGGAGGAACCATTGGTTCAAGAATTTAAAATAATATGCTAAAATTATGAAGGCTGTTAAAATTACTTTGATGCGTGTGAGGCAGGAGTTCCAGATGAGATGGGCCCTGGCACGGAATGTTCAGACACCGACTAACCAACCGAGTTAAGCCGCACAACTTACTGCTGAGCCTGAAGGAGGGCGGGGGAGCACGTGAGAAGGAAGAACGTCTGGGGTCTAGATATGGAGGCACGAATATAAACTATTATCTTGGTCGGTTGAGGAACACCAACAATCAGGGGATTAGCAGAGTTAAAGAGGTTTGCGAAAGAATATTTTCTGGTTTTTAATAAACCTCCTTAGAACTGTGTGTGCAAAGGCATATATAATTTTGTTGTGTATCTTTTCCTTCGAAAAGAAAAACGAAATGTTCTAGCCAGTTGCTATTAGCAATCGTGATTCACGCATATAAAAGTTAATACCCTGTCCAGGCCATTTGACATTAGCATACGAGCTAGCACAGAGCCTATGTTCTGTTCCAAGCTTTGTGCCTTGTCTGTACAGAAGTGTTCACGTCCTCACAGGGAGATCTGTCTCCTCCTGTGATAAGAGTTTTGCCTCTTCATCACAAAGGGATAGCCAGAAGATTAGTGATGCAAAAGCTGTAAAGGTCTTCAGGCTCTTTCAAGACAAAGTAACACACAGGTGGACAGCCCCCAAAAAATGCTATCTTCTCTCTGATGCACCGGAAGAGCTGAAAGGAAACCAACCCTCGAGTGCAGCGTCATAGTACAAAAACATTAACTAGGGATGCCAAACCTAAACAACACTAGTGATACTGAATCCAAACTAAGGTTTGCAATCTACACAGTTTCCTGGATGTCTTGTTGTTCCACAGGAATACAAATGATAACTTGAGATAAGTAAGCTATGATATGTTATCAAACATGTTCCATTTATAAGCATGTGGTCAGTAATTAATGGGTAGAGTTTCTGTTGCCTTTGTTATGATGTGGCAAGTACTCTGACATGTGTGGCCTTTGGTTTCCCAGAAAGGGAGGTCAATGCCATTAAGAAGTGTGACAAGAGGAAATTTTACATGTCTAATATATAAAGTAGACATTTGAATATGTGTGTGCGTATTAATATGTTCTTAACTTTCCACTCGTACTATGGAAACACAGTGATTGCATGAATGAGCATCCACATTTGAAACAAATGGATGGGAAATGACCAAAATACCAAGTATTCTGTTAAAATCCAGAGCATCAAGAACTCTCTCACACTTCTCACACTTGGTCCAACCCTCTCTCATCTAGTGAAATAAGAGATACACATAACTCTTGCTGTTATTCTTGTATTCCCCATAGAAACCCGTGATTTTGTGCTTCAAGATATATGTATGTGCATATTACCATTTCCCCCATTCATGATATCATCAAACTGGAAGCATCCTAACCACATAAGAAAAGATTTCAGAAAGCAATTGTCCCTTTATATAAGAGAGCATGAGGTCGTTGTGCACATAAGGATTGTGAGTGCAGAATTTATTGGTAAATCCTACATAAACAATCTTATTTAAAAGTCACAAAACACAAGAGAATCCAAATGATGGGTTTGTTATCAGAAAAGGGAGGGGAGAAAAGAGCAAAAATGGAGTGGGGGAGAAGTACAGTGTTAAATAGTGCGACATAAATGAGCGAGGGAAAGAACTAAAAGGTTTTCTCCCCTAAAACAACAAGCAAGAGCAGCTGAGCTGAAGCTGGTGGCAAAGGTAACACAGTGCCCATAACTGAAATTTAATCCTACTGCGCTCCCAGCCATGTCTGAAACAAAAACAGACCCGTGAAGGTTCTTCACAACACTGAGTCTCTTTTCACAATTCCAAAGTATGCTTTGCTTACAAATCTCCCTTTAACATGTTTTGGTGTTCACCTTCCAGGTATTTGGTGTTAAATAGACATAGCTTCCACTTCACTGCATGTGTCTCCAGCCATTGACATAGTCAGTATATTCATTTTACGATATGGGAAAAGGATAGAGTTCAAATAAGGTTGTCTAAATTTATATAATAAAGACTACCGTGTCTTGTAAAGGTCTACCAAAGAGACAATATCCATGCATCAGAGAAGGTTCTTATTTTATCCAAATCTTTTCTATTATTGGTATGTCAATTAATAGCTTGGATGTAGTAGAAAGCCTCTTAAATCATGAATGTTTTTATACGAGCGCTTTCTTTGAAAATCCTCGTTTTAGCAATGTATAGGGGCTAGATGATGTGGCAATTGAGAGGAAGGTCTTTAAAGTCTGAATGAGATTTAAACACAGGCCGGCCATTTGCTACAGGGGCATGTTGTATGACCTCTTTAAGTATCTACTTCTTTTGTTCATACAAGAACAAAAACAGATAAAGCACACAAAGAACTCAACAAAATGCCAGCCCATTTGGAGAACTTTACGAGGGCTAGTTATCACCATTACTCTCACTAAGACCATCACCACCATCGTCATCTGGCTGATCATTAGGAAAACATGTCCAGCTGACCCTATACACTAGGAAGTGCTCTTCTAAGTGATATTTGTTTTCAACTTGGGTTATTGCAGGGGCCAAGAACAAACTAGAAAAAAACCCACCAGACTTATATATCAACTTCTCTCTCATGACCATTTCTTCACATCTAACTAAACTGAATGTTATGGAAGAAAAGCACATCTCCTATGCCTGGCTGGAGATAACATAGATAACAGAGGGAGAGGAGATCAGAAAAAAAGAGAGATGTCACCTACTTTTCTGAATACAAGGAACAAATTACAAGAGAAAGTGAAGCAAAGTACTAGCAAACCCAGAAAGCTTTGGTGACCCGGAAGCCACATATACCCAGGAAGGAAGGGATTTAGTGAGAATTGGAAGCATATGGAGACTAGATGAATGCATTAGATCCCAACTACTTCCCTCTCTTGCTAGAAGCTAAATGATCTCTTTCCTGAGGGAAAACAAATGGTGAGATTTCAAATTAAGAGGTGAGGTACTATGGCAAAGAAGCATGGGCCCCTCGGCTGACAAACACATGTGTATTTGAAAGTCTGTACATGACTAGTAAGAAACTCAGCCTTCTTACATAGCACGGTCCACAAATACTAGTAATCATATATGTGCCCTCGGCAGTTTTATCAGACAGCAATTAAGGAATCCACTTATGGCATTAAAAAACTTCTCAAAGAATAGTCCAGCTGAACAACCAACCATGGTACGGTGAGATCCATACTAAGAGACCCTGCCTCTGCTCTCAGAACTTTTGATGATGTATTTATTGTCTGCAGTGTTACTGTCTTGTTTGTGTGCCTCATTCTTTAATTTATTTAATATATATAAAGTGTTCTTTGATCATTACATTCTCTTGTTTCTTTCCCTCACCTAGAAACTCTTCCCAAGTTCCCTTCTTAATGTCATGTGTGTGTGTGTGTGTGTGTGTGTGTGTGTGATTCTATTTAATGAGTGCTGTCTGCATGAGCATGAACGTGGAGTGACTTGCATGAGCAGGCACAATGTATACCATAGTGGCTACATACTCATGTAAATAGCACCCTTATTTAACCATCCATAGCTCATCTAGAATGGATGAGAGCTTATGAGCCCCATTATCTTTTTATATATGGTAGTCAGGAATGCCCCAGTGGTCCTTCAAACAATAAAAGCTCTTGCATTTCTCTGGGTTGACCTCCAGAATCAGATAATGCCATTGCTTTATATGCACTTCAGCTGTAGCCTATAGAGGAATCAAGCTGGAGCTGAGCCCCAACCTTTCTTCCTGCTGAAGAGATTGCACAGCACCAAAGTGGGTTATGCACACAGCTAGAGGACATGTTGAGAATCAGTGACAGTTGAGTGCTCAGGCCTCGGGACATCGCTATTACCTAGTCTAAGGCTTAGCGAATGTTGTAGAACAGAAGGAGGGAGGATAGAATGTTAAGAGCTGGAGGATGGGAAGGAACCGTGAGATGCTGGGTTCTGGATGTTTGCACCCATAAATTCATCACAGCAGTGGTGACCCGCACAAGACTAAGACCATCAGCATTATAGCATGCCTTACTTTTAAAGAAGAACCAAGGGTCTTTTGGGGGAACTTCCCAGAATAAATTTGAGAGACTAACATAAGTAGCAGTTTCAACCAAACAACAAAATCAACAGGAAACAGAGAGGCAGAGGAAAACCTCAAAGGGACATAAATGTGTGCCCTTTGAAATATAAAACATTCCTTTTATAAAACTAGATGCTGTTGAAAAGGGATAAACAAGGAAATGCTGAGTTTAAAAAAATTATGAACTAAACAAAAACTTTAATAGAAAGGTTGTTAGGTACATCTAAACAGTTAATTTAAAAATGAAAAGGATGAAAACTGTTAAGGAAATAAAGGATTTTGATATGGAAAATCCAACATAAAATAACCAGACTCCCAAGAGACAAAAAAAAAATCAAGAAAATGCATAAAAACCATCAGAGATAAAGCATAGAGCAGAAACATTCCTGAAGAGGAAATCTTAAAAGCTAGATTTTATCTCCAGCCCTATCTTGAGTAGGGGGACATGAGCCAAAACCACAGGGACCCTAAGCATGGCCCTGAACCTTTGTGGCTGTTGAGACTCAATATTCAATTTTGTTAGCATCAGTGAGTCCTGGAACTAGGTGTTGATGCAATGAAGACTGTCAGGCTTTTGGTTTCTCAAGGTGGAAAAAAAAAAGTGTACTTAGCTGAAAATATGGATCCCAAGCAACACATCACTGGAAACCAAGGCGGATGCTCACTCCAGTTTGTTTGTATTTATGTGTTGCCACTGAATTTTACAGGTCATAAAAAGTAACTAAGCATGACCAACATTCTGTTGTTAACTCATGACCTTTGTCTGGTATAATAAAATAAAGGAAAAAATCTTATTTTTATGCCTATTGAATTATGATGGAAAGCATCCAGCCACAATTCCATAATGACATTTCCTTGGATGCTATATTTTACTTAAAAGGAATAAAAATTTAAAAAGTAGTCAGTAGTCATTTAAAAAAAAAAACATGTTATGGTATTCTTGTTTTGCTAACAAATGATAACCTATCACAGCAACTGATTTTCTTCACAATGGCAATCTGACACTATCACATGGCTAAGGGACAAACTTAGGCAACAGTCAGCTCTGGTTCCTTCAGACAAAAAGAGAAACAGCTGTGAGGGTCAGGAAAACTTCCGTTAGACATTTTCTTCAACCCTCTCGCTATTTCTGGCTACCTGACTGGCAGGGGTGACAGTTCTCTCCTGCTATGACTTCTTAGTCTGCTCTGGGTTCCCAAACCTCAGTGTCGCCTTGACTACCAGACCAAAGAGAAAGAAGAAAGCATTTTCCTCTTAAAGTTACAAAGTATGTTTGAATGATTGGTAACATCGGGTTTCTTCTTCCTCTACTTTAGCTCAGGGCCCTAAAGCTAGGTCTGATACTGATAGATTAGCATGATACAACCGTAATAAACTCAAAATAAGAAATTTCCAGGACAGAAACTAAAGCAAAATTCAGAGTAAACTACTAAATGAGACTCTTTCTAGGGAGTGCCAACTCTCCCTAGTGAGGGTAGCTGGTCTTTTCTTTAAGTGTTCTTTATTAACTTCTCAAATATTCTTATTTGCTGCTCCCTCTCACTCCAAAGCACTGAACTGGTTACCCTGGAAGGAATTAAGAGTTGGAGGTGTAGCGTTTCCCTTTTAGAGGGATGGTGAAATCTGTGAGCATTTGTGATACTGGTATCCACACAAGGAAGTGCTGAACGATATGTTTCTGGGGAAAATAAGAGTTAGGAATTAAGTTGTCAATATAGGGGGCGTTGCCATGGTTCAATTGGTCATAAATAAAATAGGTTTTGTCTTTCTTTAGCCCTGCTCATCCTTCTCTGGCAGCCACTTTGACCTATAAAGCCTGCCACTGGTAAAGTTCAAGTGCGCCATGAGACTGTTGAAGCTCTGAGCTAACTATAGTCGGTTTGTCATGGAGCAATACACAGAAAGTTGCTGACTTACTAAGAAACAGCACTCTAAGTCTAGTTCTGTGGCAATAGGTTCTAATGGAAGCCAGGCATTTATTTTTTTTTCCTTCCATTTGAGAATAACACTCTGATTTACTTCTCTTTTCTTTCTTCAAGCCGATACAGATGTAGAAACTCACAAATGGCATTGACAATTGTGTTTTGATGTATTGACACACATCAAAAGAAAAACCAACCAAACGCGAAAACAGACATGTGAGGGAGAGAGAGAAAAAAAAGAAGGCAGTTCTGCGGATGGCCAAAGAGCACAGCTGTACAAAGTCACTTGGGTAATGTACTTTGACTGCTAATGCGTCATGTTAGTGCTTTTGTTAAAACCACAGGAACGTCTGTCTTCCTGAAAACAGCCGCTGCGCTCTAGAAGAGGACGATGTGAAATTTCAGAGCAGGGCTGGCCGGACTCACACCTGTAGAACTGGAGGAAGCTTTTTAAGTCCCTGCTCGCCAGATTTCACAAACACGCCATCCTTCTTCCTCTTGCTACTCCCATTATGAGCACAGAGTCACAACAGCGCACAGTCTTTGGCCAACATCCTAGCACCACACAGGGAGGCTCAATGAGAACTGTAGAACTATATTGGCAAAGAATTTATTTCTTGAATCTTTTTTTTTAAAAATATCTTCTCGTGGATCATATGCACACATAGTCAGAAGTATTTAGATAGTTTGGTTTTAGTTTGGGCTTATTTGGTTCAAAGGCAAGTACAAGGGAATCTCCGGAGATGCCAAAGATACTGCTAAAGGTTTGCTGATAAAAATCTTCCAGATGGGATGACTTTCACTGAGAGGTCAATTTTCAGCCTGTGCCTCTTCTCTTAATGACATCCTTCAATGACTCCCCTCCCTCTACCAGAAAATCAAGTCATGAAAGCAACTCAGGCTAAGAATGACCCAGTAATCCTCATAATCTCGCTGCAATGACAGACAAGAAGATCAAAGAGCAGGTGCACTGAGAAAATGGACTGTCCACCTAATTACCAAGTGTGAACGCGCTACGGAGTATTGATACATTTACTGTGTATTATTTCCTCTATATTTCCAAAGTCAATATTAAAAAAAAATGGTTGCCCTGATTAGCCAACTTTCCTCAATTTTCTCCTTTGCAATTTCTATTAACCATTAGCAGCCCTTTGCATGCTGCAAGGGTGTGTCCATATATTCACTAGGTAGTTTAGATCTGGTAAATTATGTTGACACTCTGATTGCATGAGGAAGTTCTCAGGAGAGATCTTAGCCTACTGTCTCCTCCAACTCAACTGAGAAAAGAAAATCTGGTGATGAAAAAATACAAAAAAAATTCTGTTCTCAATATATTAGAGAGTGGATGAAGAAGCAAATAGGGTTTCGATATGAGAGATGTTTACTTTTGTTTCACAGTAATAAAATATGGAAATTGATTATGGTTGGAATGATGGCGTCATGTTTACTGGGAGCCTAGGCTCTGATTACGGCTTTGTCCCATCATTTTAATGGGTATGTTCTATCTCAAGTTCATTGTGATTATAAGGTGAATACTGATGATCCAGACATCATCTGAACACTTCCAAGTCAATATTAATTGACAAGGAATAAGACTAAAATTTCCCTCAGGCAAGAATCCCCTCTGCTTCCATTTCATTGCTTATACTCCTCTTTTAAGGTGGTCTGGAAGAAATTGATCTTTTGATGGAGTAGATGCTACTTAAATAATTAAGATGTACTTGGTACCTTTAATTCTCTTGGTTGTTAAGTGAGTGAATCTGGTAAGGATAGTCAAGAGCACCAACAATGTAATTTCACAAAATTATATGGGATTTGCTCTCATTGTCTAGAGAGAAACAAAGGAAAGCAGAAATATCAAGAGGTCACCCCAAAACTATAAATCAAAGATGTGGACAGAAATTTTAGACCCTTGGTCTCTCAAGAACCCAGTAGTGACAAAGCAAACTTCGGTGAGAATGGACCAGGAAATTTAGCTAACCAACACGAATAATCACACATCTTTACCTGGGCTGTGCCCTGTGACTCACTCTTCAAGTTTTACAGTCATAACTTGCTCACAAGCTGTGACATCCACCTTCTTAGGTTATAAAGTGAGAACCAACGTATTTGCCGTAAGTCATGTTTATACGGCCGCTGAATTACCAACCAGAGTGAGAGGTAACCAGGGGCTGTACTGGATACTGTAACCACATGAGTTACTGTTTGCAGAAGAACAGAGTGTTCCATGTGCAGGACAAAAACTGGCACTTGAACTACATGAGTGACTCTAAACCTTTTACGATGTTGTCCTTTTGAATAAAAACACATTATTATGGTGTGTCCTGAATCTGACATTCTCAAAATAGTGCACATCATCACACAAAGAAGTTTGGATGCTTTGTCCATTGATCTCATTTTATCTTTTCTATGGCTGTGGTCAAGACTTGCGGAGACTCTCCTGCCACGAATCATCTAAGCCAACCCTAGTCCACAGTCATAACTTACATGCTGTGTGTAGTTCATCATGAAAACTACACTGCCGGGATCTATTTTCCAAGTTACTTCTATTCTGTTTGAAACTTCTTGAAGGCAATGCCAACAGTGTGTTTATTTTCCATGACATGTTGATTTCTCCAGATTCTTTCACAAGGTCATGCTTTCAACATCCCAATTGTCTTTCCTTGTTTTCTGTGTCTCCGCTCTTGTTTCGCCCCTTCTCATAGTTGAGATAAATTGAGCCATGTTTCAGAAACATACACCACAGTGAACCACTTATATATTTTTTTGATAATGTCCCTATATGTATAAAAACTTGGAAGTGCCTTATCTGTGCTCACATATAATTTTTTCCTGTTCATCGTTCCATTTGTATTTTACAGATTATATAATATCTGTAAGTACATCAATAGTGACCTCTCTCTATGCATCTATGACTTTGGATATGGAGAGGATCCACATGAGAAGTGGTTTCTTCTTTAGTTTCATTTTTAAATCAAAGAACTCTTATTTCCCGAGGCTTTCTTTTTCCCTTTGCACCTATAAGCCAATCGCATCAGATCAGGAAGTCGAGCTTCTTCCATCAGTGGGATGAGATAGAGTCATCCATGAGGGGCAGAAGATTGGAGTGATGTTGGCCCTGTTTTGTTCCTTGCTCAGCTGTGGGTTTGGGGATACCCTTTTGCAAACGGAATTGCCTTGATGAACTATTTTTGCTTTATTTATTTATTTTTGGTGTGTGCTACCAAGATTTTTCATTGTGTGTTTCTAACAGCTCGTTTATGTGCCTACAGATGCCAAGGTGTAAGTTAATCATTATCTGTGAAAAACTTTGCATGTATAACTATGTCTATAACTTTCTAGGGAACAGGGAAGTTTAGACAATAAACTTTATCTTAACTCTATACATGCTTCCAACATCGCTCTTGTTCTCTTGATTTTGGAAAATGTCATGAGCTCCGAAATTGTGTTCATTTTAATCCCAGGTTTTGATGCACTAGAGATAGATGGTTAATGACTTGGTGAGAGAATGCATGTCAGTGTCCCCAGATAAAATTAAATCTTCAATTTTCTTGAATGACTGTTTGTCATAACAGATTTTCATCTCATCTGGTTCTACATTCACAAATGATGGATAATTCATAGATATAAATATTATCATATTTATTTCCCTCTTTTTAGGGAAAGCCCTGGTCTACCCTTTCTGTAGGAAATCAGGTCTCTTTCCTTGGAAAGTTTCTCTTCACAGTCTCCCAAAGCCTCAGAGGCCTTTCAGCAGTCTCCCGTGTAAACCCATTCTAAACTTACGGTGGTCAAGGAATGTCCAATGGGCAAATAGGTTTCTTTGCGTTTGTCATGGGCTTCCTGCATATTCCCCTGTTCTTGGCAAAGGTCTCTTAGGCATCTCTGATGAACCAACCCTGAACTCTCAAGAGTTCAGCTCGTTCATTCTAAGTCAGTTCTTGTTCAGCAATGTCAAGAGCATTCCTGGAGCTGGAATCTCAGCTTGCTCCGGCCCCTGAGGCATTAAGTCCTCCAGGGGCTGTTACAGCAGCATTCTCTCTAGATAATAGAGCAGGTTACTCCCAGGATCCTTTCTAATGGCAGTCCCTACCTCTAAAGCAGGGAGAATGTTGAGGAAGGGTTTAGTCTCTAATCCCACAGCTCCAGAAGTCCTGCTGTAATTTGGTCCTCTCCTCAAATCGCACCGTCATGAGGGGCAGTTCCTTTTATCCTCTTCGTCCTGGAAATGTATGACTATAGATACCATATTTAGAGGACTGTGGGAGTCTACTTAATGATCTTTCTACAGATAAAAATTCTACGGATAAAAATTCTACAGAATTTTTAATAATAAAGTTCTAAGGAAATACAGATTTAGAATTTCTGCCTCTCTGGTTTCTCATTTACATATTCATAGAAATGTTATTGCAATTTAGGGTCATTTCCCCCAAATTCTTTTTCATTTCTTTCTTTCTTTGTTTGTTTTTTGAGACAGAGTTCCTCTGTGTAGCTTTGAAGCCTGTCCTGGCACTATCTCTATAGACCAGGTTTGTCCTGAACTCACAGAGATCCGCCTGCCTCTGCCTCCTGAGTGCTAGAATTAAAGGCGTGCACCACCACCTCCCATTCCAAATTCTTTTACTTTGGGAATAACTAATAAAGACAAGGTGGAATCAGGACAATGGAAACTGTTGTCCTAAATATCCTTTCCTGACAGAACAAGGGCAAAACTACTCTAATAATCAATTGTTTAAAAAAAAAAAAAGCGTGGCCTAACCAATCCAATGAGATAAAAAGGCCTTCATTGTAAGGTAAATATTTGACATTCCAAGATCACATTTGGGGAAGAAGAGGATGAATACAATAATAATAAGTTTCAATTAAATAATAAAATCAGTCAGAGTGGTGTTTTTTCCACCAAGAATTGAGAAAGAGGAGGCTTACAATTCACCTTGTGTTTACTTAAATATAAAAAAGCGCTTAATAGTGACATGGGAGAGCTTCCTTCAACTGTGTCCACCCAATTGAGTTTTCTATGATCCAGTTCAGGGTGCATCCCTGTATTGTTGATATCCCTAAATCCCAGATGTAGCTTGCAATCAATGACATCTTGAATTTGAAAAAAAAAATGAACTAATTAATCAAACATCTCGGTTGAATCAAGTAACTACTTTAGGAAGGCAAAGGCAAATAATCTAGAAATTCTCTATACACCAAGGTTGAAAAGCCAGGATTCGATGTGAATTTACAACTTGAAGGGCGTATTAAGGCAGACACAGACAATAGCATTGTCCCCTCCGAGGGACAAGCTGAACCAACCCATGGTTTTCTCATCTAGTATGTTTAGCATCTGTGGATGACCTGGCGTATCTATCATTTCAGCCCAATGGGCCAAACTGTCATGAAAGGGGAAAGAGTCTCAAGAGGGAAACATGGGGAAGTCGTGACGTTCCTACGCTCCGATTCCCGGCATGCAAAGCATTCCTAACTAGGAGTCTGCCCCCATGGGTACGGAGCTGCGGGGAGGAAATGAACTAAGCAGACTAATGCCGCATCCCTCGATGTATTTCTCGCTGCAAGGTACTCGCTGATCCCGCTTGTATCAAGCTCCTGAGTTCCGGGTGTCAGAATGGTACCTTCCTAATTGGGTTCTGAGAAAACCAACTGCCTCAATGCAGGAAGCAAAGTACAATTTGTGGATATTACGAAGACTCGGCTCAATGGGTCTATTACATGTCTAAGCCACTTTAATGGACAATTCATCAGGTCAAAAGAAGTGGAGAATTAAGGGTAATTAGGTCAAAATTGCTAACTGGCTGTCCGTAAACCAAACCTGGCCCCCAGATGTGCTGTGCTTGGCTCCCACACATAGTTTAAGACTTGGGAAATCTCACATTAAATTTTGTCTTCCGTCTTTGCTTAAAAAGAACAAAAGAGAGTTGACAAGAAGAACCCTACTGTCTGTCCCCTTAGCACTACTTGGGTCCAATCAGAAGATGCTTTACTTGAACAGACCGCACTTTCCGTCTTTCCATAATTCCCAGGGCTCCTGTCTTACAACTGCCAAGCTTCTTGCCTCATAATCCTCACCTGGTCTCTGCACGTTCAAGCTTGAGGAGCACTTTCCCTTAAGGCCGATTTTCCTGAGATAGATCCTTTTGCTCACGAAAGCCTTTTCAGCGAAATAGACAAAGGTGGTGATTTGAGTTGAAGGAATTACTTGACACCTCGCTCCACTTTGTGTCGTGAGAGCCACCCCAGAGATGAGACCGTTTTCAAAATAGACACAGGTGTAGGTAGGACAGAAAGGGTATCTGCCAGGGCTTCTACGGAATGTCTGGATCTGCCACAGGAAATGTTCAATTTCCATATTTGTTACGTGAGTATGGTAGTGCCCACCATAAATACGCAGGAGTTATTGTGATGGACAGATTACATCATGTAACTTTGAGTTCTTAACCCTACAGAACCTCGAAAATGTCCGCTGAATTAAGTTTTGCCAGTTTCGCTACTTGTCTTTTACTTTACCAATTACACATTGTGATGAGGCACTAAAATTGACACTTATTGAGTGTGAACTGTGATCCAGGTGCGACTCCCGCTGCTGAATGTACGGTGTTTCACGAAGCCCTCCCAGCCAGACTACTCATTAGACTTTACTTTTGCGACCTGAAAAATCGGAGCTCAACAAGTCCAGGTGCCGTCGCCAAAGTCGCACAGCTGTTTTGATAGCCACGGGCACCTTCCTCCATGTGAGAACGTGATTACCTTCGTGTGCCTTAGTAGCCTGATTATAGATTCACGTTACCAGTTAAAACGCAAGCTCACCTGTTCCTTCCCAAGCGTGCTCTAGCAAAATCTAAGGGAGTAGTCTTGCAATCTGCACATTTCATCAGAACTAAAGAGAATCTTCCAGTAAGGAAACTGCTTGGGAAGGCTTTATGCAGGGTAGAAGTGAAGAAAAGAAACTCTTTGTCATCATATGTAACAGAAGAGAAGGACAAAAAAGGAAGAAGGAAGGGAAGAAAGTGGGAAGGAGGAAAGAAAAGAAATGAATGCGAACTAAGAGGGAAGAAGCCTGGGAGAAAGAGATCCTGGCCCTAAGGCATGACAGTGGCAGGAGCCAGTGAGTGCACTTCCTTTATGGATCTGTTCCCTCTGTGTGCACCCAGCTTGTTGACTGCAAACCTAGGGAGTCAGCCAACAGGAAGCTCAGTTTGCCACTGCAAAGGAGTAAAGCACTTTGAACTGCCGGCATTTTGTACACCCAAATTACATACTGTGATACACATAGTATTTGAGCTGTTCCGCAATACAGAAGCCAATTATTCTTGGCACGTACTTCTGTCGTACTATCCAAATCGCCATCCCTCACATGTGGAACTGTGCCACATCAAATGTACCAAGTCATAAATTCCTTAGAATTTCTGAGATGAAAGTCAAGAGCTGGAGAAAAAGATAGTTTGGTATATATGCCACATTGCAGAAGGGACATACAGTTAATTATCATTTTGCTGGGTCTATTATGAATAGCCGAGGGAGCAAAATTCTGTTTTAGGAGATCTTTTAGTTTTATGCTAAATTTTTTTTCTTTAAAGAAACTTGGTAACAAATCTTTATATCCTCAAATTTGAATTAAGCTACTCCATTATATAACTATCTTTTTATTCTTAACAAATCAAAGTTATTGCAAAAAGAAGTAAATGTTTTAAAAAAAAAACCCCACAGCTTCCATTACTTATATGAATTAAAATCTACAACTTCAGGTTGTAAGTGTGTGTGTGTGTGTGTGTGTGTGTGTGTAGATGCATAGTTGTATGCACACAAAGGTTATTGGATAATAGCCAAGCTGAGGAAAATCACGAAAAGAGCTAGTGTCTAATGGTGAGTACAGAGAACATTTGGATACTAACCTGATGGAGGTGGGTCTTGTATCTTATCTGTTGATTTCATTGGTTAATAATAAAGAAACTGTCTCGGCCCTCATAGAACAGAAAATTAGGTAGGCGGAGTAGACAGAGGAGAATGCTGGGAAAAAGAAGCTGAGTGAGTGAGTCGCCATGATGCTCCCACTCCAGACAGACGCAGGTTAAGATCCTCTCTGGTAAGCCAGCTCATGGGCTACACAGAATATTAGAAATGGGTTAGAACAATATATAAGAGCTAGCCAATAAGAAACTGGACCTAGCCAGGCCAGGCAGTGTTTGAAAGAATACAGTTTCCGTGTAATTATTTCTGGGTATAAACTAGCCATGCGGGCGGCCGGGTGCCGGGGACGCAGCCCTGCCGCTCCTATTTCAACACTAACCTCTGATTTAAAGAGGATCTACTATACTATTTTTATTTTTTTTAGTTTCTAAAATGTTAACAAAAATCACAGACGCTCAACGAGGCAGTACCCCCTTATTCAAGTTTTCAATCTCTGTGGTTTCAGCCACCCACAATCTACTGCGCCTTGATTATGACAGATGTGCAGTATAGTGATCAGGGCCTATAATTATAGTGCACAGAAGACTGAGGTAGGAGGGTTGAGGGGTTCAGTCCAACCTGCATTGAATATAAATAGTACGACCCTCTCCCAAATTCTAGCATAAAATTCCCCAAACACAAACAAAGAAACGGACATGAAAGGACAAGAGATATTTAGAACTTCAAATAGACGTGACCAAAGAACTTTTCTGTACCATATCAGAGTGAAAGCATATATGCATATGTGTCTAGTATAATATGCATGTATGTATGCATGTCTGTATGTAAGAGAAAGCCACAAAGCAATATACAAATACAGAAACAGAGAAATATAAATTATTTCATGAGCAAAACTAAAAGCCAGGCAAGTATGAAATGATAATATTTCAAGCCCTGAAAATAAATACTGCCCATCAAAATTGTTATACCCAGCAAGGTAATCAATTAAATTGGTGAAGAATTAAGAACCGTCAAAGGCAAATCCAGATTAGGCCAATGCATGAAATTCAAGCTATCACAGAAAATTGTTAGAGAAAACTATAGGTGGAAGAAGACAGTCTTTTTCATAAGAATACATTCTATGAGAGGGACAGATGAAAAGCCTGGACAGTCAATCATGTCCAACACTGAAAAACCAGGATCAGGGCCCTAAAAGTGATAGGGAAGTGAGGAAGAATACCAATAGTCCAATCAGAAAATCTACTAAAAATATCATAAGAAATGCCCAAACTCTCTCAATAATAACCCAAATGCAAATGAATATCACAGACCAAATAAAAGATATGGACTAAGTGACTGGATTTATAAACAAGATCCAGCTATTGACTTCCTCTGTGAAATCCATTTATTGAGCAAAGATGTATAAAATCTATGGTCCAAGAAAACAGAGATCATACACAAGCTGACATAGTGGTTTTGATATCGGATAAAGTAGACTCTAAGCAAAGACTAGTCAGAGGGACACGGCATATAGAATAAAGGGAATAACTAGTAAGGATGAGATATGACAACAGTAAACATTGAGTTTTGTGGTTACTAAGATACAAAACATTAAAAGGATTGAAATATCATGTAAGTTTGAACATAATAATAGTGAAAAACTTCAACACCCCACCCTTATATTTAGATAAGCCTTCCAAACTAAAATTGTGCAATAAAATTTCAGAACTAAATTACGTTAAAATCAACTGAACTCAACAGAATATTCCATGCAACAGATAGCAACGTTCTTAGTAGCACATAGAAGTATCTCCAAAACTGATCCTATTATTGACCACAAAGTGAGCCTTAATTTAATTAAATTCAAATAGCTTCTTAGTTTCTTCTAGCCTTTCAGACTACACTGAAGTAACATTACGAATCAAAAAGATGAGGCACCTTAGAAACTAAGGTCCACTTGGTAATTCTACTAAACTTTCAAGTTCTCACACCACTCCTTCTCTGATTGTTTCCACACTACCAGACTCACTCCCTGAAGCCAGTATGATTCGGGCACCAGAATAAGATAATAATCTAACAAAATTAGAGACTAATTGCCCTGATGAACATACATAAGAAAACCCTCAGCAAAATGCTTGTAAACTGAACTCAGTAACATGCAGGGAAGATCAGACACCGTGACCAGCTGCTTTCACTTCAGTACTGCGAGGCTGGTTCAACACATGCAAATCAGTAAATGGAACAGATGATATAAATAGGCCAGAGGGCAACAATCACATGATTGTATGGATAGATGCTATGTGCCTTCATGATAAAGTGCTGAAGACAGTGTGAATAGAGGAACTAGATCTCAACATAGTAAAGATCATGTGTGTAATAAAGGTCTTATGGGGTAAACCCATAGCCAACCTTGCACTCAATGTGGGGAAAGAGAGAGCACTTCCTGTGAATCTAGAATGAGACGATGGTGCCCACTCTTTTCGCTCTCTTGGTCTACATAGTGCTTAAAATCCTAGCTAGAGAAACAGGACAGGATGATGATATCAAAAAGATACAAGTGGGGATGTGAGAAATCAAATTTTCTCTATTTGAAGACAACAAAATACACAAGAACACTTTTAGATTTGATAAACACAGACAAGTGGTAGGATCAAAAATAAATGTATAAAAATCAGTCTTTTCTAGATATCAACAATTTACTTTCTAAAAAAGAATTAGAAAAACTATCGCATTCACAATACCTTCAAATTAGGAAGAAAGGCAAGAATAAGCTGAACCGAGGAAGTGAAAGTTTCTTACAGTGAAAACTTTAAGACACTGGGGGGAAAAAGAAATGTAGACATAAAGATATTAGAAAATCTGCAGGAAAATTAACGTATTTGGAAAACATTCTATTAAGTGAAGTGACCTAGCCTTGTAAGGACAAATAATGGGTGTTCTCCATCATATGCAGATCTTGGCTTTCAGTTTTTATGTGTGAGGAACTGCACAGCTATGAGAGTGGGCTTCGGTCATGAAATTAGAAAGGAGACCACGTGAGAGGAAGACAAGGATTTGAGGAACAAGGGAAGGATAAAAGATGATATATGACAAGAAGCCATAAAGGGTACTCCTGGGGATGAAAACTATGAGATGCTGTGGGCTTGGGGAGCAATGGAAGAAAGTAGCAGAATCAATAAAAATAAATTATGTGTGAATATGCCATAATAAAATCTATTGCTTTGTATTCCAATCTAAAAACAAACAAGATAAAAAAAGAAAAATTGAAGAAATAAACAATTCATAAGTTTTAAATAACTTTTGTCTTGGTATATTGTTACAATTCTTCCTTCTATTAGTAGTTAGTGTGGCTAATCTCTTAGTAGTCTTAACTTATAAGTTGAGTTTCATCATAAATATACATATAAAGAAAAAGAAATAAAATACAAAGTTTGGTAGTACCTGTAGTTTCAGACATCTACTGAGTGTAACATATTCTACACAGGTGTGGGTATGGTGTGTGTGTGTGTGTGTGTGTGTGTGTGTTATATCGGCACATCCATACAGAAACAAATAGAAATTCTACTTAATAATTACTTATGTGTATTACTTTCTCTTTTTCCTACTGTATACAGATTTTTCTCTCCTTAATCCTTGCTGCGCTGTGTCCCAGTAGACTGATATCTTAATGAATGGTTTGTGAGCCTCAACTGAAAGACACGGCTAAGAGGTACTTATCACCCCTCCCCTCAAATCTTCATGCTTGTGTCGTGTGCTCATCCATTGGGTCCAGTGATCAACAAAGCAAACACAGTTCCTTTTCCTTAACACTGATTTAAAAATAACAATAATAAAATAAGCACAAAGTATGAATTAATTTTTATCACAATAAATGCTTAGAAAGAAACGTCTGGGTACTCTGAGAAATGCTGGTAGGGAGACTTCACTGAGGTTGGAACATTTAAATGGATTTATTCATGGGTGGTTAAACTCCATTGTCACCTTGATAAGATTGAGAATAACCTTGGGGACAAGCCACTGGGCATGCCTGTGAGGGACTGTCTTAATAAGTCAACTGAAGTGTGAAGACCTGTCCACTGTGGGTAGCACCATCCCCCCTGGGATGGGATCCTTAACTCATTACAAAGGAAAAGTGAGCCCACCACAAGCACTGATATTCTTTGTTTCTTTACTGCAGATGACAGATGACTAACTGCCTGGAGCTCCCATCTCTGTGGCTTTCCAAGTTGATGGACCTATATGTACTTCAAACTGTGAAAAAAAAAAACTTTAAAAATCTATCTTTTCTTAAATTGCTTTTTCAGGATATTAAAGCAGATGCTATGGCAGGGAACACTTAGAGTAAGAAAGGGCAGTGGGAAGGACCTCAGGATGCTATTCAGTAACCCAGTGACCCTATGCTGGTCTGATGTGCCATCAAACGTGCCGTTGCTGTGCTGACACTTGCCTTAGCCTGTTTGCCCGAGCTCGTGTTTAACTGAAAGTCATGGTCTCACCACTAGTGAACAGCAAGGTTGAGGTACAGTGCACTCTGATTCTAAGGATGTCAATGCTTCCATACTTGGGAGGACTTGAGAGATATTTAAACATACATTTGCTTAGAAAGTAGGTATGTGGAGTGTGTATTCTTTAAAGGAAAAGCAAGACAGGGAGGAGATCATGCTTTGACAGTCTCGTTCTTTCTTAGGACTTTATGGTTTTTCTCTCTCTGATATTCAGCTCCTGACCTCAAACTTTTCCTCTTTTGACTTCCCTGTGGGCCACAGGAGATAAATAGTTTCTGTGTACTCTCAGCTCTTTTCAATGTCCTAAATCCAGGACAAGACTATGCAAACACCATCCTAAAAAAATGTTAAAATCTTCAACCACAAAATGTAAGCTTATTCTCTGTGAATTTCTAGTAGGTTTCTAAGGAGATAACAGAAAGCTACCTAGATTCCACTCATAGGCTCTTCTGAGTATGACTGTCCCCTGGGTGTCCCCTATAGTGAGCTGCTCTAACGTAGTAGTCACTCGTAAAGCTCACAGCTCACAACGAAGAGAGACCTCCCTTTTCAAAGGCTGACAGTTGGAGTGTGTTCTCCGCCTCCATCAGACCACTCTAAAGACAAAGGGAATTTGGTAGAAACCGGGACCTCAGTTTTCAAGGATCAAAAGAACGATGTGTAGTGTCCCTGATCTGGCTGAGACTGGGTATAAGTGAAGTGTGGCCATCAGAGGAGGGCACATACTGAAAAAAACAGTGGAGCCAAGTCACGTACACAGGAGAAACGGGGACATTCGTTTAGTCAAAATGTACTAAGCTTGGTTTGGTGGCACAAGATTTTAATCCCAGCTCTTAAGAGGCAGGGGCAGCTGTTGTGGGTTATTTGTACTCTGTATGAAGATATATTACTATGATTTGTGTAATAAAAAGCTGAATGGGCCAATAGATAGGCAGAAGATATAGGCGGGACTTCTGGGCAAGAGGAAGTGGGAGGAAGAAAGGTTGAGCCCCAGCCAGACGCAGAGGAAGCAGGACGTGCAGGAGGAAAGGTCACAGTCTCGAGTCACATGGCAGGATGTAGATTAGTAGAAAGGGGTTAATTTAAGTTACAAGAACTAGTTAGGAACAAGCCTAAGCTATAAACCAAGCTTTTATAATGATAAGAAGTATCCATGTCACTATTTGGAGCTGGCTGGTGGGACAAAGGTAGACTCATTACGGCAGACGTTTTTCTGTAAATTCAAGCCAAGTCCATTTTACCTAATGAATTACAGGACAACCAGGGCTATATAGTTCAACCCTACTCCCAAACAAATGTCCTGAGATCCCAGTACCTGGTTGAGGTACTCATCTATATCTGTATCATCTGTATTTATATCACATACATTTTTATCTAGACCCATCTGTCTAACATCTATTATCTTTTTCTCCTGTTTTTCTTTTTTCTTTGCCTTCCTTTCCTTCTTTCTTTCTTAGTAACTAAAACATTGCCCAGGAGAGGTTCACAATCTAGTTATAGAAAGGGACAATGTATATACTAAATACTATAAATTATGCATTCTAAGGAAATCCATGCAAAACAAGCAAGCGTACTGTAAAGCAATGACTAGGAGTGGGGTAATGCAAAATGCAGTTAAAAATCAGATGATCATGATGGCTTTTTGGATAAAATGAGGTATGAACAAAGACTCAAGGAAATCAAGAGATTGATTGGCGTGTGATATTGAAGGAAAGTGTATACTAGGTAGCATTAAGGTATTAAAGCGAGCCTGTCTAATGGGTTTGAAAACTTGCAGCAAAGCTGGACTGACTGAAGCTGTGTGACAGAAAGGAAGAAGAGCAAGAAAGAAGGGGCTGAAAAGGAGCAAGCGGCTTGTCAAATTGGGCACTGTAGGCTACAGTTCTCACTTTGAACTCAGAGGAAAGCACTGAGCCTTTGTAAAGCAATGAACAGATATATTACCATATATCTATCCATATATCTATCTCCTGTTATGTTTGGAGAAGACCACAGTACAGCAAGAGAAGAAGCGAGGTGTCCTTTAAATGCTAAAGCCACCATCAAAGCAAGAAAGACAGTGGCTTGCAATGAAGAATCAGCTATGGAGAGGATGAGGATCTGACTCTGGGTATATTCTGCAAGTAGGAACCCCAAGCATATGGAAGGTTTGGATATGAGATGGACTAGGAAGAATGGGGAACGTGCTCTATGCTAGCCAGAGGAAGTAGTGTTGGAAGTGGTTTGGAAAAGCTGGCGTCATCTCTCTCCCTGTCCCCTTCTTTCCTTCCTTTCCTCACCTACTCTCCCTCTCCCCCTCCCTTTTGGTAGTCTTCCCTCTATCTGTTTCCTCGTTTACTTCTTTCTTTTCCCCCAGACATTCTTGTAAATGTCAGACATTATTCCTGGAGATAACACAAACAGAAAGCAACCCCTCCGCATGTAGAACATAAATGACAAATGGAGGAGAGATGTAGACTTGATGGGGAGAAACTTGCCAGATTACTACCACCTTAAAAATTTTAGACTTTTATATTAGCTGTTTGGAATAAGAAACATTTTAATTGTAACTCTGAAAATGGAACAATATTTATATATTGATCATACTTCAATAGCCCAGTTAAAACCAGCTTTAGCGTTCCATTGGTAAACTGTTTATTCTCCTCACCATATTATACAGAACAATCCAGAACAATCCCAGATGAATAAAACACTGACTCTTGTGTTCCAGACGAAGTAGGTCTTTGTTTCTTTATCTACTAGACAACATAGATACTGATGGACTCAGCAGACCACACAACTTATTGGTTTTCTCTAGAAAATGTGAAGTCAAGTGGTACCCAGGTAGAAAAGGTATTCTCAGGTACAAATAAAAGCAGACTTGCATTACTTAGTGAGGTTAGTGTTTAAAACTTTAGGGGTTGCTTCTTACTACGTGTGTGAATCTTGGCTAGTCATTCGACCACTCTGTCTGTGTCTCAGTTTCCACAACTTTTAAGGAAAAAAAAAAAACATTTTCTGTCTTACATCAGTAGTAAGGATTATGCAAGATCTCAAAGTCCTTTGGATGCTGTCACTATGGCAAGCCCTCAGTTGTTGCTGTACCTTCATAAACTGGAACTGTCTTCTCCATTCCTGCAGTGACTTGAATAAAAATGGTCCCCATAGGCTCAGAGGGAGCGACACTCTTAGGAGGTCTGACTTTGTTGGAGTAGGGGGTGGCCTTGTTGGAGGAAATGTGCCACTGGGGGGTGTGGGCTTTAAGGTTTCAACTGCTGAAGCCAGGCCCAGTATCTCTCTCTCTTCTGCCACCTGCTGATTCCAGGTGCAGAACTCTGGGTTCCTTCTGTAGCACTGTCTACCTGATTACCATCATGATGACAATAGACTAAACTTCTGAAACTGTAAGTCAGCCCCAGTTAAATCCTTTTCTTTATAAGAGTGGCTGTGGCCATGGTGTCTCTTCACAGCACCAGCAAGCCTGACTAAGACAGCTCCCCAGAGCGTATTTGCATATTGGAGATTGCACACCACCCCCATACCACCTCTTTCATCAGCTATTTGTTCAAGGAGAGAGCAGAGAGGGAAAGCAGATAGTAACAATGACACAAATGTTCAACACAAACGGCTAAGTCAGGTAAGTCATTAAGCAACAGACTTGGAAGAAATGTCTTTTGCAATAAAAATGCTCATAAAGCAAAATCTATATGAATACAGACATTTGGAAGACTTGGAGCCGCATGTTTTTTTTTTGTGTGTGATTTTGTGTGAATCATCACCAAAATATGAGCAAACATTTGTCTGGGCTATGATGCGCATTTTCTTTAGGGGGCGAACGTTCGGATTTCATTCACTTCATTCCTCATGCACATCTGTTGTCCAAGAGTAAAGTGGCACTAGTGGAGCTGAGGACTTAATTTCTGAGACTTAGGCTGCATACTTCTTTTTTAATAATTAAGGCATATATAATATACTATTGTTGATCAACCAAGTGATATACGTACTGAGGAAAGATGGATGGGCTAGCCTGAGCTTACCCGCCAAGGCTGACTGCTTTCCACAGAACCTACACTTTGCTGAACAATTTTGCCGGAGTCATTTATGATTGCATAAATAATTAGTAATGGTTTTAAAATGGCTTTGCAAAAATTTTGATTCCATGTAGACTTCCAATAGACTAATTTCCACAATATTCTGACATATTATTTCTTATTTCTGAGAATTGGTGCTCATGGCATAGCTCTGACTAATAAATATATAGTCAAAGCATGGGTAAGAATATAGGAAATAATTGGAAATTTTCTCCAGACATGTCAGCAACATGTTTTCAGCATCTGCTGTACTGAGCTATACTGTAATGTACAATACAAGTTCACTTTTTTTTTAAATGAACCTTTAAAGCATTTTTAAAATGAAGACTTTATGGCATCACAATGAGGGATGACATTTAGAAAGTTTAGGCCCTAACATTTACATGTAATGGTGCGTGCTGTTTATATCGTATGATCAGGTTACAAACTGCCACATATATTGGATGACCAGGTTGCAAGCTGGCTTTTGTGTTGGTTTGTTGTTGTTGTTGTCATTTGTTTGTTTGTTTTGCCTTCTGGATGACTTACCAAACTTACTCAGCTCAGACCTTCACAGGCAGGTTTTGTAAAGGAGCGTCTGCCCGGAATGTGTGCAAACATGTTCCCCGAGCGTCCACATACATGGATCATGGCATCTTCTCTTTTCCACCCTGGTGCTTCCAAAGGGCAGCAGCATCACGTCACTGCAATAAGACCTGGGCTGTGAGCGCTGAAAAGGCCTTCTGAGTTTAGGAGTCAGTGAGAAGAATTTCTGCCTGTGCTCTGGGGTTGCACCTCCCAGAGCAGCAGGAGGACAGATCTGCAGCCAGCTAAAGGAGAGAAGATGGCTGGAGAGCGGGGCTTGCAGGAGGAACAGTGAGGTGCTTGTGTACGTGGTATGTGTGTATGTGTGTGTGTCTGTCTGTCTAACCAAAAAGTGGAAGTAAAAAAAAAAAAAAGGAGAGAAAAGGGTTTAATATGCTGTGCAGAGGCAGAGCAGATCCAAGATTTATCTTTTAAACAAAAATTTAAAAGATCAATTTCCACCAGACGGGAAGTTGCAGGCACCTGGTTTTAAACCATTAGCAACAGCTGGTTAATGCCAATACAGCTATTATCGTCGATAATGGTGACGCTAATACCTAGAAACCCTGGTTTACAGTAAAAACACAGGGCTTCTTTGTGCTGACTCCTCTGAACTAATGTCTTTATTTTTTGTTATTTATTTATTTATTTATTTATTTATTTATTTATTTAATTTTTTAGCCATTATTGCTTCTTTGTTTCCTGGTGCCTTTATCCCATACTCCAGGCTACAGTTTCCTCACACAGAAGTTACAACATTCCAACCCTGTTGCTGAGTTGAATTATCTTCACTAATAAAAGGCAGATTTTTTTTCTCCAGTTCTTCTCTTCTGGAGTCTCATTGCTATTAATTGGTCAACTTACTATCAGATACGTTTTCTTTGAAAAAGAAAAGACATACCTGCTGAAATATGGCTGTGTTCGCCTGGATTTGAGACATCTTAGTGTGCCTGGCCACAGCTTTCACACCCTGAGTCAGTTCCGACTCTCTTCACCCACTTGGACCGTCTGCTACTAGACTGTCGTGCATGGCGAACATGTACATGATTTAGCATTTTATTTCACGTTTAGGGCCATGGCTTCTATTTGTCTCTTCTAAAGCTTTATTTTGATGTCCTAATTCAAGCGCTTTGTGACTAAACTGCCTAGCACTTACAGATCTCTTCCTCTTACCCCAATTCTTATTGTGATGCAAATAATTCAGGGCCTCGAAAAAGAACTCAGCTCTTAGTGTCTTTAAAAACCACACCAACCAACCAACCAACAAAAAGCCAACCAACCAACCAAACAAACAACAACAACAAAAAAAACCACCCACTACTTGATATTTTTACCCATGATGGATTTTAGTTGTTTTCATACCCCTCTCCCCTTTTCTACCCCCTTCCTTCTAGAACCTTCCTGATAACCCTCCCATTCCCCACTCTCCTGTCTTCTCCTTTTCTCTGTAACCTGCTGTGTATAGGCAGAATTTCTTCCTTGAGCATGGCTGGAAGGTTATTTACTGGAATGAGAGCTACTTACCAGTGGCTACACTGCTCAAGAAAAGGATGCTCCCTTTCCTGACATGGTAGCCCCCAGCAGTCCTTCAGTGAGTGAGTGTCCCTAATGGTCCCACCCCAAGCCACAGGGGAATGATGACAGAGTCAATCTTAGGCACACTGGCAGGCATGGAGCAGGTAAATACAGCTGCACCTACTCCATCAGTGCAATGGCTCTGATATCTGTCACTGAGAGTCAGAGAATTGCTGAGGCAGTGGTACACCAGAACTCGATCTTGTCAAAGATTAAACTTTCTAGAATTCTCTAAAAAACAAAACAAACCTGTTAGGCCAAAGTGTGATATCAGCCAGGCATGGGGAGAATATTTACACCATGACAATAAACCCACATTGCAGACCAGGGTTTTTGGTTTTGTCTGGGGCCAAGGGAAGGGAGTAGAAGGAAAAAATAGCTTGCTGGCACACTACACAATCAACTTTCTAATCGCACTATTTGTACACGTTTTCGTGTCCCTACTATATAGCTCCCCAGCATAAACCAAAATGCTCCCAAGACTGAGTGATCCTTTTAAGAAATGGAATTCCAGCACTGACATGTATCCACACGTACAGGTTAACTTGCGAGTCTCCAACAGCACACCGTCTCTCTTTACATCTTCAACTGCTCCTAGTGCGCAGCCCGGGGTGCCGTAGAAGGTATGTATATTCTCCTAGTTCTCTCTCCTTTTGTTGTTCAGGCTCCACAGGGCCCTTTAACTTCGTGACTAACATGCTGAACTTCAGGGTTGTTCCTCAAACATCTCGTGTATATCTTATCTTTGCAACTCACTAGAGGCCTCCATTCTGCCTTGTGTGGCCCGAGCTGCCAGAAGTACTTTCCACAGCAGCGAGGCCCTTGCGGCCTTAGTAACCCTCCTTTATCCACTTTTAAACTGTGGGTTAGTTTATCTGCCTCTGCATCATACAGCAAGATGCTTACGTTTTAATTTCTCCCCTTCAGTCCAGCTTCCAGATTTTCAATTTCCAAAAGCTGCTCCATGTTTTCTTTGGTGCTGTCATTAACAGTATACTTAATTCTTAAAGCTCAATCGGGAGGGGCATTCTCAAAAGCGTGTGTCTATTTACCCTGGGCCTGGGCCCTGGACTGGGTCTTCACCTCTACGTCACATACATACAGTCTTCTGTCTTTGACAAGGAACAGTAGTGAAGCTGAGTCTAAAATCACCTCTGCTGCGTTGCCTGTTGCATTTTTATCAGCCAATCCGTCTTTGATATTTACTCTCTGTCCATTCAGGTTTATTTTAAAAAAAGAAACTCTTTGCAAGCAACCTTTATTTCTTCCTTATAATGTACTGTGTGTATACATCGCCTGGCTTCTTCCTTCCATCCTCTTTTTCTATTCTACTTCTCGTCACTAAAATATTGATTCAAATAGGCACAGCTTTTCCAGTCAGCTGCCGAGTTTCCTGCTTTGCGCATGGGCGTTCACAGTGAACCAAGGGTTTGATCATCACCTCTATGTTCTCTACTCCAGCCCGTGTGCTTTCTAATAACACTGCCTATACAGGAAAAGTGCGTGCTGTTGCACATCCCAGAGGTCCACCGGAAGGGACGCACAATGGAAGCAACCCACAGCCCCGCAATTCCAGACCGAAGACCTGGGTCCACAGTCTTGACTTTAGTGCTCATAACAAGCAGTGACCTCCTCAGATGAGTAATTTGAATCACCCAGGCATCAGCGTTCTCATCTGTATAGTATAAGAAAACAGCGTTGTCTTTCTACCCCTTCCCAGTAGTTCCCTACTTTCTGTCTTAGTTGGGGTTTCTGTTGCTGGGATGAAGCATGCCAGGATCAAAGAGCAACTTGGGGAGGATAGGGTTGTTTTTGTTGTTGTTGTTTTTGCTTTGCTTTTGGTTTATGCCTCCATATCACTGTTTATCATTGAAGGAAGTCAGGACAGGAACTCAAACAGGAAAGGTACCTGGAGGCCTAGAGGCAGGAACTGATCCAGAGGCCCTGGAGGGGTAGGGCTTACTGGCCTGCTCCTCATGGCTTGCCCTTTCTGCTTTCTTTTAGAACCCAGGACCAACAGCCCGGGGATGGCATCACCCACAATGAACCTATCCATCAACCATTGATTAAGAAAATGCTCTACGGGCTTGCTTGCCTATAACCTGATCTCATGGAGGCATTTTCTCAATTGAGGCCCTCTCCTCTGAGGACTCTGGCTTGGGTCAAGTTGACATACAACTAGCCAGTACAAGTCCTGAGCCTATGAATGTTCTGCCTTAGAAGCCAGAGAAGGCATAGAGGAGCCATGTAAACTTCATGTAGGAGAAACAACTTTCTGACTGCAAACTCAGCTTCTGGGTCTGCCTCCAAAGTATGTTCCTCACGTAGCACACGTGACAACTTGCTAATTTTTCCTACTTCCTCACATACTAATAGAGAGGTCAAAGTGGGGACTCTCCTTCTTGCATTTTGGTAAAGCTTTTCTACTTGGCTCTACAAGATTTTTGCCTAAGGTGCGATAAACGAAGGAGCTTCAGATATCTTACTGCAGAATTCAAATGCTGAAGCAAGGCCTGGACTACAGGCATGCGTAACCAAAGCCATGGTGCTTTTAGTGCTACCAGCGTTGGGTTACAGCAGTTCTGGGAGGCTGAGCTGTTTTGTTTCCATGGCTTATTAAGCCAAACTAAGACTGATGTCAATAATCAAATTCACCACCTGTATCCTTGTGTCTTCCCCTAAAAGTAAAAACAAACCTTAGAAAAAGAAAGATGAAAATGAGTCTCAAAAACCCTAAGTCCATAAGGCTATTTCTGGCCACAAAGGAAATTAACACACCTGAAAAAGGATTGTTTATTACTATTTATTATTATTGCTATTACTATTATTATTAAGAATTTATTTCCTAAAGGATCTCCAGCCATGGCTTCCTCTGTCAGTTGACTTCCTAGCTTGTTTGCTAATTCCCAGCCCTCAACTGTTGCACTAGCCTTTCCTGTCGCAAATTACGGTTTGGGGCGTTTGAACCGATCCTAAACACATCCAGACCGACCAGAACAGGATCCATTCAGTGTGGTCCCCCGGTGTCTCAGGCAAGAAGGCAGCAAGGTCGAAAAGAAGAGAGAAGGGCTTCCACCGCCTTTTCCCTAGAGGAGACTGTCGGGTTGGGGGCTAACTGAGCATCCTAGACAGGGACAGGTGGGGCAGGATGCAAGGGCGCCAGACACAACTCTCAGGAACGACCCAGAAAGGGAGGTCAGGAAGCTCGCCCAGCAGCTTTCATCAAGAAATGAGGTAGAAAACAGTCCGAAGGGGATGGCAGAGCAGTTAACACAGTGCCTTCTATCGCTGTAGAGGTAAAGGAGTACTGTCGAAAAGCTCTTCTCTGCCACCCCGCTTCACTGCGGTGATATACAAACACAGACGTTCACACGCTCTGGATCCAGATCTGGGATCTTCAGAGGCACATGCTCAAACAGGGGCTCCCAGCCTTCCTACTGCTGCGACCCTTTCATCCAGTTCCTCATGCTGTGCTGACTCCCAGTCAAAGAATCATTTTCCTTGCTACTTTGTAACTGTAATTTTGCTATTGTTACAAATTGCAAAGTAAATATCTGTTTTTCCATGATCCTAGGCAACCCCTTGTGAAAAGGTCACCGGACCCCCCAAAGAGTCACAGGCCACTGGTTGAGAACTGGTCTATGACTCTGTCAGAGACTGAAAACTTCAGGAGTATTTTTTTTCAAAGGGAAGAAGCAGGAAGGAAAACAGAAAAGTGGAAGAGGAGAAAGAATGAGAAAGGGGCAAAGGGAGGAAGAGATGGAAAGATCCCATTATGAAGTAAACTTATTGGTGGATTTTTAAACTGACAAAGCAAAATGAAAAACCAAAATCAAGCAAAATAAACCAAACGCTCCACGTTACAGATAAACAATATTCTCTCAAGATACAGCCCAAACCCCACATGGGTACTTAGCTGCCTTTCCACTGTTACAGGAAGGCAGGTTAGAGGCACACTTCACACGCTGCACTAAACATCCCTTCTTTATCTCACTTAGGAGGTGCATCTTAATTTGAAGAGAGAAAGGAGGGAGGCGTGGGTTCCACCTATAGCACAACTTATGTTTTGGAAAGAAATGCCGTTTACTGCGTCTTCCTTTTTCAAAAGGAAATTGTTCTTCGGATAAAGAGCGGGCAGCCTTCCTGCCCGCCTCTCACGTGGCGGGCCCCCTACTGCCTGTCCATCTGATAGAGGAGTTTTGTATGATGCAATTTATTAAATCCACGTTTTCTGCTAGATTCTGCCTTAGTGCGTGCGTTCTTTTCCTCCCCTGCTCACATTTCCACAGACCAGAAGGATTCTTGCTGCGGAACCTGGAGATACAGATCTGAAAAGCAGGTCAGCAGAAGATCCCGTGGGCTTGGGAAGCTGCCAATCAATGCTGTAAAATAAAGCATGTGACAGGGCTGGCCTGATGTCATCAAGCCCACTCTATCACTTTCTCACGGTGCTGGGGGTGGGGGTAGGGGATGAGGGTGGGGCCGGCCCAACAATTGGACTAGGCAAACCGAAAGGATTAGGTTAAATGGGGAAGTTCCAAGTGTCACAATTTCCAATTTTATTTTAAAAAACAATGCTTTCAAAGTCTACCTAACTCCAAGACTTCTTCCAGCTTAGGTACCTTTGAATTCAGCAGGCGGTGATGTCCTCAGGGCTACCTCTGGAAGCTGAAGTCACACAGTTCAGCCCTATTCCCTTTCCAAACCCTCAATACATGTACTAAAAGCTGGCTATGTTGGTGGAAGGGTGTGTGTGTGTGTGTGTGAGTGTGTGTGTGTGTGTGTGTGTGTGTGTGTGTGTGTGGCGGGGCGCGGGGACTGGGTTGGCTTCGCAGTAGTTCCTTTGAAGTTTTCACTCCTTTCTTGTCATCTGCGCATCAATACACAGTGTAAGCTATCAGCTCTGCTTCAGCAATTCCATTCACAGTGGCCAGCATTTTCCCTTGTGGCTCAGGGCCTCTGTCCAGCAGCTGGGTGGCAGGGTTTGTTTTATCTGGATTCAGAAATGTTAACAAATTAAATTCATATTCTCTCTCTCTCTCTCTCTCTCTCTCTCTCTCTCTCTCTCTCTCTCT
Organism: Alexandromys fortis; assembly: GCF_014885135.2. Classification (NCBI taxonomy): domain Eukaryota; kingdom Metazoa; phylum Chordata; class Mammalia; order Rodentia; family Cricetidae; genus Alexandromys; species Alexandromys fortis. The sequence goes on from NW_026067997.1 coordinate 440,874, forward strand.
CTCTCTCTCTCTCTCTCTCTCTCTCTCTCTCTCTCTCTCTTCTCTATCTCTCTGTGTGTGTGTCTGCCTCCCCCCCTCCATGCCTCCTATCTCTCCCCAGTGTCCTCAATTTAGGCTGAAGGAGCCTCTGTAGCAGCGTGTGTGTGTGTGTGTGTGTGTGTGTGTGTGTGTACGCGATGCGAACCGCGAATGTGCATGCTCTTGGAGCGCTATGTGCCTGCGTTTTTTTAATGCAGGAAACGCAGAAAAGACAGTTCAGATGGAGCCACTGCTTCTCCTCAGTTCCTTTCTCTCCCCACCCCCACTCCCCAGCACCGGCTTTTAATTTTCAAAAGCACTGCAATTGCTTGGTGTGGTTTCAAGAGCTGGGGTGCCATTCTCCCTGATGATGACTCTGCTGACGTCAATGGCATTCTTATCGTGCCTAGTGCGACATCAGAAACCAGCCCTCAGAGGCTCCTCTTATTCACAGCGCCTGGGCTCTCGGCAAAATGTGGACCGGATTTCAGCAAGGCAGGGCTCCTTAACGCGCCGCCAAGCCTGCTCTGGGCTTTGCAAGGCACCCTCCGTGGTCTGGTCTGCGGCTTGTCAGTTAGGATTCTGTCCTTTAGTGTCCCATCCTTCAAGGACCCTGAAGGGGAAGAGATTGCTGAGTGGAACACAGACCTCCCTCCTTGTGGGAGCTTGCAGACCTGCGGTCTGTGTCTGTCAACCCCCGATGGAAGCCAGCCAGCCCTGCTCCTGGTTGGTCTTTAGGGTTGGTTCACTAAAGCTTTTGATAGAAGATTATTCTCTTATACTGTGTTGCAGGCTCAGTCCTTGACTTGATCTTCTTTTTCCCTCCCAGAATCAGAATTATATTCACTTCATACTGCACTAAGCACCCTTTCCTCCCTTTAAATAAGTTTTAAAAAAAAATAAAATAAAATTGTGAGGATGAAGAAAATAACCATAGCTCAGTAGAAAGCAGTATCGGGAGCTCTGATCATTTTACTGTACCTCTGACTCCTGGAGAAGTCTAATGGAAGTGCTGGATTTACAAGAGACTCACTAGGTAGTAAGTCTATTATTCATTTCCTCCCCAGGAGTTGCAGACAGCTATTATGCCATTGGTGAAACACCCTCTGTTTGCAGTCAAGTTTATTAGGGCTCAACTCTACCCTCAGATTTCAACCATGGCCTCAACCCAAATGGAAAGGTTTTAAGAGACAAGGTCACTTAGCACGGCAGAATGGTACACATTGAAGTAGGCGTTGTCCTCCGGACTTCAATACAGACGAAGCAAATACAGTAACAATCAGTCTTTTAAGATTACCAAGCCGCCCATAAGAAGCTTGTTAGGGGTAAGTGTTCAGAAGAAACTCTGTTTAACACCCAAAGGTCCAGCCACCAGTTCTATCTAGGACTGTTTAGCACCCTTGTAGGAAGGGTGTCAGCCGGCACTTTATTCAGCCCTTCTACATTCACACGGGGAACCGAAACCTAAAGACGGTTGTATGGTTTATTCAAGACCACACACTTATAAAGCCACAGGGCTGACAAACTCATGCCGTCTCACTCTGAGTGGCGCGCTCTTCCAGGCGACATGGTGCAGATTATTTTTAAAAATAGCATAAAATAGCGTTATTTTTAAATTGCTTTTTCATTTTTTTTTGTGTGTGTGTGGTGATGTTGGGGTTTGGGGAGACAGTGGCTAAAGTGTTTACCTATAGGCTTGTGGATCTGAGTTGGAGCTGCATGGTGGCGTGTGTTTGTGTTTGTAGTCCCAGCTCAGGGGAGGCAAAGACAAGAAGGTACTTGGGGCTCCACTAGCCGGCCCAGCCAGACTAGCCTTATTGACGAACTCGGGACCAGTAAGAGACACTGCCTTGAAGGACTTGGATGGTATTTCTGAGAATGACACCTAAGGTTGTTTTCTGGTTTCCACAGGCACACACAAGTACACACACACACACACACACACACACATTCACACACACAGCTGGATGTGCTGGTGATGACAGCGCTCAGGAAGTTACGCAGGAGGATTACTGAGAATACAAACGGCAGTTTAAGCTAAAGAGTATGACTGTCTCAAAAAAAAAAAAAAAGTAATAATGGATTTGATGAGTTCTGGGAAGAAATGCTAAGTTTTTCCTGGGTTCTAAAATGTATGGGTGGCTCAGACCCAGCCTTGGTTCCTTTACAAACAGCCCGGACTGCTACTGGCTAAATAGCTTAATTGACTTGCTTCCTAATTGCTACCATTGCTTTACTGTTTGATGGCTTGTGTTTGTGCTTTCCTTTGCTCAGTACTGTTCCTCTTCTTTAGAGGACTGTGGCTACTTTTATGACTCTCCCCTTCTGATGCTTTGTTTTTGACACACATGTAACTTATTCTGATCCAGCACGGAGAGATGTGGTAGAGCAGGAAAATGCTGGCTCTAGAGCCAGGCAGACCTTGGATGGAAACTGACGTGAACTCACTTGCTACTGTGTCATTTAAGGAACCTTCTTAATTCTGCGAGCTACCGTTTTCTTATCTGTTAAGTAGGAAGGACGACTCCTACCTTGCTGGGTTATTTAGAGAGTTAGAGATTTAGTTAGATGTTTACTAAGTTTTGTCACAATGCCTGGCACATAGGAGAAATTCAGTGCAGGATAACAACTCTGCTATAGGCTTCGTTGCTGGTATTGTTTGTCCGAAAGAGGAGAGCCACAAATAATAGGTGATATTTTTTTTTTGTCCCTTATAGTAAGACTAAGATCTTTAGTGCCACTGAAATTTAAGGAACACTATTTTTTTACGGTATTTTTTTTCTCCCTAGAAACTCAATATTGAAAGCAAATACATGAGCATCAGCTTGCATTATGAATTTCATAAAGCATAGTAGAATGCATTTTGCATTGAGTGTCTGATTACTGTTAGATGTCAAATAGATATAAAATCTAATTGTGCTCTTAAAAATCTTTGAAGGATTATTTAGAAACTGCTCTGTGAGAGCTACTTCTGAGTTAAGAGATTACAGATAAACCTGCTTTAACGTTCTCCACTCTTTGAGAAAAATTGCCAATGTTTACCTGAGTTAGTAGTTTCATGTTCACTAAGAAGCCAGATCCATTCCTTCATCCTAAAGGTAGATAGAGATTAAGGAGACCAGGCTCTGGAAACCCTAACTGTCCACTTGGGAGATGTTGAGCCATCCCCAAAATACAGTTTCACTGTGTGTCAGGCAGTGAAAAAAATTGAGCTAAATTTCTTATTAATATCAAGATTTGCATCAGTACAAAAATGTTTCCCCTTACAGACCAATATTTTCATATAAAATTGCAAGAAGGCTTTAGTCAGAAACAAATGGTAGTCACCTCAGTTTAAGTTGGCTCACCCAAATTTCACAAGCAAAACCAAAATGGTCTGCGTAAGTTCAGATTGAACATGAATCAGGGAAACCCAGATGTTGAAAGAAGGAGGTGTGATTCACAGAAGGGTGTTCATCTTCGTAATTTAGCACTGAACCAATGAACTCTGCTGGGGCACCAAAGAAAAAGAACTAATTTTTAACAGATCACCAGCCCTTACCTACCTAACTCAGATTTGTACCTGTGTCTTAGCAAACTTTCAATCATGACTGTCTCTCCTCCTCCTTCTCTTCTTCTTCCTCCTCCTCCTCTTCCTCTTTCTTATTCACTTAAGCCAAAGGAAGGTGTGTAACAGCCACATCAAACAGCCCCTAACGACTAAGGGAGGTTTAGTACACACTTGTTCATGTGGTTCTCTTCATTGGGGATGCTCTGTCAACTCACTTTGCCCCCAGCATATGTCACTCCATTTGCCAATGCTTCCAGCCCAGCAGACATCCTGTCAGCTTCTGTTTCCCCAGAGCAAAGGTGTCTTAGACATACAGAAAGCCAGGGGGCAGTCCCATCAAATCTCAGTCTGAGACCTGTTTATGATTCACTTCCATAGCAACTGCACTGTGCCTTTGGGATCTTCCGGGCATTTGTCCCTCTACTTTGCTTAGGTCTTCCTGGCTCTTCTAGAGTGTAAGATAAGAATTGTCATCATATTATTTTACTTCTGCTTCCCCAACTCCTATTACAACACAAGTTCACAAAGTACTTGGTCAATAAAATATTGTAATATAGAGTTGTAGGTTATATCATATTCTGTGCCATGTTTGTCACTGGAAGTTGGTCTTGAGAGGCTAGGAAATAACTCTGCCCTGACAACTGGCATTTTCTTGGTCATTGCCAAGCACCCTGGGTATATGGTGTTCCAAAAATGATGCTTCACTGGTCTTAAGAAAAGTTTAAAATAATAGTGTGGTAGTTAGAATGAAAATGGCCCCCATAGGCTCCTAAGGAGTGGCAATCACTATTAGGAGGTGTGGCCATGTTGGAGTAGATATGGCCTTGTTGGAGTAAATGTGTCACTGGCTTTGAGGTTTCAGATGCTCAAGCCATGCCCAGTAACATTCTCTTTGTCTGCTGCCTGCCAATCCAGATGTAAAACTCTCAGCTCCTTCTCCAGCAGCATGCCCACCTGCATGCTACCATATTTTCTGCTGTGATGATAATGGACTAAACCTCTGAAACTGCAAGCCAGCCCAACTAAACATTTTCCTTTATATGAATTGCTGTGGTCATGGTCTCTTGTCACGTAATTTAAACCCGAAGAGTAGTAACTAGGCTAATGCACTTGTGTACATAGTCACACACACACACACACACACACACACACACACACACACACACACAGTGTCTAAGGACCCACCTGAAAGATGGTTGCTCTTTTGACCTTTTCTCAAGTGCATAGAGAAATATAACACATGGTCATTGTAATATGAAACCACGGTTCTAGTTTATGGCAGCCATACTGTTGGAAATAACTTTATTTGGTAAAACTATAAAGAGTTGATGATTCTCTGTTGGGTGCTATTGCTTTTTGTTTTGAAACTGCATAGTCTGGGAAGCATAAATTCAGCTGCAATTCCTTTCAGAACAGACTTGTGTGGTCTGTGAAGCCTTAGTTTCTTGTTGCATGTAGTTCTAATTTACAACCCTTCCTTCTTTTACTTCCTCACTCCGATTTTTGCCTTTTCTGGTAATATCCTACAACTGAGCTGTTTTCCAGTGTTAACATTTTTAATGTTCAGTTCTGTGGGGTGGCTTCCATTCTAGGGCCCATTTAACTGCCTTCCTTCCCGAACTAATCTTACAGTTCTAGAAGAAACATGCCTAAATTTTAACTCCTAAATTATAAACACAATGCTAATGAGCCCGTTATATCCACCTAATAAAACTCACTGCTGACATTTTAATCTTTACATGTACAAGTGTTGTTTGCATGGGTCAGAGTACCTCATGGAGCAGCAAGTAGTGGAGACACCCTGCTTGATTTCCCTCAGTCCTGGTAGCAAGTTGGAGATGCTATGTTTTGGATGCTGAATATACTTCAAAGTCCATACCTGACGCTCTTGTCAGGCACCATGGAAACTTTTATCAGAGGGACTAGAGAGAGGTCCTTTGTTAGTAGATACATTCCCTAACATTGGGTTATTGAGACCTGGTCTCTTTCTTTCTTCCCCCTTTGCCTGTGGGCTGCTGATATTAACACTCTGCCTCAGCACCGGTTTCCATCACTAACATTCAGCAGCCGCACCACAGTCCCAAATAACGGAGCTACTAGATCTCAGATCGGACTCTCCAAAATGTTCATTTAACCTTCTTATTTTATAAGTTATCTTAATATTATGTTATAATAATGGAAAGTTGACTACAGTACACATGTCCTTTCTGTTATAGTTTTGGCTAGAAACAGAACTCCATATGTGACATGACAGAATGCCCACAATAACCTTCGTACTATCACACACATGAAGGTCTTGAACTAAACTATCAAAATTCAAAACTACTCATTCAGAGGACCTTATTCATATGCCATGACGATATTTTAATACAAAGTGTTAAAAAGTACTTTAAGTAACAGAAGCATCCAAATCAAAGAACACATGAAAATAAGACGAGTTTTGTCTCCCCTAAGAAAAATCCCTGTTGCTATTCCAGCCACACACTTGTGTGGGAGTCAATGTCATTGGTGGTTTGCTGTTGGTATTCACAGCACTGCTGACTGCACTATGCTTCAGAGAATGATTGACCTGAGGCCAAGATCATGTACTACAAACACCCTTGTCTGTTAAACCCGCAAGTCCTAGAAAAGAGGCTTCTAATCTTGCCCAGTTCGATTTGATAATGGCACAAGTCAGGAGAGCTTGCACTGTGTCCGGGATTTGACATATTTTCAGCCGTGTACATTATAGTATATAGTGCAATCAAAAATACCACTCAACCAGCTCTGTCCCCAGTTTCTCATTAATTGGAAAAAACACCTAAGACATCCTCTCTCTCTCTCTCTCTCTCTCTCTCTCTCTCTCTCTCTCTCTCTCTGAACTTGTCACATGCATATAACACAATAAAGGAAAAGAGAGAGATTTTGCTATGTGAATCAAGAAGAAAATCCCCCTCCTGGTTGCCATGTGTAGCAACATGCATACTTCTCAAGAAGATATGGTAGGATGCTGAGTCAATGGTATAGATCAATGAGCCTAGACAGAGATCTACATACAAATTCTAGCTTTGCTACTTAGAATTTCAAGTATCAGGCAGCTTGTTGGTATCTTTTCACCTGTAAAATGGAGTCCATTGAATTATGAGCATTCAATATGAAAATTACAGTACCCAAAGAAAGCATAACTTAACGACTGAATTATTATAATTTTTATAATTCTTCAGATGATCTAGAGCTGAATACATTGATACACTGAGATGTTTGTATACTGTGTGAAGATGTATTGCTATGATTGGTATAAATAAAAAAAAATAGCCAATAGCTAGGAAGGAGAGAAAGGCAAGACTTCTGGGCAAAGAGAGATGACAGGGAAGAAGAAAGCCATTGCCAGCTAGACAAGGAGAAAGCAGAATGGGCAGTGCTGAGTAAAGGTATCTAAGCCACATACAATGTAGATTAAAATATGTGGGTTAATTTGTTATAAGAACTATTTAGGAATCAGCCTAAGCTAAGGTCAAGTTTTCATAACTTATAATAAGTCTCATATCATTATTTGTGGGATGACAGCCCAAAGAAAATTCCATCTATGAATGGCATCTAATGTGAGGACTCTTGTTTAAGGTATTGTACTTATGCAGCTCACTTAACAATGTAAATTTCTAGCCCCTGGAAATTATGATTATAAACTATTTAAAATAATTAGGAAATGAAGGTTAGTAGCCATCTGTAATAATCTAGCTTACAGTCATGTTAGGTATATTTTTAAGATTAAATAGAGATATATTAAATAGATAAATGGTCTTCAAATGCTTCAGAGACATACAGAATATGGTATTTAAGATGTCTTATGAACATAATGCTTTTCATGAGTGTGAGACTTACTTGTTTCTAGTAGTACCAATTTGCTTCAAAAAAGATTATTGGCATTGAAGAGCCTCCATATGGAGTTTGCTTTCATTGTGCAAAAGTGAGCTACTGGGCAAGAAACTGCCCTTGCCTTGACTGCTGATAGTATGCTGTCCAAATTAGATAAGCAAGACACAAAAGAAAATGAGGGCTAAACTTTGCTAAGGCAAGGTAGGACAGTCCTTCAAAAATTCCTGCTTCACAAAAAAATCTATCAAATATTCCAAGCCTACAGGCTGAAGACGGATGCTCCAATATTACAGAGAAAACTCGGGGTGACTGTCCAGGTACACAGATGTCTCTGTTGTTTCTATAGTTTTGGAAGCTGCCTGTTCTGCACTTCCTGTTTAATCAGGTAATATTATAGCCTTCTTGGGTCTCTGATGGGGCTAAATATGAGATACTTATAGTTTTCCATAGTTATGATAGTAAGTAAAAGAGGTACAAAATTTGGGCTCACCAAGATAGGATAGATAATAGAGTATTTTTTTCTGAATTTTTCAAATACTAATGGATTGGACATTGTGAATGTAATTTTTACTTGATAATTGCTCTTCTTGTATGTAATTTTACTGTGTTAGAGTTAAAAACCTTCCCTTTTCATTTAGCCAAAAAAAGAGAGAATGTTGTGAAATATGTGTACACTGTGAAGATGTATTTCTGTGATTGGTGTAATAAAAAGCAGAATGGGCAATTGCTAGGCAGGAGAGATAGGTGGGGCTTCCAGGCAGAGAAAGAGATGTCTGGGAAGAAGAGAGATCATTGCCAGCAAGTCAAGGAGGAGGCAGGATGGGCAGTAGAGAATAAAGGTAACTGAATCACATAAAAGAGTATAGATTAAAAGATGGGTTAATTTAAGTTATAAGAACTAGTTAGGAACCAACCTAAGCTAAGGCTGAGTTTTCATAATTAATAATAAGTCTCTGTGTCATTATTTGTGAGCTGGCACCCAAAGAAAAATTTGTCCACACACTGAGCCATGTATGTGTTCTCCCCAGATCATCTCTGCCCACCTTACCCTTTGAGTGCAATCTCCTTTCTGTTTCCTCGCTGAAGCAGCATCTGTGAAACTTTAGCCATCACTACAATTGTCACATCTGTGCCTTTGTTTTTCTAAAGGGAACCTCTGTGCAAATGCCTCTGACTGGACAGGATTTACCCAGTCACTTCTCATGTGCATATAAATTCTGTGTCCTGGGGGGGGGGGCAATTCTAGGATGTAAAGAGATCATGAGATCCTATGCACCAAACTTTAACTAGAGACAAAACGCAGAGACAGAAACATTGCTTCTTGTCTCCCTCTGTCCTGCGTAGAATGTTCTAAGACAATGGTGTTTATGCAGCCTCACAGATGGCAGTCTTTTGTAACTTAGCAACTAGCTGCGCTTCTTGTGAAGAGTTTTGCCTGCACTTTCTCATCTTCTCTGAGGTTATTCTTTCCACCTCATTCTGATGTTGCTTCCTTGGGTTCGTATGACCTCCTTGCCCATCAAGTGTTAGCACGTCTGACTATTCCTTTAGGAAAATCAGGCTAAGACTATGAGATTTAGGGGTGTGTGTTGGGGGTGGGTAGATGAGGCAACTATACACAAGAAAGAGGGGGAGAACAGGAGAGGGGAAAGCAAAAAAAAAAATCAAGAGTATGTGACATCAAGTTCTGGAGGTCACATGACCACTGTATTAGCAGGAGAAATTAGTAGAACAAAGGGCCTTTGAGGGAAAGTTATCATGCATTTCATTCCACAGGGTTTCATTCCAATTATTCAATTATAGCATAAGATAAAATGTTTAGAACCACTTAACACTATCTTATGAAAGAGAGAATTCTCCTCAAAATGCTGTGGCTTTGAACTAAAATAAGGTAGAACAGGGTAGTGAAATGTAGCATTTTCTCTGACAACAGGCCCACACTTTATAGAAAAAGCTACACATGGAGGTTCCATAAAAAACAAATCCAACATCCATTCTAAATCCTAGCATTTCTTTTAGTGCTTGTATATGATTGTCTATAACTATAGTTTTTTTTTTTTCCAATGAGGACCTACAGTACTTGCTCTGATTAATTTTACATTCTTTCCTACCCCTCATAGTGATGATGGTCTTTGGTGTCCCCAAGTTCTCTGCTGCTATCTTCCTTCAACTTACATGCTGCAGTCTTTTTCCCATGTCTGGTGTCATCAACATATATGATCTCCACATTATGACCTGGGATTCTTTCATCCTTATTTCCCCGATGTTCTTAATAATGGCTTTCTGTAGAGGCATGTTTGCTGAGTTGGTGGTTTGGTTTGTGACGTTATTTTAATGGCTATGAAACCATGGGCTAAGCTATTGGATTGCAACAAATTCCATAGAGGATGTGTGAGCCAGTGTCCCAACAAGAGGATTTTTTCTGAGACCTTGAAAGACTCAGAACATTGGCATGACAAAAGAGACCGACAGCGCCTCACTGCATGCTCCTGACAGGGATGGACTTGCCTGAAGGATAAGCCCTTGCTAGGAGGTCTATAGGTCTGTGGAGGGCAAATCTGATACTCATCCAATTACAATAGGGCACATTTATTTCTGTTGCTATTTGGTTCATTTTATTTTTGTTTGCTTTGCTTTCTGTTCTTGGCAATCAGGCCCTTTTATGAGCATTTTGGCAAGCAGTGGCAATAGTTGTTTTCTCTAGGAGATGTTTAACCTTTCAAGCCCAACAAGATGTTATAGACATTCTAAATTCAATTAAATGTGGTCCCCGACCTCAGATTGGTGGCTATAACTTTTTCTTTTTTTCCCTCACTGTCCATGTTTACCTTACTGGAAGTCAAGGAAATGGAAATGAGCCTTCGGTGACGCTGCATTGACATTCTGGGTTTCCAAACCACAACTCCCCGGTCCCGGCTCATTCGCAACCTACCATATCCAGAAAAGCCTGTCATTGCTCCTGCAGGACAAAGACTGAACAACCTGACCTCTCCTTGTTGCAATATTTCTGCACACCTCACTCATTTAACAGGTGCTGTTCCACATCCCAGCACCGGTGTCAAGTGACAGGTTCCTGGCCTTAGATGAAACGGCGCATAATTCTTCGGAGATGCATGTTTGGGGATTGGTTTTCCAGGTGATGTGTGTGCATGGTGAGGAGGAAGGAAAGTGAGCACGTGCCATCCTGTATTTGTGCGGTCTTTCCTCTGTAAAGCATTTATCGCAAATCTATTTTGTGATGGGTCTGCATCAGAAAAGCAAGGACAGAGATATCAGGGGTGTTCAGAGTCATCCTAAGCTCATTAATTTAATTGTAAAAAATATTTTACAAGCCCAAAGAGGTTTTTTTTTAAGTTTACCCCAAATAAAACTTAATTAGGATAAAACGAAGGAAAGTTTAACAAAAGAATAGGAGGTGTTTGTTAATTTGTAGATGAAAAACTAAAACAAAGCAAAACAAAAAAAAAAAACCCCAAAGATAATTAGCTGAATTCCCTTTTCACAAAGGAAATGAGAGAAGTGGTCAACAAATACATAGATAAATAGGTGACAGATGTTATTTGAAATTCAATTCCACTGGAGAAAGTTTCTGTTTGTAAATCTCAGGGTCAGGGAGTGTGAAAATAGAGCATTTGGCATGCCAGTAATGGGCTTATAGATTAATTTAATCTTTCACAAGACAACTTGGCAGCATTTTTGAAAGTATTTAATTCAGTTTCTCAGCTAACAACTTATTTGACAAATTTACTAAAATCTGGGCACAGAGACGCTCAGGGTCAAGGTGGCTCATGGTGTCACATATAGAAGTAAAAATGGAAATTATACACAGTCCTTTAGTTGAGCCAGATAGGCCATTGTACACAACAGCACCATGCACCAAATAATAAGAGAAACAATGTTATGTCTACAGGAACTAAAAGAATAAAGATATAATATTAGATTCAAAAGAAGTTTAGACAATTAAGATTTGCAATATTCTTTATCAGGATACACAAGCAACTGTTAACACTTCATTCCAGACAGCCATGACTAGGCCATCAGTCAGTCTAAAAGGCATCTACAGGCCTCTGCTAATCCTTCTCTGTTCTCCCAGACAGAAATGGGCTGGACCCAGGACCTTTGACTACTTGAATGCCTAGAATCATGAAGAATTGAAAACTGATGCATATTTTCAAAGACATGAGTATTCTAAAAGAGTTGTGGGTAGTGGTGAGGGAAAGTAGGGAGGTCAACTGGTCCCTGTGTGCCAGAAGCTTCCCTGTCTTAACAGAGAACACGCCACATCACAGAGACTCTCTCTGACCAGCAGCTCACTGGGGCCTGCTTGGGGCTACTGCAGAGGCTGAGGCCTGGAGATGATCATGTGTTCATTTTCCTGCCCTTCCTGGTTCCTCTGCCCAGATGCTGGAGGGTCCTGGCAACTTACAGAACCCAGTCCTGCTGTTTCTGCCTCTTCCGTTTCTGTCTCTGGCATAGGATATCTACACTTGCTATGCCACTGTGGCTTTTTTTGAATCAATATTTCTAAAATTGGGCATTTTCTGCAGTATGAACTTGTTTTGGAACATGTCTTTTTTTTAAATAGAAACTTGTGGAAGAACTGAGGGAGAGGAATATGGAAACTGTTTGCAGTGGTGTCAGGCGCAAGGATAATAAGTCCCAGAGGTTTTTAAATTGTGTGTGTGTGTGTGTGTGTGTGTGTGTGTGTGTGAGAGAGAGAGAGAGACAGAGAGAGAGACAGAGACAGAGACAGAGACAGAGAGACAGAGAGAACATTACATGCATACAGAACCTTCAGAAACCAAAAGTATTGGATCCCCTGACTCTGAATATACAGGTGGTTGTGAAACACTAGTGTGGGTGCTGGGGATTGAACCCTGGACCTGTAGAATCTTAGCCAGTGCCCATAAGCATTGAGCCATCTCTCCAGCCCCGTTCCTTTTTTGGGAGGGAATGTGTACCCGTGGATGTGGATGTGATAGCACCCAGTAAAGTGCTAGTGAAGGCCAGAGGAAGATAGGTTGATGCACCTGCTCTGCTCTATCACTCATTGTCCATCTTATGCCTTTCCAGTCAGGGTCTCTCTCTGAACCTGGACCTAGTCTGGCAGCCAGCAAACCACAGCAATGCTCCTGCCTCAGCTTTTCACATTAGAGTTACCAATGTGTACAAGGCCAAGACTGGCTTCTTTATGTGGTGCTGGGATCAAAACTCAGGTTCTTGTGGTCATGCAGCATTTTTTTTTCTGATTGAGCTCTCTTTTCCCCAAAGGTCCTTAAGTCAAAGAAAAGTATCACAGTATGGATGGACAGTGACAGGGTTGTATTTATTAGAAAAAAAAAAGTGGATCTCTGAAATTAAGCATGGTTTGAAATGGATGGTCATGGCGAAACAAGTCTCACCACCCTGAGGAGCTTCTGAGTTGCAAGTTGTAATCAACGATTTCTACTTCTGATGTGTTCCATATGAGCCGGATAGTCTAGGAGGAAGTGCCGGCTAGCAGATAAATTAAATGGCCCCCAGTTGTAAATGTGCTGATGTGTACCAGGTCCCTTATCAGCCAGTCGATCAAAACTAAAGAAGCCCCTCATCATTCTCCTCGTTTACAGCATCACAGAAAAAGGAAGCCACACCCTGAGGACACGGGACGCTTTCACCCTTGCCGTGAGGTATGGTGTAGCCTCCAGCAGGGCCTCAGAAACACGGCTGTGAGCACATGTGTTTTTGATGCTGCTGCTGGTATTTATTTCATATATATGTTCACAGTAACCATTTGCAGAAGGAAAAATCAAAATCATTCCAGCTTGCTTACATTTTCTAAGACTTCCTACAGAAAAGAAAGCCTAAACTTATCTTACAAGCCATCTGACGTCTTACCTCCAATGTTTTTGTCCATTTAGAGATTGGGGGGTGTTGCTACTTGCAGGGACAGATCACCCAGCTTTTCCCAAATTTCATTTTCTCACAGCCCTCTGTATCACTTATTTATATGATTGGTATTCTCAAGGGTTTCACAGATGAATAAAATAAAGTGCATTCAGCAATCAGGTTAGGTTAGAGAAGACAGGCTAAAAACTACCCCAACTTATATGATAGTCTAAGAGAACAATGGTGGGTGAAGGATTTATGAACATGACGAGGAAAGACTTAAACTCATAAGGAATTCAGGACTTGCTATTTCAAGAGACAAAGAGATGACCAACGGTTTCATAAAAGATTGGAATGGAGACATCCAGACTGAAGGAATGCCGTGTGTGAAACTATGGGGGAGCTCGTAACCATCAAACTCTAGGTTGAATGAGAGAGCCCTAAAAGGAATTACATGCACTTGGAGGAGGGACCTAACATGCGAAAGGACCCAGACCATAGAGAGTGAAGGGGAGATGACCAGAAAGGAACTTTGATGGTACTTGTTCTCTGCCAAGTTTTCTATAGAAGGCTCTCGCGGGAGTACTCTAATGTGGTGATTGTGTCTGCCACTTCATTGCAGAAGAGGAAAGAGAGGCAATGAGGCCTGCCTGGGCTCACCCACTATTTAAAGCCAGGTGTACAGAACACCAAAGTCCCCGGTCACCTTACCTCATCACTCTGTTTCTAAGTAAAGGGTAAAGATATTTAATCCTCACCCCAAAGGCCCTCTAAGGTGACATCAGAAGAAGTTTTTAGAGAGATCCTCTCTGGTAGTCATATCCAATACTGAGAACCAGGGGTTTCCCCACAATAACTATGTGTGTGTATGTGCTGCTGTGTGCAGAGACATCTAGGTTTTTTAATTCTTGGTACTGCCACATTTCCACTTATGACCAAGCACACGTGTGTGCATACACACACACACATACAGAAAGAGAGGAAACACAGTTACACAGACACAAATACACACAGAGAGAGACACAGAGACAAACAGACACACACACATAGACAGACAGACAGACACACCTCTCTAAAAGGGAACCGAACAAAGAGATAGATCCCAGAAACCCATCCAAATTCAAGGGGAGTAGGCTAGGGAGGGGCACAAGAGTAAAATAGAGAGAAACATGATGAGGATGGGTGCAGATGCTGCCCCGCTGTGTGGTCAGGCTAGCTAGGGGGCTGCAGTTCTTCGCAAGGGCAAGAACTAGGGACGGCAGGGCCTAGGAAGCAGTTTCGACTTGCACCGGTCTAATTACTACAGAGGGCTACACCTCTGTCAGAGGAGCCACTTGCTTTAAAAGGCTGAGCTGATGCCTGAGCGAAGAGCTGTCCTGAGTGGCACACTGCCATGCGGCCATAAATTTCAGTCAAGTCGTGTCCTGCAAATTGGATCTAATTAAGGAAGTCCGGAAAGGGGGAGGGTAGGTTTATATATGCATTTAGATGGAGGAGTAAAACTGCATTTGCTTCTCGGACTGAAAGTATGTTGGTCACTGTAATCTTGTCTTGAGCTTGGAAACACACTGGTAGTCACGTTCACCTGGCATAAAGGAATGTGGTACTCTAAGTGGGGCTTTAAAACAGGGGCTACCTTGTTGCAAACTCTAGTTAAAAAAAAAGATAGCGAATGTTTTGAATAAGAAAACTAGCAGGGATGGGGATTGGTGTTCAAAGAAGCGGCTTCCTGCTTAATCTTTCCTTGGAGCAATGAGGATCTCTATCCTGGTAGGCATGTGTGTTTGCATCAGAAGGTCAAGGTTCCGAGATGGCAAGCAAACACTGTTATCATAAAGATACGGGGGTGGGAACTGGAAGAAAAGCGACATTCCTACACGTGGTTGTTAGAAAAGGTTACCACACATTTTACCCCCGGGTCAAGGAGATATTCTTTGAAGTTGCAAAAGTCTGGCTAGCCTCAGGAGAATGTCGCACTGCTGGTATTGCACGTAACTTGGAAGGTTAGAAGAAGCATCTGTTTTGAGGGGGTAAACGAAGCAACAAACTAGAAACTGAATGTTACTTATGTGGCAAGAGGAGAGATAGGACAGTTGCAACATTAGAGGAGAGAAGAAAATGGAGCTGGCAGACTAAAGGAGAACATAGCTAGTAGTTGCTTTTATTTTATTTTGGATCCCTGGCTGAACTCAAACACCATGGAGGGGAGGAAATCTTGACCTTCTGAGCCTCCTATTTCCACAGTGCTGGGTGTCTACACAGTATGTACCACCCTGTGGAGTTGATATGGTGCTGGGGCTCAAACTGAGCATTCTATCAAGCAACCTATACCCCCAGCTGTTAACTTCTATGAATTTTGTTATATGGAGGTTTCTGATGACACCTGCATTTGTTTATGAAACGGACACCTTTCAGATAATCACCATTTAAATCTTTCAGTGTTTTCCCTCACAGTCAAACCTCCTTGTTCAAATTCCTTTAGGGGTCTCAGGCTGGGCCATCTTAAAATTGATTGAGAACAAGTGTGTTTCAATAACAAGGTTCTGAGAAATTAGTTTTTTTTTCTAAGTTTACATAGTCTTTTTATGCACAAATTCAAGGCTGTGGGAAAATATGGGGCTCTCCTTAGTGCTTTTAAGACTATAAGGAAGTTTGAGAGGACTTTCCTGGTTAAAAGGCAGGGCAGGTGAGGTGTGGTGGGGAGGGGTAAGGTGGGGTTCTTTGGGTTTGTAGGGGGGTGCTAGGTGTCATTCTTTACCTTACAGCAATTTTGCTGCTGAGACTTACATACTGACTTGAACACGGAGTTTAAGAAAGACTGCTATATAGGATGTTAAAAATTCCACATGATAGGCCATTCTGAGATGATGGATGGGTTTGTGGGAGAGATATTCTTGATGGCAATGAACACAATTTATTCTGAGTCAGATCTATGTGTGTGGTTTTCCAAAGTATCTAATTCAGTCAACTACCCAAGCCTCTTCAAAGGCAGTTGCCTCTGATGCTGCTTCTGCCTCCAGAGGCTCCATCAAGTGGGTCTAGCTATTCCTGTGCTTTTGTCCCTAAACCATCAGATATGGTTAGCTTCCGGTCTTGCACATTGGTGGCTGCTCCCCGACTCACCTATTCCCAGATTGGAGACACGCTATTACAATTTAGCCCCAATCCGTTGTCTCTGTAGAGCCAAGAAATCCGAGTGAGTGAGTGAATGAATAAAATCAGATTGACTGTGGCGCAGGGAAAGAGAAAGAGATGAGAGATAAGAAAAGTACGATGGTAAGAACCGTAGGAATCTCTGCAATGAAAATATCTTGTGTAGAATAAACTTATGTCGCTTTCTGGACCACAGATTTTCAGAACTTTTCCCCGTAGTTCTTGAGGGACCCAGAAGAAATTTTGGAATTTGCTCACCAAATTGAGAATTCATTAATAATGGTCACAACAATAAGCATCAAGCCAGTTGGAGCCTGGAAATATACAAGGGCACTGGACGAAGGATGAGTTATAATGCGTACTTTCACAGTAACAGGCTTTATAAGGTACCAAGTTAGTCTTCATCTTCTTTCTTTCATGCCCCCATCCTGCCAACCCTCCATCCACCATGCTTCCTTCGTTTTTCTCTCTTCAATACACTCATGCATGCTCAGGCATGTTCCACCCTCACTCATACACAAGCTCCAGCCGGGGTGGCTGGCTTTTACAGTAAGAGTTCGACTTGAAAGAAGCTCAAGTGGAATGCCACCATGCATACATCAACTGAAGGATCTCGCGGCTGTGTAGCATAGGCAAAGAAATTGATTTAGCATAGGGACTTAGAGCTTTTCAAGTCAGCCTGACCCAGCCTGGAATCCAGCTGCCCCATTGACTGTGCATGTCCTTGGGTTAGTTAATTAAGGCAAACCACATGCCTTCCTATTAAAATGGGGATAATGTGATCTCTGAGCTTGATGGTGAAGATTAAATGATAGTACGCATATAAAAACCTTTGGCTAGTGCTTAGGCTAGAGCAAGTACTCAATAAATATTGTAATTAGCATAGTTCTGGAAACATCTCCAACTGCTCACATCATTGCGAAGTGATAAAGCAAAGGACATTCCAATATCCTACCCAATTAAGCAGATAAGCATTCAAACAATAATTTAATTTGTTTGCGTCCGGGGTTGTTTGTGTCTCGTTCAAATCACATTTGGTAAAACATATCTGTGGCCTAGCAAAATAGCTTCTAGACTTCAGTCTTGGAACCAATAAGGAATTAGCAGACTTTGGCCTGTGATGGAGTCTAAAGTGGTAACCCCATGGGGTTGGCATTGCTTCCTTGCTTTTCGTGAGACACAGCCCCATCTCACCAGTGGTACCAAAGCAGAACATGGTACAGGCAGTTGGTTCACCTCTTTCACAGCCATGTCTTCA
The DNA here is from genome assembly GCF_014885135.2 of Alexandromys fortis. NCBI lineage: Eukaryota > Metazoa > Chordata > Mammalia > Rodentia > Cricetidae > Alexandromys > Alexandromys fortis. The sequence continues at coordinate 458,576 of NW_026067997.1, forward strand.
CTTAATCCACTCACAGATGTTTTAAAGATTGCCAATACAGGACAATGAACTGTCACAGGGACGCGCTCTCTGGCTTATAAAAGAGAATACCTTCCTTTCTTCATTCATTTAATTTTCTATTGTAAATTAGTAAAGCATCCTATTCTTCGACCTTAACCAAAGCAGCGTGCACGGTGTGGTTCAGGAGACAGGAGTTCTGGCCACTGCCTTCCTTGAGAACAGACAGGCTCTCACCTCACTTTCCTCCCCCGTAAAGGGGACCTCACATTGCTTAGCCATCAGCCCCTGTGCAGTTCTCATTTGATTTGATATCCTCGTATTATTTAATATTAGAGGACTTCTCCACAAGAACTAATAGGCCATAACTGATATGTCCAGAGAAGAGAAAGTGAGGTATCTAAGTAATGGGTATGAAGGACTCTGGAAAGCATAGAAAATGTTTCAATGAATGTTATTCTGTAGATTGTATAGTAAGAAAAAAAAAAGGAAAGTGGGGTTCTTGAATATTAATCTTTATATTCTGTCTATTTAAATTGGCTTCCTAGCTGACGGGCTGCAATAGAAGAGGGACTTGAATGTGTTAGGCAAGAGCTGCTGAGAGCTGGCAGGATGTGCAGGGTTTACACCACGGAGCCAAGTTAGCAATATGGAGTCACCATTTGGGTTCAAGATAAAAATAAATATATGGGGAAGAAAACTGCATGAATAGTAAAAGAGCACTTACAAAATTACATAGACTTCATATGAAGACAAAACCCGAGCCTCATCCTGATGACTACCTTGGGCGTATATCTTAAATAGTTTACATGTTTAACCCAGACCTCTGCATTTTCTTCTTGCAATCTCTTCTTTAACAGTTTAAGTACCCTTACCCATAAGCCCTTTTAGTTCTTGTTGCTTTATGGATACCCTTGATTTTGTGTAGAGATGTTAAGGGGTTTTGTTGTTGTTGTTTTTGGTGGTGGTGGTGGTGGTGGTGGTGTGTGTTTGTGTGTGTGTATGTATGTGCTTGTGTTTGGGAAAGGGTCTCCTGTGTAAACCAGGTTGACTTCAAACACTACGTAACCAAGGCAGACCACAAATTCATGGTGGTGGCTCTGTCTCGGACAGCTTCCCAGTTGTGTGTGATCATTATCACACCTGGAAAGATATTATTAAGATTAACATACTGCAGTTATTACAGAATATGTTCTTAAAGATAACTTAAAAAATGGAAAATATTTTTTTTTCCTTTGAAAAAGCAAAGAAGATTAACAAAGGGCACACAAACATAGTGCATGTCTATTTCTGTGGAAAAATTATCTGGAGGCTTTGTGTGTATCAGGTACTCTCCACCCGCCTGAACTGGTCCCTGTAATGAGCCATTATTATCCCGTCTCCCCACACAGGCATAGAATTGAGACTCCTGGGGATCCAGCGGTTGTCTTGACTCTTCCAGGAGAGTGGCTAAAGCAAGGTGTAGGATGAAGCCCGGGCTTGCCAGCTCAAGATCATACTCACCTCAACCTTTCTCACTGTCCCCACCCCAGAATTTCATGGATAGGCAGAAGGAAATGTTGGACAATTTCTTAGTTCTAATGCTTAGATATTAAGAGAAAATTAACTTTTGAGTTCAGTTAACACCCTGAGTTACTAAAACGTTATAACCATCTTCTCACATAAACTTAAAGAAATCAAATTTCAATGAATGGAAATAGTTGAGGGTAAAAGACAAAAACGTATTTGAAATGTGGGAGGAAAAACAAAGAGTTGTGAAGAAATACTGGGAAGAGGTGCTGGGGAGATTCCCAGTGGGTAACGTGCATGGGGCTTATGTGGCACAAACTTGAGCGCCTGAGTTTGAACCCTCAGCATTTGTTTAACAGCTGGCTGTGCTGTTGTACTTCTGTAGCCCAGTACTGGGGGTAGGCCTATCAGATCCTGGGGGTCGCTGGCTTGCCAGACGGGCTGAAACAGTGTGCTGTGGCCTCAGGAAGACACTCTGCCTCAAGAAGTCAGGTGGATAGTCATAGAGGAAGATGACAGAAGCTGAACCCTGGCCTCCATGCATGCATTTACAGGGGAGAGCTCTTTATGTGCCCATGTCCACACAATATACATATGGCACACACAAAATCATAAATACATGCGTGTGTATGTATGTATATAAACACATACTTATATAAAGCAATACTTATCTAAGTTTTTACTTGAGTCAATGGAGACCAATCAAATAAAATTAAGCAAAATTTTAATTTTTTTTTTTTTTTTTTTTTTTTTTTTTTTTTTTGTCTAAAATGGATCTGGCCGAGAACACGCCAGTAGCACCCACTGCGGGTCAGAGCTCTTTGAACTCTATGCCAAGTTGGCAATGGTGTGACTAAATTGGACAGCCTGGAAATGTGGTGTAAGTGATTGACAGGATCACCTTGAATTTGACCCTCAAAGCAAGTTTGACACCATTTAAACTTCTATCTTTATCTCGTCTCTGAAAATGGCATTTAGAGTTTCTTAAGGGCTTGCTTAGCCCCCACAACTCTAAGTTGAATATACATATAATGTACAGCATACATAGGAGAATTTTTAGTAATTATATGCCTGTTGTCTTGAGAGAGAGAGAGAGAGAGGGAGGGGCGTGGGGGGAAAGAGGAATTTATTCTCTTTGTTCCCGATGTGGGTCCTGGGATTAAGGTTTGATGACAAGAATTTAACCTTCCTAGCCATCTCCCCAACCCTATCATCTGTGTTTTTAAATACTAGTTCTTGCTACAACTTCTTTTTAAAATAAAGTCCAGAGAATTATAAGAATTGATTATGTTTTTGTTGTTGTTTTTCAGATAAAGTTCTGCCTGTTGGGTAGCTTCATCTCCCACACACTGTTAGGTGACCAGCACACCATTGATTACTATGAATTTTTTCCCCCTCAAACCCAGAGGCCATTTGCCTCATTTTCTAGCTGAGTGATGTCCTGCTTTTCAGTGGAGGAATGAATTGGTATTCAGGTCTGAAGTCTTTGTTTTGTGATCCTCAATCAGCCTCCTGCCGAAATCCTCAAATTGGTGACTTTTGCCTTGATAGGATTTTGGTGACCTTGTTCAACTTGTAGAGGAGAAAAATTATACTTGGAAAGAAAGACACATATTTCCACTCAGAACTTGAGGACTCTCCCTTTTCCACACTGAGTAGGACTCCCGACATCCTACTTCAGCCCTCCATTTCCTGCTTGCCATCTCTGAGCTTCAGTGCCCTTTCTCCCATTCCAGACGATAGTCCGTTACCTCACACTGTGGGAGAGAGTGCAGAATTCGGCAGATCAAAGGTGTTACCTATGACCTGGCGTGGTAAGCCCCTAAAACAAGCTATCTGTTATCATGCTAACTGGTTATTGATTATATTTTACAAATACCCTGTTCCCCCAGAACAAACCTTTTATCAGTGGGGATTTTGAATGACCTGTATCAATAATTCCACACACCTACTATAAAGATAAAGATATATTGCTTAAAAATACTCTTAGCAAACCAAGTACACATATGTACGAGTATATGCATATAAGCACACAGGGTCTTTAAAAGGTGGGCATCGGTCCCAGGACTTTGCACATTCTAGGTGAGGGCACAGACACTGAGCTACAATCCAGACAATTGTTTTTAGAGATAGGAACCCACTACACAGCTCTGGCCAACCTTGAACTCTAAATCTTTCTTTCCCAGCCTCCAGAGTGCTGGAGGGACACACAAGCACCCAGCTACACACACTAACATTTCGAAGATGTGGTGTTATAGAAAAAGGAAGAAAAATATCTTCATTACTCTAAAACCATGCTATGTGGTTTATCGCACGTTTCCATAGATGTATAACCATGGCTCAAAGGAAAATCTGAGCACGGCTTAGCTATGGAATCTGCTGTGCCTGTGCCCAGGGTGGGCCCGAGATTCAGGATATGGATGGAGAGCTGCCATCGGACCTATTGAGTAGTAGTTGCTTGAACTTGGAGATCATCAGTTAAGCAGAGCTGATGCTTTAAGTCAAGGTGTTCATGATGCCCTTCCCCTTTTCAATGTTATTTTCTCTTAAACTGATGTATACCCTCAGACTTAATAAGGCGGGAAAGCAAGCAGGGAAGACTAGATGGGCAAGACCAATGAACTCTGCACTTGAGTAAAGAAGCCAATTCCAAAGATCAGTTTGATCAATAGGAAGATAATTCTTAATCAAAGGTTCATTGGGAACTGCTAAGACTTTCTATAGTGTTCGGGTTTTCTTTTTTAAGGACCAGGTTCGTCCAGGTGCTATCTCATTTGGACTTTAATGTGTCTTAACATTCCTCCAAGGGCTATTACAGCCTACCACACATCACTGTATCCCATTTAACTCTCAAACCACAGAAAAGCTGGCTACAGCATCAAACAAGACTATTAAAAATACCACAAGGGAACCTTAGAGCAGGAATTCCAGGCACAAGCAACTTGCCTTGGGACAAATAGAGGTTGTAAAGCATTTGACCAACTCTGGACTGGGGTTTAGGAAAATTTCAGAGTCTGAAAAGATTGTCCTTACGGGCTGCGTGTTGGTTCCTAGGGCTGGTTCCCTGTGGTTACACAGGTTAGTTGAAAGATGAGCGTAAACACTGGCTTTTCCACCCTTATAGTCTTTTCTCTCTCTCTCCCCCATCTCCTTTCCTTCCTTCCTTCTTTCCTTTCTTCAGCTTCTTTTTTTTTTTAAATCCAATTTGGAACCAAGACCATCTACAATTCAGAATAACCTGGCAATGTTATTATTTCTTATTGCTGGCCTTTGCAAGTGAAAAATAGATTCACAACCAAGATTTAAATTTGAATTAGAATGTCTTCACTGTCATCTGGGTAATTTCTTTTCAAAGTCTTCAGACTAAAATAACACACACATGCACACATAAACACATGTATACATATGAAATGTGCACAGGCACTTGCACATGTGTGTGCACGTGTGGAATTTTCTCAGAATCTCTGCTATGCTCTGCATAACCATGTATTTTTCCAAGAGATTTCTGGAGCATGGGATATGAGCTTTTTCCTGGCCATTCAGAAGTTTTTCTTAATAGGACACACTCCAGTTTATAATATTCTATTCAGTCCTACTAAAACTTCATTCACACATTTTTCCTTGGACCTACCCTTAATCATGGTTCTAAAGACAGGGATAATGCCTATCTGGGGATATCATTGCATCCCAAGAACTTTGTATAGTGCCAGATGCCTGAAGAACTCCCAAGAAATTTTTTGTTTACAAATTATCTTCTGGTTGTTAAGTAGACCAGGTGTGAATATCTAACCCCAAAGCAGGCAGTCATCAGTAGTGAAGGAACCCTTATTTCTATCACAACAATAGAAAGTTACCTAATTACAGTAATACATTTATAGGCTTTAACTGCAATTGTCAATGGGAAATTACACTAAAGTAATTGGTGGCAAGAATTACAAAATCATCATCATCATCATCATCATCATCATCATATAGATGGCTTGAAGTAAAATTTGGACTAGAGGAGCTTTAGCAAGCTATGAACCAACTAGAGCAATGAGAAAACGGATTGCATAGGCATAGGGCCTGTCCAGGGAAAAGCAAAGAGTTCATGTACACCAACAAGCAAGAGATGGAAGTCTGAGAGAGAGAGAGAGACTGTGTTCCCTGGAAGCACAAGATGAAGTTTGGCCTCACTTGAGCTTTGATGGCTTTGCAAGGCTTTACAGCTTGGCCCACCTGTATCCATTTGAGCATGGCTGTGTTTTGCTTTACTTATTTCTGGTAACCAGCCTGATCAAGTTAGGGTGCTGCCATGTGCTGATGAGGGAGCGCTGTGATTTTTCACGTGAGGAAAAGATGCTAACTTATTGTCAATAGCTTGAGAATCTGGAATATGTTTCTGGAGCCCTTAGGGTATTTCTAGGAAGAGTCATGGAACAGATTTGATTAAAAAAAATGGCACCATGTTGTCCTATACAGGCCGGTTCAAAATATGGTCGATCAAACGAAGTATGGTTACATATGTATACTACATCATAGGGCACACTATCCCATTACTACAGGTAAATCACACATAAGAATTGCATAGGTTTAGCTCTAAAAGATCTGAATTTGGCTTTTATTGGTGACCTCAAGTGTGCTTACTGTTAGTGTGTGTGTGTGGGGAGGGAAATGGGGAGAGAGAGAGATTTCACTGGAGACCATCCAAAACTCAACAATAGCCTGATCGCTGAGCTATTTGTCAGAAATGAAATCCATTTTTTTTTTTTTGTATTTGTAGTGTTTTCTGTTTGGGAGCAGAATGATCCAGGCTATCCCCCTTTATGCTTAGCTTCTCTGGTGATTAAGGCTGGACACCATTTCTAACTGAGATAAGGAGATGTTAGCGAAATACAGAGGAACATTAACACATCACTGAGAGAAGCTGTCGTGAGAAATGAAGAGGTGACGAAGGGGGTGATGTTTATTACTCAATGATCCATTGACCAAGACATTTTGGGCTTGGAGCAGGCAGAAAACTAGGGCAGGAATGTATGTGAAACCATTCACTTCAGGACCATGAACCACGGGGAAAGAAAACGCAGAGACTAGGGCCCTGTGGTACCTTCCAGGGCATGTACCCAATTCCTTGGAGACCTTCCCCCAGTCCCTCCTTAACTCCTAAACGTTCCCAGAAGCATCACCAGCCTGAGGGGACAGTTGTTTTGAACATAGATTCTCTGGAGGAGGTTTGATATCAAAACTATTCCAGTGGGATTAGAGGGCTATTGCTGGAGTACCTGGACCAGAGCCTATAAGCCAGTCAAACAAAACCCCTTTTAATATACACATTCAATCAACCAGTTCTATTCCTCTTGACAACCCCGGCTAATACACACAAGTTTACAGAATAACCACTGTGGGAATGGCCCTCAGTTCTTTTCTTTCATAAAGTGGACTTAATAATTCTGCCTACTTCCTAAGCTTGCTGTGAGAATGAGAACCACGTGGGTCAGGTTTTAGCATGCTACTTTAGGGACTTATTATTTCTAGGGTGAGCAGGTAAGGACAGAGCATCAAAGGACAGAACTATGGGAAAGGGGAGAGGGTGAAAAAATGAAAAGGAAAGAAATGCATTTCTATTAGTTTTAGCCTTTTCTTTTTCACTTACTATAACCCAGGCCCATGCCTATGGTATGATTTTGACCTCTCCTAATGACACTTGGAAACAACCGTATACATATATATGTATATATCTTGAATATACATCTTAAAATCTGTTTTTATTAACTTAGTAGTAGTTTGCTCAAAACATGTTTACACTTCCTTAGAGTTGAACTTTTTCCCTAGAAATGAGTAAGATCAAGGCTACAGAAAGTTAAACCAGTCATTCCTGAAACCATTTGTTTATTTCCCGTTCTTTTTACTGCTTTGAGTAGCTATTTGACGGAATTACCTCAATTGACTGGAGATTTTGAAATGTGTTAACCCAGCTGTAGGCCATGAGGAAAATAGAGCCCTTAGTGTTCTTGGTGGGGTTTCTTTCCAAGTTTCTCCCCACAACACAAACCACTTCCTCTCACTTGAAAGAATTCTGCTTTTCTCATTAGTCTCACAGTCCGGGGTTCGGTGTTGACTACCGAGGCGACTCTTGGTCCAAGACCATGCAACAACGCAACAGAACCGGCCCACCACATGAAAGGAAGGCGTTATTGGGACCATCTTCCCCTCTTGAGCAAAGGACGAGGAAAAGAGGTGGGGGGAGGACTATGGAAGAAGGTGTGAGAAAGCCTCTGGGGTTCTATTCCTTCACGGGGAAGAGGACAGAGAGAGGCAGCCTCAGCCCAAATCAGAACTGGAAAATGGATGATAAAAAAAAAAAAGTCCAATTGACTTGACACTCGTCACGGCAACACTGTGCACCTGGCACAGAGCTGCTCCACTGTCAGATCACTGACATGCTTCCCCAGTGTTTCCACGGCACGGGATAAATTGTCTTCTCACCCACGGGCCAGGAATTGTTGGGGAGGGGGGAAGGCCAGCTCTTGCTGACCACTGTAAGGCTACTGTCCTTTTGCAGGACCGTGTGAGTTATTTAAAACATTAGCCAGCGAAATGAATATAGCAAGGACATAGCTTCTCATATTTTCCTCATTCTCATCCTGTGGACTGACCACGCGAAGAGGACCATCCATCATCTCTTTCTCTTGGCTCATTTTTCTCTCTCAAAGGGGCGAAGAGGTGCATCTTCATCCCAATTTCCTGGCGCTGTAGGGGGAGAATGTTTGCTGTGCCTGTTTCTACATGTTTTTGTTTTTACACGCTACTGAGTCATTCCAAGGAGTCCTGTAAAGACTGACGTAAGAGCCAGCAGCCTGCCTTCACTTCCAGTCCACGGAACACTTTGAGGTCAGACATGACGTTGATTCCGCACCTTATAATGATGATGACACAACTAAGGAGTGGATATAGTATGGGCCTTGGGGGAATACAGCCCCCAAACACTCTGTGGGGTATTCTCAGCCATGTAATGCTGGAGTTAGGCCCAGGGCTATGAAGCACACAATTCTAGAGAATAGGCTGTTGGGGAAGAGCTTGCCTTTTAGGTACCCCGTCACCCCAAGGTACAATGCAGTAAACTTCTAGATAAGGAAGCACGAAGAAAGGCGTGAAAAACAGGATTGGGAGACATGATGAGTGGATGGAGAAGTCCAGTACTGACTAAGTGAGACAGGAACCAGAGGGGAGATATATGATTGGAGAGGGGCCTTAAGTGTGCTCTACCAAGGAGGTTAGATTTTTCTCTGTGTCTGACAGAGCCACTCTTGGCAGATTCGAGTGTGGAAACACATGCACGCTCTTCAAGTCGGTCTATGATTTTTATTTTCAAGACATGAACTAGGCTGTAAAAGAGCCCTAGCTGTCCTGGAACTAGCTCCATAGACAAGGCTGGCCTCGAACTCACAGAGATCCGCCAGACTCTGTCTCCCAAGTGTTTGGATTAAAGGTGTGCCCCACCACCCAGTCAGAGTTAAGTTTTCAGTGAGAAGGATTTAGGTGTAGCACAGAAAACAACACGAAGAAGAGAGAATCAGAAACCAGACTTGAAGGATGTCTTTCTCTAGTTGTGGGATCGGTCGCAAGAAATACAGCTCATGGCAAAATGTATATGCATGCTTCAATGCACATGCAGTGAGGATTTTACAGATTGTTTATCCTTGATGTTTTAGATGTGGCTGTGTACACTTCTATTTTCTATTCAGTTTGTATTTTTCTGAGAGATAAAATGTTAGCTCTACCTGTTGGAAAAATTATACCTCAGGAATGACTGCAGCAATTCTGGGGAGAAGCAGTGAGTTTGGGAGCTGGGGATGCCCTAGAATGCTACAGAGAAAACCACAGATATGAGAAATATTTAGAAAATAAAAATTTTTAATAATATCAATTTGATGGATGTATATGTGGCTTCCGTGTTTTAATCTGACATAACAATATTGAGTTAGATGAGGCATGAAAAAAACACATTAGCAAAGCAGCACATATGTCAGTTTGGATCCTATGTGAAATATGATTCTGGACTTTTGCATGAATAAATCTGGAACTTACTCAAATCGAGAGAGAATTATAGAAATCGTCTTCATAGTGATGTGAATTTGAGGAACTGCTTTCACAGTAGTGGGAAATACAATTCATTATTGATGGGAGTGGAAACATCAAAAATACCTAAAGATTTTCTGTTTCAAAGAGGCAAGGAAGGCAGACCATGAAGATAGAGAGGTGTGTTCAGAGAACTTTGAAGATTGTGGGACTTGGGATAGAATAGCTCCCCTAAAAGTCTGTTGAAGCAGTATTTATTGAGAAACGAATCGAGGGAGAGCTTGCAAGGAAGGCCTGGAAGTTGTGTCTGAAGAAGGTAAATGGAGGCTCACTGCAACTGCAGCCTGGGCGATTGGAAAGGAGGTGTAGGTGAGAAAGGCCCACAGTGCATGGACAAGTGAGAAGTTCTGCAACCACTAGTCTGGGGAGGGAAGGGTGAAGAACCAGAGGAAGAGTTAGCAAGAAGCCTGTGAGTCGGCTTCGCTCCTATTTCATTTTGTATTGAGTTTTAGGCTAAGGCACAGTAAGAGGGGAAAAAAAAAAAAGGCAGAGTAAGAAGGAAGATTGGAGATGCCAGGAAGACGGATGGAGCAAGGGCCTGGGGAAATGGGAGGAGAGACAGGAAAGGACACAGATGGGGGATGATGAAGAGAAGCAAGGAGAAGGGCCTAGGAGGAGTATGAGATCACCACGGATGTCAGCAACTGTGATGAGGATGTTCATGGCTGGATGATAGCCTTCCCATAGCTGAAGCCATTGGCAAAGGGGGTGAGCAGACACCGGGTTGCGAAGCCTCCAAGGAGGAATGTTTAGAACAAACAGGAAGGGGGAATGAAAGGGGCAGAGTGAAGCCCAAGTATCTGTCCCAGTCATTTCATAACTGTGGAAGATCTGTGCGCACCAAAGCGGCCTGGGCTTTTCCAAGACAGATAAGAGCAAGATGACAAGGAACTCAGGAGAGACTAGAAGGTAAGGAGACATCCAAGAAGGGCTCCTTGGCTGAAAAGAAACCGGAATCCTTGAATTATGGAATTGCTAGGACAAAGCTTATTTCCTAGCAGGATGCCTTTATTACTACTCGACGCCGTCAGGTAGACTGTAATATATGGGGGGGGGGGACTTGTGTGTAGTGTCTTCTAGAAGGAAGGGGGTATTGGTTTTTTCTCACTTCCCCTACCTTGTTACTGAGCACTAAGATGTGACGGTACTGGCTCAGGCAGTCATCTTGAAAAACAAGGACAGGAGCCATAATCTAGGTACCAGGAAATACCTGTCAGAATCTGGGTCCTTAGCAGCCTTAGAGCCCCATATCTGTCTTAGACTTTCCACTCTGGATCCTTTCCACTTGAAAGAGAATGAAACACCTATCTTGATTAAAACAGCATTAAGAAAGTAACCTTTTTTTTTTTTCATTCTTTAGGACATGGTCCCAATCTATAGCCCACGATGACTTAGAACTCACTCTCTAGCCCAGATCAGCTTTGAATTCATACTAATTCCGCCTTGGCTTCTCTGAGATTACAAGATAAGTCTTCATACCAGAATTAGAATTTCTTAACTTCCTTTATTGTGTGTATTTAAGATATACAACTTACTGTGATTTTGTTTTTGCTTCTCCCTCTCCCTTGTGGCGGTGCTAGGAATCAAACCCCCAAACCTCACCCACGCATTCTTTCATTGAATCGTACCCACAGTCTAACAAGTTGGTGTCTTGATATAAATATTGAAAATTTCAGAAGTCTTTTTATTCTAGCTCAAGGAAATTGTAGCTAAAGTAGTATACCGAAAGAACGGGCCACTTTTAGAAACTTCTTAGAAGATAACTTTAGCCTTCTATGACATTTTTGCTTAAGCAGGGAATATATTTGATAGTATACACACAAGCTTTGATCTTTGTAGGAGAGCACAGGCTGCTTTTGATTTGAGTGGAAAAGAAACAAAAGTCAGGCTTGGATTTCTTCATTAATTTTTTTTAATAACAAAGAAAAACAAAACAACATGTCCTTTAAGAAAATACCATGACACATCACAGTCTTATTTCAGCTTTTGCAAAAGATGTTTTAAAACTAAGGACAACATTCGTAAAACTAATGACAGTAATCACCCACAGAATGCAACATTCTTGTTGTACGTACCATGACACAGTTTCCCCCTGGAGGGTTCAGAAGCCCTACGGTTCAGCATTGGGTGGTTTAACCCTAAGCTTAGTAAATCACTTGTGTAACTTTGTTTTCAAAAGGAACTAAACAGCTGTAGTTTTCAAGGTCGGCCAGATCATCTGTCAGGGTCACACGTGTCTCACACGCCGAATCACATCTATGGGTTCAATTCCACCCCAGATCATTCGGGGGGAAAAAGACGTTTGCAAGCAAGTGATCTCAAACTATGTTTCCAAACAGCTGCTGTGGCGGCCCTGCTAAGAGTCACCGGGGTGAACCACTTGAGTTTAGGACTTGGTTTCCAATCACGCCAACAGAATATTCATTTCAAATCACAACTTCGGCTTGCCAACAAGACCAGTTCCTCCTCATAATGACACAAAGTAAGTATTCGTGAAAAGGGAGTCTATAATATAATTGTTGTTGCTATCATAATGGTACTGTTTTTCTGCAAGTGAGAAGAATATGCAGTGGGGATTAAAAACACCACCAACCAAACTCATAATTAACATGGAACCTAGTTAAACAGCTAAAGAGAAGGACTTCAAGTAACAAGACTTGGCTAATACTGCTTGCTACAATTGCTCTAGGCAACACCAAATAAGAGCAAAAGACACAAGCCCCGGATGCTAGTAACTTTCTTAACAAGCTGTAGTAATTGGTGTCGTGGAGCCAGACTGATGGAACCAAGAGGGGATGACCTCAGGATTTAAGAAGCTGGGGAAAAGAAAAACTTTAAAAAAAAAAAAAAAACTCCACATTTTAATTCAGACCATAGGTAGAAGCGTCTGGCTCCAACAGAGAGAAAGAAACGGGTACTGATTTTTGTGGGCTGCTTCTGCTAACTCCAAAGAGATAATTGGTGTTGAACGGCAGCTCTTAGGCTGAATTTTTTTTATTGAGTTTTCATAATGTTCTTGGTAGATGTTCTTCAAAGTTCCAGTCAGTCTTCTCATCTTGTTTATGTTTTTCTTGCCTAATGATCCTTCAAGAGTGAGACATGCTGATGGAAGAATAACGTCTTCTAATAACTTAACTCTTCTCCGTAGGGCTCCGGCGTGGCATCTGTATTTTAGCAAGGATGGCCCTGGACCACGCTAAAGGGAAACAGTGGTGCAGACAGGCATAGGCAGATACCTGCTCTAGCTAAGTGTGGCCTGCAGTCGAGCTGCTTAGCTCTGAGTCACTTATACAGTTGAGTCCCTGAACGTGTTTCTGTCCCTAATATTTTGTTGCTCCGGGCAACCATCAAGTCCGCATAAAGACTTCTGCCAGCTGGCGAGGGTGCTTAACCACAAGAGCCAGGATTTTATTTAACTCTTTGGTGGAAGCTGAAACTAACAATGGTCTCAAGGATGCCCTCTCAGAGCCCCAGTGGGTAGAGCAGAATTCACATTTGACCCGACACGCCCTTTATTGGTGTCTTAGCTGGATATAGCTAAAAGGAATAAAAGCAGTAAATCAGAAGCGTGCATTTTTGAAAATAATGAAATATCGTGAAAGAGCTAGTCATATTCTTAGACGTTATTTCTTCTGACACCCCCATTTTATAGAGGAAGGAAAATGGGGTTAAATCACTGAACAGAAGTTAGACAGGGAGATAGTAATGGAGTTGGGATTTTAGTTCTGGTCTCTAAGTCCTGATGACATTGCTTGTGCTGTGATGACCATAGCCACCATGACAGGTGCTAAATGAGCAATTACTAGTCAAATGTGACCACCTCTCTTTCCTAACAGCCAGTAGTCCTGTCTGAAAAGGGACACCATGATGGGCTAGAGAAAGCAATCAGAAAGCCTTCTGCTGCCTGGTAATGGCTCATTCATACTCATTTTGGACAACCTGATCACCAGTTTGAGGAATGTTCAAGCCCAGCACAAGTACCATGTTGACTGAAAACTATCACGACTTCCTTATTCTGAATTTGTCTCTGATGCCTCAAAAATGTTATGACAATCCCTGTGGGCCAGTCTTGTGACTACCAAAGATTCTGTTTTTTTTTAAAATATGTACAATATTATAACATGTCATGCTTTTAGGGGGAACACCTATATTTTACTCATTTTTGTTTCTCAGAAACTCAAAAGGCAAAAGTAAACATGTTCTTATTGATTGATTGGTGAGAAATCTTTAATAAGTTGATTAACTCTAGATATACTAGCACCTTATTCAGATTTAATAATCTTGGAATTTATAATAGTGAAAACCAAAGAATGAAGAGACTCCAGAGCAGTCAAGAAAATACATTTATAAAATGAATTCACTATATCTTCAGTATGCTAAGGTTTATTTTGAGGGATGAATTAGTCTCAAACCACCTATTTTTGAGTAAGTTTTGTTCTATTTTTATGATCAATTCAATAGTTTGGTTAAATTGGTGGAATAATAATAATAATAATAATAATAATAATAATAATTAATCACAGATAAGAGAGATGTCAATAAGACAAAGCCTGGTGGTATCAAAAATTGACCATTGAGCAGTGCTACAGTTTGAATGTGTCCTATCCTGAATGTAGGGATGTCAATGAGTATTGAGAGGAAGGGTTTTGAAATGGTAATGACAAGATGATGGTCCATCCCTTGGGAATGGGATAAAGTGATCTGATTAAAGGAATTAAGTGGGGAGAGTTTTTCTCATTGGCCTTTCCACCCCCTACCATGTTAGGATGCAATAAAAAGTCTTCATCCAAAGCTAGTGCGTTGCTCTCAGACTTTCCATCGTCAAGAATTATGTGAAAATAATTTTCCATTCTTTAAGAATTACCCAATCTGTGGTATTTTGTTTTGGTCCCACAAATTGACAGAAACAACACGGCAGCAATGGATGTACCAGGCTCAGTTTAGGGTGTGTGTGTGTGTGTGTGTGTGTGTGTGTGTGTGTGTGTGAGAGAGAGAGAGAGAGAGAGAGAGAGAGAGAGAGAGAGAGAGCGAGAGAGAGAAAGAGCTTCTAGCAATCTTTCCCTAAGTGTGTACATAATAAGCAAAATCCTCTATGGCTGAACCGTTCCCTACCCATCAATCTTTTTAAATGGTAGAGGCAAGAAGTTCTGCATGGACCATTCACTCTTAGCCCCCCTGTGAATGACAAGTGGAATGAAAGCAGAGGCTCAGGATGACTAAAGTCATCCGGATGTCACCTTACAGTTCCTGCACTCTTTCAAGAGGTTTAGCATGCGCAGAATACCTTTAAACAATTTTTGGTATAAAGAATTACATGTGCGTTGAGTCTCAGTCAGGGATTGTGGCTACACTTGTAAACTCAGCATTCGTGAGAATGAAGCAGGAAGATCGCCATTGGCTCCTACAGGATAGCGTGGGCTTCAGGGTGAGAGAGACCCTGTCTCAAAATATCCATGATCCTTGGTTTTCTACACTTGATGTGTATTGGAGCGCAGGCCGTCTGGGCACTGAGGTAAGCCAGTGTTATACTTGATATTGGAATCCAGAACGTCACCCATTTTCACCCACACGTATTAGCAAGGATTACAAGATTTAACACATTCTCAGAAGTATTCTCCATCTACTCAGTAGAATCCTATGATAAAGAGAGGCTACACAACTGCCTTGTTTCCCTAGTTCAAAACCTTTATTATATTGGTAAGATAATAAAATAGAAAATCCCTTTGTATTGGGATGTTGGTGTCACCTGTAAACCAGCCTGACCCTCTGGTGTGTCTTCCTTTACTCTCTGGATTTGCTTTCAACATCTGGCGGGGAGGGGAGGTTACTGATCAACAGACAAGTTTGTGGACCAGTCATTTCAGTGCCCAGAACATTTATTTGCCAGCTAATTACACTCGGAAGGGAAGTCATTTCGTTGATGGCAGACATCGTGTATCTGTGTGCTTCTCATCCTAAAAACTAATCCCTTCTAATGAGAATATTCTCTGTTGTACAAACCAGTCTTCTTTGTTTCCATTTCCCCCTCCTCTCATTTAACCATATCCAAGCCCTTCACCCTACCTCCTCTGCTAGATTGCCAGGGTTTGGCTTCAGATCTCCCATGCAGAGGCTGTTACTGGTCTCAGGTGCCATTTGATGTTTATGTACAAACAGAGCTGGTGGGTGGTGGCGGCTCCGCTAACTTTCCCAAGAGAATCTGTCACATGCCCAAGTCCGCTCTTCTTTGAAGGCTGGATGTGAGAAGACCACAGGACTTTGCTTTGCACAAAGGATTTGAAACCTGCAGGTGTGACTGCCCAAAATAACAACAATACTTTGAACTTTTACAGACCCTTTCATCCAATGATTCCAAAACAGTTCCCCTTATTAAATCCTTAAGAAGCTGATAGGCAAAGTAACCCAAGATACACAGATGGAGGTCTGCTATGGGAACTAGAATGGTGTGTTTCAAGCTCCCACACGAGTGGGGAGGGGAGCCTAGGGCACTACATTGTTTGTGCAGATAGGACACGTCTAAGCTGCGATATTTCATTTCCAAAGCTCCAAGAAAAGTCAGCCAGTTTCCTCATTAGTTTTGCTGAGCTCTAGAGTTATCATTTCCACATACATTTGTGTCCAGAACTTAGTATAGTTTTGCTCTTAATGTAACTAGGCATTAGCTTCCATGACTTGTTCTGATGTAAAGGAAATCATAGGAAAAAAAATATAGCCATGGATTCTGGCTGTGGTGATGATAAATAACTGCTTGATGTGTGTGTGTGTGTGTGTGTGTGTGTGTGTGTGTAGTGTGGTACATAGTCATGTATATGTTCACATGGGTGTGTGCATTTAGATGCTGCTGTGCATGGCTCTGTGTACCTGGGCCTCCAGTGGGAAGACATAGATATCTAGTGTCTTCTTCATCATTCTCCACCTTGGTTTTCTGTTTGTTTGTTTGTTTGTCTTTTAGGACAGGGTTACTCTATGTACCTCTGGATCTCCTGGAATTTGCTTTGTAGATCAGCCTGGACTCAACCCCTGTCTCCCAAGTGCTCCCAAAGGCACGTGCCACCATGCCTGGCTCCACCTTGGTTTTTGAGACAGTTTTCGCTCACTAAACCTGGAGCTTATCCATGTGGGTACACTGGCTGGCCAACAAACTCTAGGGAATCCTCCGGTCTCCACTTTGTTGGTGCTGGGATTACAGTCATGGACCACAATGACCATCCTTAACATGGCTGTTGCTGGGGGTCCAAACCCCAGGTCTCCTTGCTTGTGTGGAAACTACTTTACTTATGGAAATATCCCCTCCCCCTCTTGAGTTGGCTTTGAAAGATGAACAGTGTGCATCATCATGCAAATTTATTGAATTCTTCTGGGATTCTTAGCATTCAAACTTCTAGCTCTATATTCTATTTCTTTTTTTAAAATTATACTTTTAATAATTTTCTGTTTTTCTCCTTTGGCTTCTCTTGCTCTGTTCTCTCCTGTACATTCCTATGAGCTAGGAATATACACAGCTAATATTACTAATATATATTTATACACATAACTAATATTCAGTGCATTAAGTGGAGTGCATGTCCATGTTGTAAGATAAATAGTTATGAGTGAACTGTGTCTGAGCCATGTTTGTCAGATGTTGGTTTTGTGTTGCTGGTTCCTTTTATATTAGTTGCAAAAACTTTTTTTCTTTTTTCCCCATTTCACTCATTTTTTTGATGCCTTTCTTTGACCCGTTGCTGAGCTTACTGCGACTGTCCACTGACACCATTTTAAAAGTTATCTATACGCAATTCAAACAAAATGCCCAGCACTTTCACACTGTTTCGAAGTCAAGCATGTTTCTGAGGGATCTGATTTGTGGCAGATGAAGGAAACCTTCTGTGGGGGAGGGCTGTTGAGGAGTCCTAATTGCTTGCACATGAAAATGTAGTGACTAAGAGTGTGTGCACAATTAGGAATTTAAACATGTAGAAAGAACTGGCCAAACAAAGAGGCAGGCACATTTTTTTTTTAAGTTTTTCTTTTTTGTAGGCACAGCTATTCTCCTAGGAACCCAGACAATAAGGGACAAGCTAGTAAAGGAAAATGACTTTACAAGAAAGACTACTGCTGTCTTCGCCTCACCTTTTCCTAGGCTCGCCTTCCAACTCTAAAGATAGTCCTTCTGCTTTTGGACATCATTGGCGGACGTGTCCTCGCACATTCAAGGGCAACGTATGCTTTAGTGTTGCTCTTCTTTGTCCTACTATGCCCCAGATATGAAGCTTGGTGCATCCTCATCTCCTTCAACCCTTGCTTGACATTCCGGAACCCATCCGCTCTGACCTTCAAATTACAGATGAGAAACAATGGCCGGAGCAAAATTCCCCAAAGTCAAACGGCTAGCAGGGGCACAGCCAGGATTCCCTCGGGCTGAACCCACTCGTCTTAACACCTCTCATAAGAAGACATATACATCTTTAGAAATGAATCCCAATACCGACTGTACTTTCGGTCCATGTTAATTGTGCTTTCTATGCGTTGGGTACCACGGTGTGGTGATACCAGTGAGAAGGCCAGAGCTAGTTATTTCTGGGGACAGTCTGGGTACTGGTAAGTGTGATGAGAAAAGCATGACTGGACCCAGGTAAGAGCAATGACTGCGCTTAGGGAGTGGGAAGTCTGGACTGGGATTGAGGTTGAGATGAGGGACTGCCCGCCACAGGGAGGGACTTGCTATATGCTATGTGGTTTTGTTGGGGTGAGAAATGTGGCGGCTAAGTGAAAGCATACAGGGAGAAGTAGGTACCAGGGGCTCTGTAGGAAACAGCTTGGAAGATGCTCAAGTTCTTCCAGCCTGTTGGTGGGCACCGTGTTCACTAGAGCTGACTTTTAAAATGATTAATTTATATAGCACTCTATAGTTTGCTTCCATTGGTCAAAGGGAATGCAGTCCCTCCTATCCCACCAATGGACCAAAATGCCTTGTTCTAGATGATGTATCTTGGATATCAAATAGCTCCATAAGACTATATGCTAAATCTTAGGGTCATATCTAGATGGGGCTGAGTGGAAAGAAGTTATATCACTGGGGCTATCCCATTGAGAGGGATATGAGCTCCTGTCCTTTCTGTTTCCCATAGTTGATTATGATGAGTTGAGGAGCCCTTCTCTTCCACGTGCTCCAATAATTATATACTGTGATGCTGCTATAGGATCAAATCTACAGAGTTAAGTATCATGGAATGAAATCTCTGAAACTGAATAAAAACAAACAAAAATAACCAACGTGCCCTACTGTTAAAAGATTATCTCATGTATTTTGTTTCATCAATGGATATTTAGTACACTGGATAACCTCAAATTGTCCTTTGGGTTCTTTCTTTTTGGGAAACTTATAGCTGTCTGAATGTATATGAGGCTGCCTCCAAAAGCTCTTAGATGACTGCCAGTGTGTGAATATTGCCTAGAAGCTCAAAGAACAGACCTTGAGATGAACCTTAGAACATAACTCATTCATATCCCAAGATTCACCTAAATGATATACTCTGAAAATGGAGGGGGTTGTGAATAACTGTAATTCCCCCTCTATTTTCTTATATCTCTTATTGATAATTTAAATGAGAACAACTTATTAAACCACCACCCACTTAGATTCCCATTGAACAAAGATCATAAGGATGCACTTCATTCTTTGCTGTGGTTCCTACACTTGAAAGTAAACAAAGGGTGCAGACATCAACACATGGCAATCAACTAAAGTACAAATGAGGCACCAATAAGTGTAGGGAAGATTAGAAATGGAGATCGGTTCCAGAGCATGTAATGAACAGGTTCAATTCTCAGCACTACAAGAGAAAAGAAAGGGAGGAACAAGGAAAGATGCGATGTAGGATTCCCCTCTGATGCTGTGAATATGTTTTACGGCCATTGGTTAATAAAGAAGCTGCTTTGGCCTATGGCAGGGCAGCATAGAGGGAGGCAGGAAAACTAAACTAAATGCAGGGTAAAAAGAACACAGAGCCAGGCAGATGTCATGTAGTTGCTGAAGGAGACAGATGCTAGAACCTTACCAATAAGCCACAGCCTCAAGGAGATACATAGAGGAATAAAAATGGGTTAATTTAAGATGTATGAGCGAGCTAGGAATTTGTCTGAAACATTGGCCAAGCAATACTGTAATTAATACAGTTTCTGTGTGATTATTTGGGTCTGGGTGGCTGGAAACCAGCATGTAGTCTTCTTTTACAAAGATGGAAAGGAATATAGTTCTATTTCTATATAACTGATTTTGCCAAATAGCCACAAGTTAGCAGCCAGTGACTTCACACTACGGTGAGTTCCATTCTCACTGTCTTCTACTTTCTTCCGTAGTTGCTTTGAAAATATTCCTTCTTTATTGCTCTCATATTTCTTTCTAAGCCCTCAAATCTGGGTGCCACTTCTCCAACTTATTTCTACTCTCTCAAATGAACACTGTAGATAGCATCTTATCTCTCTAGGAAAAGACTTCATCCTATTCCATTTTGTCCTCCTTCTTTCTCTTCCCTCCTTCCTGACTCATTATTCATTCATTTCTAAGCCCTCTTTTTTTTAAAAAAAATTAATTAATGTTCGCTGTCACTCAGTGAAACACATTTTGGCTTTTTAGGTTCCCAAAAATTCTAGGGTGGTGTTTCTAAGGCCCAGAAGAGAGAGGTTTTTTTTTTTTTTTTTTTTTTTTTTTTTTTTTTTTTTTTTTTTTTTTTTTTTTTTTTNTTTTTTTATACCTGGGTAAGTACTCAGAGCTTAAGTAATCCTTCACAGACCAGGGACTGAATGAATAAAACAGTAATCCCAGGAAGATACTCAGAGATGAAACTTTCCACATGGTAATATGAAAATTACAGAGATTTGCCCAGGGAAAGATGCCTTTAACCACCTCGATTTCCTACCCACATATGAGTCAGTGTGTTGGAAATACTCACCTTGAGCTGCCCCTGCTGAAACACAAGCTACAGGGAAAAAAGTCTAAAAAGAGCACTGGATGCCTGGGCATCAGACAGGTCTGAAGGGAGGGTCCTTGAGGAATGGAGAGCTGGGGAAATGTCTAGAAATGTGGTACCTGAGAGAACAATGGATGTGAAGGTCTCCACATGGGCTTTTGAGGAGAGAAAAGATACAGATCCCAACCCCGATGAGTGGAGGTGGTGCTGTTCTTTCTAAGGCTTAAAGGTGAGTGTTTCCAGAAGCTGGAAGCAAGGAAACCCAAACACTGCTCCAGGGCTGCTTGGAAATGCTCATGCCGCCTTTACTTTGTAGCCCGTTTTCTTATTGATAAAGATGCAACAGCAATAGAGTCAACCTTCTTGGATTATTACAGTGTTGTTTTGCTTGAGACAGGGTCTTGACTCTGTAACTCTGGCTGGCCTGTAAGTCAGTATGTAGACCAGGCTAACTTTGAACTCAGAGGACCCACCTGCTTCTGCCTCCCAAGGGCTGGGATTCAATCACACAAAGACAATATTTAACTAGCTAATGTTAACATTTCTTAATATTGGTATTAATTATATATCTGAGTCATTTTGAAGCAATTCTTGGGAGAGTAAAAGTGAGGACACTGTGGGTGAGCTCTCTGCCTATTGAGGGCTAATAACTCAGGGTAACATTTAAACTGTATGGTCTTGGAAATTAGCTCCAGAGGAATTTTAAATCTTTTGTCCCCCACAGCCTTTACATTTTCCAGTGTGCCTAGAACAGTTCTTAATTCTCAACGGGGTGGGAAGCATGTCGTAGTGCATGCAAGGAGTGGCCAAAGAATGCAGCTTTTGTTATTTTTTTTCCCCTTTGGATTTTTGAAAAGGAGTCTTGGGACTGTGTTTATAGAGACAAAAAGAATACAGTTACTAAACATAATATTTCCAAAACTCGTACACAAACATGCATATGACGCCTTATTCTTTTCTCAGACTGGAGCAAGCTGGGCTAACTAAAATCTTGTATATATTTCAAGAGATATCAGAGATGATGACCCTGAGGATGACGAACGGGATGACGAAGATGTTAGATAATAATGTTACCTTGTATTTCTTTTCTCTAAACCCCAAGCACTTCCCACATTATCTCATGCATTCTAGATTGCACTGGTGTGTGTGTGTGTGTGTGTGTGTGTGTGTGTGTGTGTATGGGAGGTGTGCTATTCTATGTATTTTCCAGAAAGACAAGAATTGCCAACTATTTATCAGCAACCCAGTGATAACACTGTACCCGGGCAATTCTCTCAACTACTTTATTCAATACCCTCCTAGTCTGTGTTTGGAGCATCAAATGTTTCATATGCGATCCTTTGTTGGTAATAAGATGCTGAGTCCTGTCTCAAGGATTGATTCAGAAACGCCTAGGAATCAGTACTGCTGTTTGTTTGCAAATATCCCATTGGGATTCCTTGTTGCAGGCCCTGGGGGCGGGAGGGGGGAGTTCTGACTCTTTTAAAGCACTCTGATAGGAAGAGAAGTAGGCATTGGTAACAGGTAAGTTTTCTGGCTACATGGTAGCTTTTCCCAACAATTGAAAAATAACATGGTCTTGCTATGGGCTCAATAACCAGCAGAGGGCTTCCATCTACAGGAAAGAGAATTTTGCACATATCGTGAAATCCATGCTGTTTATACAGAGCTCCAATGAAGTTGTGCTAATCTACCTTTGGAGCCTCACATTTAGCCACAACCCTACGCTTTTAACTTGAGCAATCTTTTTTGGGTCCCTAGGCCCTGGTCATGCTTCCTTCTCTCATTGTTATTGGTTTCTGGTTTCAGGTAATCTTCGCCTAACTCCAAGGAGAACACTGTATTCTTTTCTGTTTCGTTGTTGTCATTGCTTTTTTTTTTTAATTTTTCCTTTTCTTTTTTCTCTTCTAAGACAGCCTCACTGGCTTATGATGCACTATGTAGCCGATTCTGACTGAAAGAAACTTCAAGGGATCTGCCTTGTGTCCTTCCAATCCTTTCTGTCCCCCTTTAGCATGTGCTACCCTGCCCAGCGCACCATGGTCTTTTCTCTTGGGCAATGCTAATTAATGATCAGGTCCAGGGGCTCAGGCATGCTAATTAAATACTTAGCCCAGGAGACACCCTACCCTAGCCCAGAGTTACCCAGGTAGAACTGTTCGCAGGGCCTCACTCATTCTCTTTTCCTTCCTAGACTACAAATTCCTTGAAACTGGTAGTCAGATCTCCCTCGTTGTTTCCCGTGATTCATCGTGGAAGAGAAAAGGAAAACGCCCGCTGAGCAGATGAACAATACCACCATCCTAAGAATACACCCTGGATGTGAAGCAGTATGTCCATCAAGCACTTAGAATTAACTGGAGAAATGACAAAGGCTTAAGGAATTTAAGTAAATTGATGGGAATTATATAGCTAGGAAGGGGAGAGCTGGTTTCAGATCCTCGACCCCAGTGACTGGTCATGAGTTTAGATTTTTATCAACTAGATGAATCTTAAACATCATCCTGTTCTTTCAACTAAAGTTGTAACGGAGGATCCAGATCCTATTCAGGCTATACGCCCTTGGGCTGATTACGTCTTGCCATTCATCTTTGCTGTTTGTAAGTCAAAGTACAAGTTTGACCAATTCCTTGGGTGAAAAGCAAATACTGCTTTCTGTTGTGGCATTTAAAAAAATATTAATAGGTATAACCCGACTGTCCAAATAAAAGCACGAGAAGGCAGCACAAGCTATAAACCAAGTGAGATGTTAAGGAAGCAAAGAGCCATTTTCTGCTCTAATAAGGTCAGCTAAGAAAATCGCCATACCTACATGCAGTCGAACAATCTGTTCATTTTTCCCCAGAGAAGTCTTTTCATTGGTAAGGAGGGGAGTGTTCACAAAAGTTAAGTATTTCGACTTAAAAAAAAAAGTCAGAATACCTAGGCATCATTATATGACTCAAATACAAACGCAAAGGCCTGCAAACAATCCCAATGCAATCATGCACACATGAAATCTTCATTAATTTTTCACCACGCCTAAGACATCAGCGGCATTACACACACACCCTGGACACAGCCCCCTAGCGTTCCTTCGTAGCGATTGGTGCTTTGCCACTAGACTTTCTCTTCCGAAACGAAAGTTAAAAGGTGATGTAACACAGCTGGTGAGGAGGGGTGGGGTTTCTCTGACAATGGCTGGCTCATCTGGGGTACTCACACGTGGAAGTAACACACATTGCGTGTCATTTTCTCCTTAGGACCCATGCATTTCTCCCACGTAGATCTCTCTCCTCTCTTAAAGAAAGTCCCCCATATAGATCTCAGAAGAATGTGCATCTATTTTCATATATATATATATTATCATGTACTATATTAATAATATATTACTCATTTTATCACGCACATGCATGGGACAACAAACTGAAAAAGAACATCTAACCAATTACTAGTATCATTATCACCAAAAGGTTATTGGTTCCTTTTCTTTAGCAAGCTGAAAGCATTTAAACAAGTAGTCCCCATCCTAACAGAGACCACTGTGCTGTTAAATTTTTTGGTTAGTTGAGTTTCTACCTTATCAGGTGGACAGCCACTTTTGCTTCCGGCTTCAGAACAATGGCTACAGAAGATTAAGTTTCTTCTCATGACGTTTTGATTAGCTACTATTTGGATACTTTGCTTTTTAATCCTCTGCTTCCTGGTTGACAAATTGCATTTAGAACAAACATTTTTTTTTTTAAATGGAACTGAGGCTATGCAGGTTAAAACAACTCGAAGTGGAGTGGTCAGTATTTCTTTCTGGACCAAAACTGTGTGTCTGTCACTTGATGCTTGCCCCTTTTCTGTCACCTCTACAGGCATAGAGGAGGCAGCCTTACTGGTTGTGTTGCTTTGATAGAAGACCTTGGGGACAAAGTCAAAAGCCCTTTGTTTTAGGCTGGCTGTCTTCCCACCTCTATGATGGATACTAGATATAATTCTAATAGTCTTAACTATGAAGACATTTCCTGTGAGAAACTGCGCCAAGAGATTTCTTAAGTCCGTGTGCAAATAATCGAAAGCTGTCCCTGTTACCCACAAATCAACATTCTTTCACATTTCATGTGGTTACTTTAAAGTGAGCATTTCTCTAAACCTAAGGCTGCTTAATCTAATGTGTTATTTTATGGGTGCAGGTGAGGGTTCAGGACCTTGGACTCCGAGAAAGGACACAACTTTATTTTCAATTCAGGTACAGAGTAGCGTTTTTCTCTTAGTGGCTTCAGTTTTTCTCATCTTTTCAATAAAAACATATAAGTAGATTTTCTCTGAGTTTCATTCCTGCATGAAAATGCTCAGTTGGAGACAAAGAAGTAAAGAGAATGAAAATAACAAAATTAAGAAAGGCCATGAAAGGAATATTGAGAATGACAAGGTTTTGTGAAGCTGGCTGCAGAGTACATTTTTAAACAATGTTTTGAACAATTTTAAACATTGTATAAAAATGTAACAAAGGCTCAAAAGCACTGATTGTGCCCTCATCATAATGGCTCTACTCCAAAAAACTGTTTATGCTTGGTACCCACACTGGCAGGGCTTGGGCATTTCTGCCTCTCTGCTGCCCTCTACTGACCCAACATCCTCTTAGCTTCTGGCTTAAGTCACTGGCTCAGGACCTTTGCTGGTCAGTGACAAAGTAGTGAACTATGTGGCTTATACAGCATAAAAATATAGTCATCACTGAGACATCGGAGTGAGAAAAGACAAAAGGCCTTTGCTGTCTTCTGCAGCCTCCACTCTCCTAGGTGAGTAACAAATGGGAAGCGGGGGACAGGACTGTCCAAACCAATACTCGGTGAGCTACTTACAACCTAGTGACCCAACTTCACCCTTTATATAACTTAGCAGTTTGCATTCTTGCAGCATTTCCCGAGTGCCAGGTACTCATATCTCCGTTCTCTAAATAGAAAACGAAGTTAAAGACAGTCGGGGCTCATGCTCAGGCTGCAAGCGTTTCACCCTTGTGGTGTGCCACGCCGAAGGACAGCACAGCCTGCTGGCAAAAGTCTCTTTTGTAAACGTCCTTCTAGACGCTTTCCTTGTAAAGGCTGTCATATTATATACGATGCATCTGCCCCTCCTAAATGGAGATGATGCCTGGCAGGTGACTACAAAGGTTTGACTATGATGATATAAATTAATTGTTTTTTCTTAGACGTTAATGCTTAACAAATAGAACAACATTGGGGGTGTTAAAAATTCTACCAGAGAAATCCTTAGAAGGCATAGCATGGCAGACATGGCCACTTGAGTTTCTTAAGCCTTTTGTTTTTGAACACAGTTTGTGGAAGACTTTCTGTTGAGGAACTCTAAATCAAAAGTAAGTTCTCAGACCTTGACGAAAAGCCCACTTCACAAGTTGCTACAGTCCAGGATCTGTGGCGGCAACGAGGACAAAGGGCACAGAGCTGGCCTGGAGGGATGGCTCAGCCGTTAAAGGCTAGGCTCACAACCAAAAAAAAAAAAATACTTTTCTGTCTCTCTCAGGACTTCAGTGGAAGGATTACTAGGTACTCGCAGTTGACTGGTAAGCCCTGAGGAAAGAGACATATACATGGCATCTTTTATGGGTGTCGCAAGTCTCCGAGGGTCCAGCACCAAAACCTCAACACCACTATCACTATTGCTCTCGTTATTGTCAGCTTTTAGGCTGAGGCACTTGCTTTTTCTAGAATTACTGAGAAACTAGAATCCCTCCATTGCTCTCATCCCCTGTGCCCTCCTAGACTTGCAAAGCTTGGGAAGTAAATGGGACCCCTCTTCTTTAGTCTGGTGATTTCCTCTCTTGCTCAGTAACAGCTCAGCTTCTCCAAGGAGTTAATGACAGCTAATTAGTTTCCCATTCTAGCTGCTTTCCTACGCCTCCAGTCACAAACTACTGGGTACAAGTGAGGCCCCGTCCACTGTAATTGCCTAACTCCAGGAGCTTATAACTCCCTCTCCTGAGGTCAGTGTGATGTAAAAATCGCACAGAGATCCCGTGAGATCCTTCACTTGTTGTGACCAGTTCTGTGACCTTGAGTGGAATCACTCTCCTGGGAATCTGGTTTGGGCACCACCAAAGTGGGGGTCAGAGGAGGGCACACTGACTTCGAGAAACCAACCATTCATTTCTTGTTGGGCACAAATCATTCCACTGGTACCCTAAATTGTTTTTTTTGGGAAGATGTCACTCTAGTTACAAGGTAGTCACATGTACCCTAAAAACAAAACAGCATCGAAGTCCAAATATTCTGCTCTAAGCCCAACTACTGACCTTGCCTGTTATGCTAGGGGTAGGGGAGGACAGCACCTTTCCTGAGGGGTGCACTGAGTGCCTGAGCAGGCTCCTCAGGCTCCGTGGAGTTTTGCTCGCTCACAAAATATGCCTGTCAGCCAGGTGGTGGTAGTGCATGCCTTTTGTCCCAACACTCGGGGAAGGCAGAGGCAGGCAGGTCTCTGTGAGTTCAAGGCCAGCCTGATGAGTTCTAGAATAGCCTTAGATACACAGAGAAACCCTGTTTTGAAAAATAAAAACAAAACAACCAAAAAACAAAAGGTGCCTGTTCACCCCTCACCATCCTCGGGAAGCTGCATAGAAAAGAAGGACCTATTCCATACTGACATCTTTGTTTAGGCTCAGTTATACTAAATCTAAGTGTCTAAAGAAAAAGTCTGTTACTCAGAAAATTAATTTTGGTAGGTAGGAAGTTTTACTATTCAACTCTTGATTAGATCAGAAGTCATAGGGGCGTGCACAGTCGAAAACCTTTGAGGCAGGATCAGGAAAGAACCAAGGAAGAGAGCACTGATAACGTGATAGTTATTAAAATATCATCCCCACTTGATGGAATGTTCAAGAATGAAAAAAAACATTACAACTAAATCAGAATCAACTGGGCTATGATGGTAATAGAAAAAAACAGCACACTGGTCAAGACAGACTCGATTTTCCACAAGGCAGAGTCACTGAAAATCACATAAGGGCCTCCTGCTCATATTATGGATTGAGGCTTAAAGAAGATACTTGAACCAAAAAATTGGTCTAGTTT
Source organism: Alexandromys fortis (assembly GCF_014885135.2). Taxonomy (NCBI): domain Eukaryota; kingdom Metazoa; phylum Chordata; class Mammalia; order Rodentia; family Cricetidae; genus Alexandromys; species Alexandromys fortis. The sequence continues at coordinate 486,207 of NW_026067997.1, forward strand.
GGAGAATATGCTAATTTTCTTCTGGTAATAATTTTAGAAATCATGGGTTTTCTTTTCCAGGCAATTATTTTAATGAATCAATTGGGGTTTCAAGAAACAATTAAATGAGCTCAATTTGGTCTCAAGTTCAGCAAAATGAGATCATTCATTCTGGATTTGGTTCAGTTGAGGTCAAGTCTCCTGTCTAAAACAGAATAATAGGATTGGGGTAGTTTTCTTTTATGTCCTGTACTTCCTTTGTATTGTCTTTCCCAAACTTCTTTTGGTCCTTTTCCGGTGTGTGTGTGTGTGTGTGTGTGTGTGTGTGTGTGTGTGTGTGTGTTAGCATAATCATGCTTGTGTGTGTAGATGTATCTGGAGAGCAGAAGTCAATGCTGCTCTCACTCCCAATCGTTCTCCAGGCGATATTTTTAGATAGGATCTCTCTCCCTGGGACCCAGGGCTTTTTGATTTTGCCAGGATGGTTGGCCAGTGACCCCAGATGTCCTCCTAGCTCCCTGCCCCAGCACTGGGATTGCAGGTGTCCATGCCATGCCCAGAATTTATGCAAATGTTAGAGTCCTCCTGCTTATGTGACAAATACTTCATGAACTCAGTCATTTCTGGAGTCCTGGGTCCCAGTTTCTATTGAAATAT
>NW_026067997.1:486869-511962 GCF_014885135.2 Alexandromys fortis
ATCACTAACTTTAAAGCTTGTTCTCAGCTCTCTGAGTTCTCTGCGTTCCAATGAGAACCGATGGGATAGTAATAATTTCCCTTGTATATAAAACTGAGCATTGAATAATCAGGGATGTATCCTTTTACATTTTTAAACATTTATTTTTGTGTGTATGTATGTTGCTGTATATGTGCCATGCGACATGCGGAGGTCAGAAAGCCACTTGTGAGAGTTGACCCTATTCCTCCAATATCATACTGGGGGTTGAACTCGGGTTGTCAGGCTTAGAGACAATCACCTTTCCCTGATGAGTCCCCTTGCCAGCCCCTAATGTTTTTATCTTTTTCTTTCTGCTTTTGATTGCTTTTTAAAACAATTCTTCCTATGTTGCTTGGGATAGCCTCAAACTTGCTATGTAGTGGCCCAGGCTGGTCTTGAACTCACAATCCTCTTCCCTTAGTTCCACCCTGTGAGGATTGCAGGCATGTGCTGCTATGTCTGGCTTTACGTTTTCCCTTTAACTAAGCTATGTTGCTAGAAATTCAGATCACACCAAATAGCTAACACAGCAACAAAGGTAATCTTTATACAAATAACACAAACCATCCAGATAGAAGTGTCTACGGTGATGCTGAGCCAGGCCCAAGCAATGGCACCTTTATAAAAACATAGTACATCAGGAAATACTTTCCAAGGAATAACACAAATGCAAACATATGAGACAGCAATTCTCAACCTGTGGGTTGCGAGCCCTTGGGGGGGGGGGTGTCAAATGACCCTTTCACAGGGCTCCCACATCAGATATCCTGCATATCAGATATTTATATTACTATTAATAACAGTAGCGAAACTACAGTTAGGAAGTAACAACGGAAATTATTTTATGGTTGGGGGTCACCACAACTTGAGGGACTGTAGGAAAGGGGCACAGCATTAGGAAGGTTGAGAACCACATTGTGAGGCCGGTGACAACAAGGAAACACAGAGAAGGAAAAACTTCATTTCTTCAAAAGTTTAGAATCGCAGCATAACGTGGGTGTTGGGGATAAGGCACGGGGCTAAGGTTCCACGAACAGCATTTCTTCCCAGACAGGAGACAAAGAAGGTCCCATTTGTCTCTTACCTGTGATGGTGGCTTTGTTGATGGACGGTTGATTGCACATGGGTGATCGTCTAACAAAGAAGGAAAACAAAACAGTGAGCGTGTGTTGCTGTTTGACTTTAGTACCCTGAGATGCTTTGAATGAGTCATTCTAATCTAAAGAATTATTTTAAAGTTATAACACGACCATAAATACTTCATTGAGTTTAACCCAGAAACTTTTTAGATGCCCTTTCCTTGTGGCTCAGACTATGGATAGGAAAAGAGGGAAAGAAAGAAAAAACGCTAGCTTGAATCTTGTGGTTGGACCCTGGGGGAGATTCAAGCAGACAGGAACATCGCAGGGATGTGTCTGGAAAGGGCATTCTTATTGGCTGACTGTATTCACATATTCCACTAAGCTAGCGTATGCAAAACAAAGCAGACTTCCTGAATGTGGAAATATGGTGAGCTTATAATGGTTTTTCCCTGGTGCAGTATTAGAAACTCATTTATGGCTTATAGTCTCACGATTTCTCGTGTATTTGCCAGGAGTGAATGACTCCTTCTAAACAACCCTGGGGATTGAGAAGGTATGTAAATGTTTTTCCTTTCCAGTTTCTTCATTGAGAAGCATCTCTGGCAAGCTTGCTAGAGAGGTACATTAATAGCTTGTCTAAACAGATGCCTTAGAAGCCTGTTCAGGGTGGCATGGCTGTAGACGAGAGTTTATCAAGTACGTTTTATACTGATAAGAATTTTCTGTCACTCCTTGTTCTGTAGAAATTTAGAGAGTATTCCCTTGGCATGGGAATATCAAATGAAAATGTTATGCTTTTCTATAGCTTTAGAAAGCAAAATTATTGCCTTACTATTTATTTATCTTCTTCTAGGATCAGTTCTATGACTTGCATGTGGGAACCTGGCAACCCATAACCATAAATATTGACCATTAGATCCATGAGGGTATTGGTAGGTATGTCATTTGATGAAGAATGAGCCAAACTTCACTTCCGGGCTATATATGGCAAGAGAGCAAGGTGATAGAAACTAACAGTGTGTTTACAAATGTCAGTGATGCGCTCAGGTCTCCCACCCGGGGTCAAACCTAGGGCATATTATCCATCAAGTCCTTCCTTGGTAAAGATACAAAGGCACATACCCGCCTCTAAGTGTGATGGTGAACTTGAAAATGTTCCAGTGACTAGGGGTGCTCACCAGGCAAATTCAGAGCCCGCCAGAATGCCTTTTCTCAACCTGTGGGTCACGCCCCCTTTGGTAAGCACACCACCTCTAAAACTATTTACATTACAATTCCTAACAGTAGCAAAACTGCAGTTATTAAGTAACAACGAAAATAATGTTGTGGTTGGGGGTCACCACAACATGAGGAACTATATTAAATGGTTGCAATGTTGGGGAGGTTGAGAGCCGCTGTTCTAAAGTTATGCAACGTGCCCTCTGCCGTCCTGTCCCTGAACAGAACCAGTTGCCAGGAGTTTGATTCCTGAATTACGATTCCCCAGGAATCTGGTTGAACTTTAACCAGTGGACGAGGTGCACATCTGCACTCTCCAAACGTGCTGGCTCTTCTTGTAGTCTGCTGTATATGTGTTTGGTTTGGTGGGCATCCGTTGGCATGGGTAGTGTACAGTCAGGCAAGCTAGATGGACTTTCCAGGGTTAGCTTTGACTTTCGGACTTCCTTCTTTCCAGATAAATCCACTCTGGCCCTGCAAATCTGCGTGGTATAGAAGGGACTTCTCTTCAGAGACGGGAGGGTCAGTGTGATGCCCTCACACCTGTCATACGTGTCAGATCAACTGTCATGTGTTTACATGCTGCTTAACAAGGTGACGGCATCTTCAGGAAATTTAGCAGAAGTTTGTTTCTTATTGGCCTTTTTAAGATGAAAGAACTGAATTCCTTAGATGAAATTTGCAACGGAAAAGCTTGAGAGGGGCAAACAATAGCTCCAGTCTTTGGGCTGAGCTGAGATCTTACAAAAGTGAGGAGACGGTCCCTACGCGGTACTAGAAGCCCAAGAAGCTTGCAGAGGTCAGCATGACACGGTACGGCTAACCGCGCTGCACAGAAAACGCCCCCGGCAAGACATGGGTCCCTCAAAGCGCACCTTCGGGGTGCAAATGCTTTCCTAGAAGTTGACTACTAGCAGCATCTGCGGGGGGTTGCACCGTATGAGGATGGGAGCTGGGAACGCAGCGGTGAACAAACTCCCAAGGTGAACAGAATCTATGAAGGCACCGCGGGTGCCACCGGCAGAGGGCGCTCCTGCCAAGAAGGATCACTCATTCACTGGTCAAACACGGGGAGGGTTGTCACAAAGTAATTCTAGAAAATGAAGTCAGCATTGTATGGCACAGAGCATGCGGCTGGGCAACGGCGGTGGTTCAGAGATGTCTAATGTATTGAGTTCAGCTCAAGTTGAGAAGACACCAAGGAACGGTTTAGGCAGAAGGGGAGGGAGAAGGGGGTAACTTACTTGCTGGGTGCTCGTTCTTGCAAATTAGTTAATGCAGCAAAGTTGTTTCGGACGGTTCGCAGGCTGGCCAAGACCTATGACAAAAAGAGAATTCTTTAGAGTTCTTGAGCCGGGGCCAGTGGGAATGCAGCTAAACATGCTTTGTAAGGAAGAAATTTTATATTCCTTGTAACTCAGTTTCATATACCATTACAGAACCTTCCAGAACTTAGTTAAGTTTTTTAGTCCTGGTATATCAAATCCAGGGAGGTTAGACTCCCAGAATTTTGTAGAAACCCCCTCTCACTGGCTTTGCTTGTGTTAACAGTAGCAGCCCTAGCCCCACATCCTGTCGTCATCCACACAATGTCCCCAGAAATTGCGATTATAACATACTAAAATACAAAACACTATGACAGTCTAGGGTTTAGTGATTAAAATTAGTCGAGAATTCTCTTAGAAAATTCTTCAAGATTCCTATGATCTCAGGTCTTCAGATTACGAAATGCTTCCATTGTTTTCCATCTTTATAGAGGACTTATATAGCTAGTTAGTGCACTCTTTGCCTCTGCAGCAATTGTGCACTTTGTGGAATATAAGAAGTCCGCAGAAAGAAACACAGTGTTCTAGACAAAGTGTTCTATACTATTCTGTACACTTCTCAGAACAAAGAAAAGTGTTCAATAGGATTGAAGAAACAAATTCATGGATGCAATATATTCACACATATGTGGATATGCCAGGAAGTAGATGGCCCCACCTCTGATAGCCCCTTCTTTATTCTAACTCTAATCAGAAATAGAAGATGCTTACGGAGCGGAAGTGAGTCCTGGAGAGAAGTCACAGGAGCCCACTGACCCTCATTTTCTCCTAGAACAAGCTACTTTCCCCTGGGGTGGGTCTTTATTAAGATTAGAGGTGCCGATAAGACCTCAGTGCTTATTGCAGCTCTGAGCTTCTAAAAAACAAAGAATTCACATGTCCTGGTATATGTCATATATTAAATGCACACACTTGGACAAGTTATGACACCACCTGTACCCCAGTTTCCTTGTGTGTAAAACAGAGATGTTAGTGCTGTTGGGAAGGTTAAAGGAAACCACTGATGAGTGCCAATGACATCGCCTAAGCAAAGAGTATTTGGTGATTGTGTGTCCATTATGGAAACTTCTATTTAATCATCTGGCAGAAGGGAAGTCTGCATAATGCTTATCAGTGGCAACACATAGAACTCTTAGATTTTTTAATTGACCTAGGGGTTCGAGGACTGTGCCCTGAGTTTCTTCATGGGACAGTGATCTAGAGGAAAGCCACGCTGTGCCTCAAGCATTTGTTTTTGGAAGCTGACGGGAACTGGTGCAAGCCAAAGGGAGCTGTTTATGCTCGGCAGCGGTGACCTTCAGCGGTCCCCCCTGAAGGAGTTCCTGGTGCCTCCTAGGAAGCCAGCCAGTCACTGGAAAACCTGGCTCATTATCACACACAGCTCGGAAAGGTCACACTGCCGGTGACGGAGTAGCCGAATAGCCGGCTGCTGACGTCAGACCACAGTGTCTCTCATGAGGCATGAAATTCTGAATGATGCAGAAATAAATGGATTAATGAGCTGGTCATGAAATCACGCTGGCTTGATTTGTGCTTTAAAATGTGAATATCAAACATGTTAATAGAGCACTAAAATATAATTATTGCATCAGTTAACAACTCGCCTTTTCTAGACTAAGATTTTAACCTCTGAATTTTGAGACTTTTTACTCTACTACAGAACACTTAGGCCCAGTATGTTCGGCCACTGGGTAATATAAGCAGTAACTGAAGTATTTCATTTCTGTAGAAATCATTTTGAGGGTAATTCATAGTTTGTGATTGTTTGAAAGAAAGAAACAAACAAACAACAACAACAACAAAAAAAACATTTGCCCATGAAGGAAAACATTAGTTCATGAACAAAACCTCTTCTCTAGCGAGGTTTGTTTTGAAGTATGCAGCCCTGGCTCGCCTGGAAACTCACTGTCAAGACCACACTGGCCTCCAATTCAGAGATCCGCCTGCTCCACTCCTGGATTGCTGGGGTGAAAGGTACCCTCCACACCTGGCCTATAGAAAGTTTTAAGCTTTGGTTATACTAGTAAGATACTAAACTGAATTGTTACTTTCATTTTTAGCATGTAAATTTTTAAAGAATTCCTCTCTTTGGATGATGAAGAACTTAACCAGCAAAATAAAAGGGTTGTCGAGCCAAAAAGTTTCTATCGCCATACTCAAGACAAAATTCCAATGACGGCTATTTCTTTGAAGAGGAAGACACGCGGGATGGGGGAAGGGCACTCAAGCGTCATTGGAAGCCCTGATAGCATTCCATTTAACTGCCCGTTTTATTATTATTATTTCTGCCTTCTATATTCAGTACACATACAGTATGATACATTCCAAAATGAAAGCGACGGAAGAAGCCCCCCTCGGGTGCTGGCTGCCTGTCCCTGGCCTGCTGATTTTTCGGCTGTCCCTTCACTTATGCGACTGTGAAGTCTGATGTAGTAAGTGACATTAAAGACACCTGGGGGTGTTTTGGTTTGAGGAGAGACAAAGCTTGCTTTCTATGATTTATTTGTATTGAAAAGTTAATAATATCCCCCACTCTGTAATGTATCCGATGGGGGCAGAAATTCCATATGAATTGGCCGTATACGATGCCGCTCTGGGTCTGGGTGATTGCCTCTGGCATTCTTCATACAAATATCATTAAGTTTTTTTTCAAACCCACTTGTTTCTCAGGACACAAGGAGGGAAGCAAGCCTTGCCATACAATGAGGATAAAAAAGACAGGGCTTTCCAGGCCCGGGGTAAAGGTTCAAGTTCATGGATTCCCCTCTGCTCCATTCAGCCCTAGCATCAGATGTTGAAACCCATACTCTGCAGTGCCTAGAATTTTCTTGTCTCTTTAATGCTTATTTGCAAAGGGTCCCTACAGTGTCTTCCAGATGGCTCAGGCTTAGAGAACTAAAATCATTGCTTTATCTTTGGCCACTCCCAGTAATCATAGAATTGGTTAAGGAAAACAAACAAGCACACAAGCAAACAAGCAAACAGCTAACTAAACAAACATGGGAGTGTAGAAGAAATGTCAATCTTAACAGTGACTAGTGACGGCCTACAGGAAACACTGTTCACTGGCCAAGGGGTGAGAATATTCACACACACACAATTCAGGCTCTGTGGGTGCTTTCAAATGTTTCTTAACTCATAGGATTCACTGAAGTTGGCAGAAAAATAGAAAAATGTTGGTTTCGTTCAACAGCTTTAGTGAAGGAAGGGAAATGATTTCTGGATTGTTTTCCAGTCCATACTCAGCTTACGCCAGTGGGTGGCAGTAGAAGACAGACTATGAGAACCAAGGCAGAGAGGCGGTGGCCTGTCCTTGTGAGGGCAAAGATTCTTCCTTACTTAGGCTTCACATCAGGGGGAAAAAAAATCAGTGGAGAGTTATTCACAGGATAAAAAGAAAGCTACTTTGATTGAAAATCAAACCTCTCTCCAAGTTATACTTTTTAAAAGCATATGACGTGATTCTTTCTGCTATGTCAGAAAGTTCTTGGTGATTTCATAATTTTGTCTAGTAAGAACAGAGCTATCTAGATGAATGTAATTCATCCCAATAATACACAAATTGCTTGTTTGTTTTTTAAATGAAAGTTGATAAAGCAACTGAAACGAGACAATGTCTCCCATTGCCTAACAGAGGTCCCATGTATTCAATGAATTTAGCCACAAGATAACTGTTACTAGGTGCAAAGGGACATGCAGCTTAAACTTATATCGATGATGTTATTACTAATGGAACAATAATTCTCCATCATGTTAACAACCAATGTATTTTTCCCCCTTTGAAACTATCTAGGTGTTGTAGTTTTGTTGACACAAACGAAATGATGCGGTTGTTCCTGCCCCTTGTGCTGTTTCCAGAGCAGGTATATCTCAGGCTTCTAGAGGACACAAGGATATTTGTTTGCAGGGACCCAGGTTTTGGAAGCTTCTGAGCAGGAACCCAAGGTGTGGGTTTTAGAAGAAAGTCACAAACAATGGGGCCATGGGAAAGAAACAGCTGACTGCGGAGACAGCGGCCAGTTTCGGTACAGCTTTACCTCCTGTGTTCAACAGCCCCAAGGACTCCGGCTAAATCGTTATTATGTTCAAAGGGAAGGAAAGAACAGTGGGCATGAGGGGCAGATCGGAGGGAGGGTGCCTCCCAACACCAGGCTTCATGTCTAGGGGAGTAAACCAAAAGATTTAAGCATAGAAAAGAATTGTTCTAAAATAAACTATACAAACAAATTAAAATTGGCACCATTTTCTGTGGGTCAGGGAGCCTTGGAGCTTCTATGAGAAAGTTCAAAACCTTTACCATAGAAGAGTTTAGATGTTGGTTAGTTCCTAGTCTTGTTATGGTTTGTACATTGGAACAAAACATGGAGAGATTCTGTAGACTTCTTTCTAACAATTAGATCTCTCCAAGATGTTTGAGGTCCCGTCTTGCTCAACCAAACCTCTGATCCTCAGCCATTCTAGACACATTCCCAAACACTTTAGGTCATTTTATCATCTACATCTATGCCACGGAGTTGAAACATTTTTGTCTCTTACGCACGAAGATCACAAATGTGCCACTCAGCTAAATCTTTGTACAAATAACACATGTGGGGGGGGGGAAAGGGAGTAAATAAAGTATCAGGTTGAACAGGATTCTTGAATTTCAAACACAGATCATGTACTAATTATACCAGACGTAATCTAATCCATGGTACAGTCTTCTCCTTCGGGTGCTAATTCCAGTTAGGGAAATAGGGCCGGCTGAGTACTATCTCCTTTAGTTGACTTTTTATTTGAAGTACAGACACCGCTTGGGTCTAGCAGCCTTACCCAAAGCACTTCTGCGGGGCTAAGGTTTACGTTCTCCAGCATTGCCATCCAATGATTTGAATCAGCCAAACAGTTTGCATCCATGCACGTGTGTGTGGTAAAGTTACATTAAGGATCAGAATAAAATCCCCACATCAAACGCAGAAGTCTGTGAGAAGCCTGCACACTCCCAGCTGTGCTTACCTGAGCAAATGGAGTCACAATCAAGTCATCTCCATGTCTGAAAAACAAACCAAATCCAGTGTTAGACTTCTCCAATAATGCTCTGATCACTTTTGATCAATACTAAACGGTACATTCCACTGAAAGAAAATCCCATTGGGAATTACAGTAATTCCATGTTTCTCTTCAGAATATGTCCTTGCCAGCCATTGGGTTGAAAACATGTCTTCTGGATCTTAACCATTGTCCATCTCCCTTGGTCTAAAGAGGGCACCCTTGATTGCCAAGGTTGCTTTTTAGGCACAAAGGACAGGCTATTGGTATGAAAGGGCTCTCATTTCTGGACCTGCACTTTACTCTCGACTTCTTCTTGTAGATTTTAGCCAGGGAGGCCTTGCAAAGAACCAGCTACAGCACTGGCTTCTGTGAGTAGAGTACCCTGGGCTAGCTAACATTTGTAGGTGATTAGCAGCAAGTGATCTCTATGGTCATGTGTTCAAGCCTTGGATGGGCCAGGAGCCCTACATGACATCGGGCTGCATCATCCACTAATAAAATCCCCATGAAACTTTTTCAACCGACAAGTGTTCCAGCCACTGTACTTACAGGGCAATGTTACCCTGTGAGGTTCTGTTGCTACAGTAACTTCAGCTCCAGGACACGGGAGATACAAGCGCAAGGTGTCCGTGGGACGTGTCTTGGAAAAGCAGGGAAATGCAAGAATTGATACAAGATTCTCCTTGAAGGAAAGTAAGAAACTGGAGCCTGGGACTCTGCAGTATTTTCGCAGCATGGATAAGTTGAGGAAAGGATGTCCCAAACCTCAGTGGACTATTTCTTGATCTAGCCAGTTGCAAACAATCTTGTTTAATCATACCATTTTACTTATCTTGAAAGACAGAGGCTTGCCTGGCATATGAGGCGGATCTTCAATTTTTGATGCTCCCACCCTGCCCTTGTGAGTGCCAGGATTTCTGGTGTGTAGTGCCACATGCCAGTTTTTCAAAACTTAAGTGAATGTAGTTATTTTACACATATATTTCCTTGACATAATCCTCACTGAGGGCTGTGTCACTTAGATTGTCGGCTTGTTCCCAAGCCTCTGAAAAGGACTCAAGTCCCCAAACCAATGTCTATGAGGCATGCAGTACAAGAAGCAGAGAGACGAGACTTATAGTGGGTTAATGATGATGAAACCACCATGGCGGAAAGCAATCTGCTACCTAGGGAATACTACAGAAAGAAACAAACACAGCAACATCCGGGACGGACCGAATAAGCTGCTGCAAGTCACTGTGGAAGTTAGTGTCACATTGTTCTTGTGTCTTGGATTTGGATGGAGGTGCTCTATGCCTGTTCACCTACCTTGGTCAGCCTGAGCTAAGAAAGACCCATCATCCTGTGGCCACATGGAATCCCACCTCTCCCCTCTTCCAAGAGAAGGATGTGCTGGCTCCTGAGCCAGTGCTACTGGGGACCTGGAGGACGGGCTCCGTGGCATGTGTTGACAAGGGAAATGGCAGCGTTCCTCTCTCTACACCTGTGTCATCTTTCCGTCATCTCTGTGTCCCTTACTATGTTGTTTTCCACTCTCATTTCTGAGCTAAAGAGCCAGAAACATAGACAAGGAACCAAGAGACCCAAAAGCAAACCTTCGTATGCACAGCGTTTAAATGGGAGATGGGTACTACCTTCTAGAAGACTAAGCTCAGGCAGATTCCGCTCCTGACAATACAATTCATTCAGTAACTGCTTCCAGTGGGAATTTGGGAGATATCACCTCTTCTTAGTTTCAGTGCTGGAGGCTTTTATAATGTTTTATTTTCCTGTTATTTTTCCTTCTTTCCTCCCTTCCTCTCTTCTTCCCTCTGTCTCTTTCCTTCCTTTTTCCTTTTTTTTCCTCCTCCTCCTTTTTCATCCTAAATATAGTCTCACCATGTAACTCTGACTGGGCTGGAACTTGCTATGTAGATCAGCCTAGCCTTGAACTCACTGAGAATCACCTGCCTCTGCCTACTTAATGCTGGGGTAATAGCCATGCCCCACCAAGCCTATCTACCTGTTGTTCCTTAAAGTAAGACTTCAAATCCGGACCTGATGGCAAAGGGCCACAGTCCCTGCTACTCAGGAAAGTGGAAGCGGAAGGAACAAATACTCCGTGCCCAGGTGCACTACAGGGTGAACTGAAGGATAGTCTGGGCAACTTAGCAAGATCCTGTCTCAAAAATAAAAATATATCTAAAGGTCTGAGACATAGTCCAATAGTTAACTGGGAGCATTCTTACCTTGCATGCATAAGGGCCTGTGTTCAATCTCTAGTAACAAATACACACATACACACATTCACAAATAAATAAATAAAAGCCCACAGATTTCATTAAAGTTTTAAAAATCCAATACAAGTTTAACACATAATTATAAATAGTTGGAATCAATATACAACAAAAATTAATATATGTCAAATGTACAAAAAATTTCAAAATGAGTATCTCCTAGTTAATGTCTATTGTGGGTGAGGAAAAGGAGTCCCAAGAAAGACACATGATCACATGTTTGTTAAGATTTTGGAAGAGGATTCAAATTCAAGTGCTATGACTTCAGGGCTCTGCTCTTACACACACGTGATTCTCCATCTCCCGTGCACGTAACCAGTGTCCAAAGCACATGGTGCCAGCTATGTGATATAGTGTTCACGTCATGAAAATATCACTAAGAAAACATGTCATCAGGCACAAATGCAGAGTAATAAAATAAAATTAAACAGCAAATAAAAACAGCCATACACCACCAACCAAGACTTAATAAAATCGGCTCAGCCTTCCTGATGATCTCTATGCCCTACAATCTGAAACTAAACAATAGAGAAACTAGTGAAGGAACATTTAGTTTTGGGTCTAGAAATAGCGTTCTGGGGAGACTTAACTAACATAAACAGGCATTGTTAAATCATGAGATTTATAGCCCAGATTTTTGGCTAAAACGGACAATAATGCCAAAGCAATAACTATATAAAGTGATAGACACAATAATTAGCTTGGTCTAATGATTGCACACCTTAGACTCCTATTATGACTTTTACTGTGCATCTTAAACACAGACAGTGTCTTGGTGTAGGCTAAAAAAAAGATACAATTTTAAAAAGAATTAAGAGCTGGCTTGATTTTTGAATCAACCTAGCCAAACTAAACCATCACAGCGGATGTGGTGGCGCATGCCTGTAATCCTAGCACTTGGGAGATGGAGGCCGGAAAATCAGGGGTTCAGTGTTGTAGTTTACTGTATGGTATTCAAGGCCAGCCTGAGAGCAGAAAGCTCAGTCTCAGAAACAATAAAGCTAGAGAGAGATGGATCAGCCAGAAAATCACTTGCCTCACAAGGCCAAGGGCCTGAATTTGATCCATGGAACCCACAGTAAAAAATTCAGGCATGCCGGATGTTGGGGGCACATGCCTTTAATCCCAGTACTTGGGAGGCAGAGGCAGGCGAATCTCTGTGAGTTCGAGGCCAGCCTGGTCTACAGAGCGAGTTCAAGGACAAGTAGGACTGTTACACATTGGGAAGCCTGGGTCCTCAAAGCTCACCAACCACTCAGTCTACTGTATTTGGTGACTGCCAGAACAGTGAAGAGCCATGTCTCCAAACAACACATGGATGATGCCTAAGGATCAACACCTCAGCTTGTCTTTGGGCCTCCACATGTGTGTCCCTCATATACACGAACATGTACCTGCACGCACAAACATGCACACGCACGCATATGCACAAGCACACCCTCAAAAACCAAATAAGTGGATGCATAAACTTCAAAGCACAAATCCTTAGTCTTTGGCTTACGTGTGCTCAGACCCTCATTAAGGGTGCGCATTGACAAAAAAGCACAAAGTGAGAATTTATTGTACGACATAAGCAAGTGTGCTGTTGTCCGATGCTGAGTGTATGTTGTAAGACAGAAGACATTTTGGCCTCATTACACAAACACATCGCAATATTTTACTTAATAAAAACGATGAAGCAGAGGGATTTTTCCAAGAGAGCTGATGTCACAAGTGGCCACCCAGGGCAGCAAGTACCAGGCTGAGTCTGCTGTTCCCCACACGAGGGAGGAGAGAGCAGAGGGCCAAGGACCCAGAGGGAAGGAGCCTCCGCAAGTGCCCTCACTCTGTGTTCTAGGAACAGGCTCTTCTTTCAGTGTTTGTCATTTGACAGGCCCTTCACTCATTCTTAACGTCACTGGCTCTGCTCTCTTGGGTTCTCTCCAGAATGCTCGTCTGTGTGGGAGATTTACAGCTAGCGAGGGCGATCCCCTTAAAGGTCTGCCTGCGATAGAATGGCCTGTTAGACTAAAAGTTTAATTCAACACAGGAGACTTTTTGTGAGCCTACTGTGTGCCAAAAATCTAAGGGCACAGAGGAGCTGGTGCTTAGGGTCCAACAATCAAAGGTCCTAGAGGAGCTGATGTTTAGGGTCCAACAATCTAAGGGCATAGAGGAGCTGGTACTAGGGTCCAAAAATCTAAGAGCATACAGGAGTTGATGCTTAGTGTCCAACAATCTAAGGGCACAGAGGAGCTGATGCTTAGGGTCCAGCAATCTAAGGGCATAGAGGAGCTGATGCTTAGGGTCCTGCTGTGTTAATAGTACTCTCACTCTCCCACTCCAAGACAAGGAACCAGGATTGGAGAACCTAGGTTCAGAGACAGTACATGCTTGGCAAATGGCAGAGGTCACTGCTTTCCCGGAACCCTGGAGCTTGTCCAGCAGAGTTCATGGGTCCTTGTCAAAGTAGGGGTAATTATGGGCCATGTGGTGAAGTGCTGAAAAAACTTCATATGCCTTTGGCTAACTTGCCTTTTTCCTGGGGTTATGCTTTCTGTGTGTGTGTGAGAGAGAGATTTTTTTTTTATCATGTCTTTAAAATGACTATATATTTTAGCCAGAATTTCCTTGTTAATATTCCTTATATGGCAAAATAAGCAGTCAGAGACCTATGTTCGTCTCTCAGGTGCTTTTTGACATTTTAAGAGGCCTTGGAATCCCAAGACATGGAAAGTGCTGTGTAGCTGGGTAAGAACCCAAACAAACAACAAAAAAACAAAAACCTCCACTGCTTTATCTTGAATATTTTGTTTCCCGGTTTCTAAAATGGCTTCAGACTATTATGAAGCCCCGGAGGAGTAAATTTCGGAGTCTCTGGAAGAATGGCCCTCGATGGGAACTTCTGCAGTCATGGAAATATTCTCTGTGCGTCTGTGTGTGCCGTTGAATATGCTATCCATCATCTACAAGCAAACATGTCACAAGCCGGGCAAACACCACAGGCTCTGGCGGTTACACTGAATTCTGACATCCTGTGAGTGCCAAGCAGGGATGAGCTGTGCATTCAGCCTTGCTCTTCCTGACCATGAAATAGGGGCTGAAAACGCTTCGGTCCTCGGTCTACTTAGGACAAAGGCTAGGAGACATCATTCTGTGAATCATCCACATGATATTCTGCCACGCCGCGGCCTCTGGCGTCTGCAGGGGTTGACTTGCTATTCTTTCTCTTTCTACTGTGCAGTCTTTGCTTTGAAGGAGATGGTTGCAGGAACTGACGCCTGATGCATGTTTAGACACAACTTCACAGTATCTGGAGACAACATTTCCTTCTTGACCCAAGGTTGGGAAAACCCCTGAAGACTAAAGGCAATTGAGGGGAAGGTAACACAGGGTCTGGGAGACCACACAGGACGGGACACATTTCAACAGAGAAACCTCTCTACCAGACCCAAACTGAAGCATTCAGCGTGCCAGAAGGCCACACACAAAGCTTAAGGTCTGTTATCTTGACTTGGTTATCCTGAAACAAAACTATCTATGGGTGTGGTGAGGTGTTTTTTTCCCCTCTGTAGCTGTGATAAACTATTTAAATGTTTCCTACTGCAAGGCTTCAGAATGATCTAGTGATGCTCCCTCGTAAAGGGTACCTCCAGAAACACCCCTTGTAACCATCCAGCTGTGTGGCTCTGTCACCTTAGCCAGCTCAGAGAAGAGCAGGGGTGTGGGGACTGAAAACTGTTTGCTAAGGAGCCAAGACTGACAAGCAAAATACGTATTTCAAATGACTGACGTGTAAGCGGAGCGGGTATTTATGCTGGTGTCTCAATATCAGCTGTCTGTCTCCTTTCCTGTCTAGGATTTAAAAAAAAAAAAATAAACAAAGACAAAAACTCTCACGTCATGTGATATTTTTGTCTTGTTTTCACGAATCTGCCTTGCCTTCCAAATGACACCTTAAATGGCGTAGCTGCTGCTCGCACTGCACCGCGAGTAAGAGAGTGGGCTTCATTCACGCTCGTCAGCTAGTTATACATTCCTTCCCTCAGAATGTGCTAGAAAACACACGCTGGGTGTCTCCTAGAAAATTCAGCTCCTCTCTTTTTCCAAGCCTGCCACCACCCTCCTGCTACCTCCTGCTTACTACCCTCCACCAAGACTTAACAGTTCAGAAAGTTTTCATTTTGTGATACATTGGAACAGAGTTCTCACCTCTCTCCTTTTTCAATACCTACAGGAAAATAATTGGGGCTTTGAGGACAAGGTGAGAGCCACTGGGCCTAAAGTCCACAACTAGTTGAAACCATAAGTTCTCTTCATGAAGGGAGGAAGAATTCATTGCTTTAGCTCTGGTTCTTTTTATCTAGGGCCATGTTACACAGAAGCACCATCCACACTAATGGCTTAGCTTTTTTCTCTTGGAAATGGTGTTGGTTTTGCCTGACTTCAATTAGCTTATAATTTAAATATTGCTTTCTGACATTCTCTTTCCTTAAGAGCACACTGAGAAATGACCCAGAACTTCCTTGACCACTTTCTAACAAGAATCTGATGTCTTATAGCATGGGATAATCATTTTCATTATTAAGCTATTCCTACTTCACGTATTTTAAAGCAGGTATTACATATCATAAACAGTGAGATAGGAGTATAATTATACAATCAAGTGTTTATTTTTTCAAAAATTTGCTCAATGCCCAACATCACATGGCTTATTTTATTTTATTTTTACTTACAAAAATAATTTATTACCACACTGTTTGTTTTACAATATAGTAGCCTAGCAAGTCTCAGTGACTCTTTTTTCTTCATATATAATTTCTTTAAGCATGAAAAGTTTTAAGGAACACAGTGCCTAAGAAGACCAAGAAGAGAAAATTGGGACAAGAGAGATGGTTCAATGGATATGACTTGCTATGCAAGAACGAGGACCTGAGTTTGGATCCTAGCAGCCATATTTAAATAAAGCTAGGCATGCCTCATTGCCTCCTGTATGCACAGCACTGTGGGGGAAGGGAGGCGAGGGATTCCTAAAGTTGGCAGCCAACAGTCAAGTTTGTGACTAATGAAATGGTGCAGACAGTGACAGAGAAGGGCCAGATGCTATCTGGTCTCTGCCTGTGTACATAGGACCTGTACATACATGTACACATTCACCACACTCATACACAGAAATGCTCGCACATTCACAGAAACTTAGAAAATAAAAAAAAAATTGTCATTTGGATTGAGTGGTGCATGTCCGCAATCTCAGCCCTGGGGAGGATGAGGCAAAATGATGGCAGTGAGTTCAAGGACAGCCTGGATTACATAGTGAGACCCTACATCCGTCAATCAATCAATGGAAAGGAAAAAGAAGCGTGTATGTTAAATGCTTGGGTACATTTCTCTGAGGATATAATAGAAATGCGTAGTAATAAGGTGTTTTGTCAAAACGCACTTTTCTCCCTAATTTAAGTCTACTATTTATCTTCTTACATCTTCTAAGATTTTGGGACATGTCTTCACTTTAGCAATGATAACTGGGACAACAGTATAAATGCCTCAAAGAGTTGATTATTTTGAAAACTTGCAGAACAATGCAATAATGCCAGCCATCATGACAACATCTTATGCTATTAAAGCCTTCTCACATTCGCTCTTTATCCTTACCTTATTAAAGGCAATCAAAACATTAGGGCTGTAATTAAATTAAAAATGCAAAATAGATGTCAGTTAATGTGTTAAATTGCTTGGTTTGTAGACTCAAAGATCAAGCTTAGGTTGGATTTTGCCATTAATAGAACTTATTTGAGTCTGTAACAAAAGAGCTCGGTTATTGATGAAAGTAGAGGAAAAAGGAAAGACTTAAAGGAGAGCAAAAATAAAGAAGGAAAAAGTTCGTATCCCGGTGTCCACTGTCCTTCTCATATTCTATGAATGCACTTCTTGAAATTGTAGGCATCTGCCTCAGTCTGCATCAACACTGCACACTAACAATAATATCAATGGCCCACTACAGGCCTGGCAGAATGGACCAAGTAGATTATAAGCATAATTGTGTGGCTTTGGTTGATCATAATGATCCGGGCAATCCGGTATCCTACCAGAACAAAGCACAGGACAAACTGTCTACTCCAGAGCCTGTTTCAAAGATGCTGCTGCCAAACCTCTTGTCTCTGGTTTCCAGCCACACCCTGTGCCCCAATAGATTGCCCCTCACATGGTGAATTAGTTCTAGTTCCAATCTTCAGGATGTAAGTAAAACAAATGCTTTAATGCAGAGCTTTACAGATGTAGTTCACAGTACTTCTGGTAGCTCATTAATTTTACTCCCAACACTCCCTTTGCCAATCATTCCCACTGCTGAATAGTTAGGGCCAAACAATTTGATAAGGGTCCCCCTAGCAATTCAGTACCTCTGAGCACCGTACAACTTCCTGCCATGGAAAGAGATTGGCTGTTGCCTCCTGCATTTCTCATCCCACATGGTCTTTTATTCAACAAATTGCTTTTTATCTATCAACCATTGAAAACCCAGTTTTGTACAGACAGGAGGGCTCAAAAGGCTGCTATGATCTAAAGGTGAAACCACAAAAAAAATGTAAAGCTATTAGTGTTACAGGTGATTGGCAAATATTTTGTTTCCCTTGAAAAGTTAAACCATTCCTTGCACCTGTGTAAATTCCCTCTGGGCTCATTGCCACTGATCTGTTTAATCCAACATCCTCAGCAGGGAGAAGTGTGGAAACAGGGAAAGAGGGCCAGGCGTCCGTCCCTTCCTGCTTTAGGTTTATGGGAGACAGCTTTCAACTGGCAAATCAATTGACTTTAAAATAACTGGCAAATCAGTTGACTTTAAAACGAGTATACGTGATGGCTAATTTCGGTTGTCAACTTGACTACATCTGGAATCAACAAAAAACCCAAGTCCACCTGTGAGGGCTTTTCTTGACTGGCTCATTTGAGGTGGAATGGTCCATCCTAAATTTGGGACACTTGTGGGGGATTTTCTTACATTCTTGTTGGGTGAGTTCATTTACCCTGCTCCTGAGGCATTCAGTCACTGATATTAGGAATTACTATTTCTTCCAGAACAGACTGAAGATCAGCGGCTTTATAGGACTTCCTTGGGACTCTGGCGTGGACTGGGACTGCTCAGACATCCAATCTCCTGAATTTAACAACCATTAGATTCTTGGCCTTTCCATTGTGAGACAGCCGTTGCTGGACTACCCAGACCACACAGAGCCTGTAAGTCACTCTAATGTATTTTATGTATATTGTCGTTCCACCAGTTCTGTGGCTGTAGAGAACCCTGACTATACAGTATATTCAAATCTAAAATTTATCTAAGAGAGGTTACACAGTGTTCCATAATCCAGTGAGGAAGAGAATCTTTGCAGTGAACCGTGTCTGTTTTAATTTTGATTTTCTTTCTGAGACATTTCAGAAGGAGTCCAAGGAAGAATTGTTTAACCTGGTGTGAAAATAAAATAGATATCTAGGTAATCCTTCAGCCTTCCAGCTCTGGAGGCAATACTACGAGGCAACTAAGTAGGCACAAGTAGGACAAAGTCCACTCACTAGAGCGTTCCCAAGAACAGAACTTTCTTTTTATTTATTTATTTATTTATTTATTTATTTATTTATTTATTTATTAAAGATTTCTGTCTCTTCCCCACCACCACCTCCCCTTTCCCTCCCCCTCCCCCAATCAAGTCCCCCTCCCTCGTCAACCCAAAGAGCAATCAGGGTTCCCTGCCCTGTGGGAAGTCCAAGGACCACCCACCTCCATCCAGGTCTAGTAAGGTGAGCATCCACGAAACTGCCTAGGCTCCCACGAAACCAATACGTACAGTAGGATCAAAAACCCATTGCCATTGTTCTTGAGGTCTCAGTAGTCCTCATTGTCAAGAACAGAACTTTCTAACCACCGTAAGGGACACAGGGATAATAAGGCAAGTATGTCCAAGGCTTTTGTGGTAAGATGGATCCACCCGTGTCACTATACCTCCAACCCCTACTGCAGATCATGTAGATAGGAGCCCAGTATGTAAACAGGAGTGAAGAGTTGTCTAATCATCTCCAGATTCTGCAAGCCATGGGCTGCTCAGCAGAGATAGGAAAAGAGGGCCAGTTATCTAGGTATATTGATTTTAATCTGTTGCAAGACCTTGCTAGTCATAGATCACAGCCTGCCTTTTTCCTTGGCAACCTGGGAACTTCCTACCTTGGTGAAACTTCTGCTTTCTACCTGCCCTTATCTAGAGAAAGGCAGGGAGGTTTGATCTTATCTGAAAGCTGTCTCTATGTCAGGAGCCATTTCCCCCCTATCATTACAGGAACCATCACCCTGGGGAGTCTGCAGGGAACCTCACACCCATAATTATGTTCTATTGACAGAATCTGCTTCTCACCCAATTAACTGTTAATCTATTAGCAGAATACACCTCACATTCCAGCTACCCAGGGAACCAGGTGTGGCAACTCGTGACTTCCTGGCCCTATCTGTCTGTCTGAATGTAACCTCACCGAGCTACGTGACCTGGAACACGCGGCAAGAATCCAGTACCCTGCCCCCCATTCCTTACCATATATAAACTGTAACCCGTCCCTAATAAACTGAGGCTTTGACAAATTTGCTTGGCCTCCTTCTTCTGTCTTAGCTCACTCCCTTCCAGGTAGCACCCCTCCGAGACCCTGGAATAACTTGATTGCGGGTGGGTTACTAACCCCTAGACTGAGTAGCCCACCCAACGCAATCCACATCTCTACAGCTGGATGGCTGATTTATCTTTAGGATGAGCCTTGGTCTGTTTCCTGCTAGAAACTTCCCCTGCTGTACCTCTGGTAACTAAGACTTATACCAGGAGCTTTGTTATAGGGCCCTGCTGTCACTATACCACACCACTTACTACAAACTAGGGTTTGTCCCCAGGCTCCCCATCCTATATATTTCCTATACTATGGAATAATGCTGAGCTGATTCACTGAAGTCATCTCCCGTAGGGCTTTCTCCATTGTACCCACAGCCGTCTGAACCCTGTTTCCAGCTTCCGTTCCCTCCACCCTCATGGACCACTACGCCAATGGTCTGGAGGAAGAAGCAGAGCCACATTAATCTAATTGGCTTGAGAGGTGGCTTACATTTCATGGATTATAGTTTCATGATTAAGTGCTCTTTGTCTGGTGTGGTGTTTAATTTCATCAGGTGGGATGGGACTCCGAATCCCTTGGGAGACGATTCTCTGAGCATATCTGTGAGGACATTTCCAGGGAGGTTCACTGAGGTGCGAAGACTCATTGTGAGCCGCACCATCCTATGACCTCAAGTCCTTGACTGAACAAATGAGAGAAAGCGAGTGGAACATCAACATCCACTCTATCTCTGCTTCTTGTCAGGGAATAAAATTCGCCAGGCTCCCAGACCCTTGCCCTACACCTGGAGGCATGCTTACTGCCATACTTTTTCTGCCATGGTGGACAGCTCGTCTAAAACTGTGGGCTGGAATGCAGTCTTTCTTCCTTAAGCTTCTTTTTTTGGGGTGTGTGTATGATAGTGGCGGTGGTTGTATTTGCCAGAGCAATGACAAAATAACAAGAACACCTCATGCCGTTGCTCATTTTCCTGTTCGTCTTTGCAATATATCACATCTTTTTCTGATTTCCAATGCACACAACCTTAGCTCGTTGGGTAATGGCCAACACCAGAACTTGCTGCTATTAAAATTACTACCTATTGTAGTGATTTTAAATTTTGAAAACCTTTGAGAAATATGGGATTATCTGCTCATTAGGCCATTATCATTGTTTCCCCATGTCACCGCAGAGGCAGGCTTCATTTTTCTGGTTGTGTTCTACGGTTATATAAATGTCTTACTCTTAAGTGTGATTCACATCTACTTTTTCTATGTTTATTTCCTAACTATGATCATGCTAACACAGCATATTCCTTATCTTTCTTATGTGTGGGCATGTTTACAATTAAATGTGTGTACCTGTGGATGGACAGGCATTAATGGGAGGCCTATACCTGTGTACACATGTGTGTAAGGCTAGGCATTGACAGGGAGTGTTTTCCTCAATTGCTTCTTCTCCTTACTTTGGAGTCATGATCTCTGTCTCTTGATAAACACGGAGCTCACTGGCACACTAGACTGACTGTTGAACTCCAGAGGATTTCCTATCTCAACATCCCAAGCTCTGGGATTACAGATGTGTATCACTGTCACACCCCCTTTTAACATTGGTGCTGGGATCCAAACTTAGGGACTTATGCTTTATGACAAAATTGCTACTAAATCACTGTTGTGGCATTTGTATGTAATAAATGGAGAAGGCCCTGGTAACTGTCTACCTTAAATAAGTGAATGTTTATGGGTTCTGAGCCTTGTTTAATCCTATAGAAATGTGCACATTTTCTGAGCCTTTTCCACTTGCAACTGTGTGGCTGGCTTCTGGGTTCAGTATGGGATGTGGCTTCCCTGATTTCTTGCTCTCATTGTGCTTGTGCGACTGCGAACCAGTCAGGTACTTCCACAGAGCATACAGTCTGTGATTTACACTGAATAATTGTTTTTAATCTGAGCATATCTTTCAGCATTTAATGCTAAAATTCAGATTCAAGTGGGCCACATGGCTACAAGTGTTCCATGACACCTACTGGCAGGTAACGGTTATTGCACCTACTCCAGCTCAAACTCAACCACAGGTAAGATTTATAATTTAAAATATAAATTATAAATTTATAATTTAAAAAGACAAGATGACGAACAAGTTAACAATCCAGGAGTTCCATAGCCTTTTTTACTTATATCATGTATGATGTTCTGCAAAGTGTATATGATTTCCCTCCTACATCACTTATTTGATTCTGGGGATTAGCTTTGTCCTTCATATTTTCTCCTTAAAAACATGGTTTGATAATAGGGCCAAGAATGAGGCACTTTTAGGAATGATACAGTCTTTGAAGATTAATAATAACCAACTAAAAGGGAAATTCAGGACTCTGGAGAAGGATACAACCAATTTGACAAACAAAACCCACTTAATGGCAAAGGGTGCTAAGACATTGTCTGAGAGAATTTGTACTATTAGATGTATTAATTGGACTCTGTCAAAGACTTGTCATTGACTGATAGAATGTCTCTCCAGGAAGTTAATATGCATGCTATAAAAATTATGTTTATGAATGAGACATTATTTCTACTGGACAGACTTCCCACCTTGGAATCCTCAATGAGGGCATTAGAACAGAACGCTGGACAGAAGATCCAGACTTTACAAAAGGCAGTGGTAAAAAGATTTGAAAAAAATTGAGTAATTTATCAAATTTGATGACCAGGGACAAAAGGTACAAAGACAAAATTTAGCCTCATCAGTATGTATAAAACTCTGAGATAGCTTACCCAAAGTTCTACCTGCCTTTCCAGTGATATCATCAGAAAGAGCATCTGGCACCAAATACCCTAAGGTAGTCAAAGAATATATACATACATACATATATATGTATATATATATATGCCCTTACATGTGACTGATCTAAAGGAAATTAAGCAAGCAATTGTATTTTATGGAATATATTCATCCTTCATTAGGAAAATGGTCAAAATGTGGACTTTAAGCAACAAAGCAATGCCACAAGACTGGATTCAGTTAATCTCAGCAGTCCTAGAAAATGGAGCTCAGTTGCTTTGGAAGTGTTACTAGAGGGAAGAAAAAAATTAGAGCAATAGGGAAAAGCAAAAGGACTTGATATTTCCCAAGATCAAATTCTGGGCAAGGGATTTTACTCTGATCCTCAGGATCAGGCTCTTTATGATGAACACACCTTGTCCCTATGTAGCACAGCAGCTTTAAATACTTGGGACAAGATTCAGGAAATAAGAAAGAGAATTGAATCATATATTAGAGTTAAACAGGGTCAGAGAGAACCCTTTAGTGACTTTTTACAAAGATTAACTAAGGCTGTACAGGTAGGGGTAACAGATCCAGAAGCTAGATGTGTACTAACTGAATCTTTGGATTTTGAGAATGCTAACTTAGAATGCAAAAAGATCCTTGGGCCTCTAAAGGTCAGATTAGCACCAATGGATGAATGGATCTTGCATACATTGAATGTTGAGACACTTGACTATAGTACTGAAGCTTGGGTAGGAGACGCAATTTCCAATGGCATGAGGAGACATCAAAATACCAAATGTTTTAATTGTGGTAGGACATCTGAGAGGGATTGTAAACAAGGAATTCCTAGCAATAATATCTCCTCTGGGAATGGCAAGAACAGGAGGACTCAGCCTTCAGGTAAATGTAGGAGGTGTGGCAAAGGTCAACATTGGACTAATGAATGTAGGTCAACAAAGACAGACAAGGTAACCTGATACCACTGAGAAATTCCTTGGGGGGGGCTTTCGCAGTCCCCCATGACAAATGTGATCCAATCATTCCCAGTTACTATGGAGAACATGTGTCCCCAGGAAAATTAAAAAGTCCAGTGCCTACTGTAAAAAACCATACTGGTCTGGATGATGGAATAGGTGTGAAGGATAAATCAAGCACTCCAGTAGGACATAGGAAAAGCATATTCTGGCAGACTTCTATAAATGATCAAAGGATAAAACTAAGAGTGTATAATTGGCATTTATATTGAAGGTTTACTAGACACAGGTTATCCCCAAAGTGATAGACTTAACCTTATAAAGAGAACTTCTTGGATTCTTCCCCAAACTGTACATGGTGCACCAAAAACTGGAGCCCATACATTTTATACCAATGCAAATAAATCAGGGAAGGCAGGTTACAAATCAAAGGAATTAAGTAAGGTGGAATAAAGCCCCTATAATTCTGTCCAGAAGGTAGAATTATATGCTATGCTATTTTTATGGTACTAAGGGATTTTAAAGAACCTCTCAATATAGTTACTGATTCACAATATGCAGAAAGAGTTGTCTTGCATATTGAAACTACTGAATTTATACCAGATGATACAGAATTGACTTCATTACTCATTCAGGTGTAAGACGTAATTAGGAATAGGCTTTGTCATATTTATATAATATATATCCAATCCCATATGGGTCTGCCAGGTCCTCTAGCACAAGACAATGCAGAAACTGATCAATTATTGATTAGAAGTATGTCACTATGTCAGTAGCAAAGGTTTAAAGAAAAAGTTTGTTATTGCATGGCAACAAGCCAAGGAGATTATAAAAAGATATCCGGCTTGCTCTTTCTTAACCAACCACCATTGCCTACAGAGACTAACCCAAAGGGTATTCAAAGGAATGAGATATGGCAGATGGATATGTTCCACTTTACAGAATTTGGAAAATTAAAATATGTGCGCCAAACCATTGACACGTATTCAGATTTTCAATGGGCAACTACCTTGAGCTCAGAAAAGGCTGACTCAGTAATCATGCACTTATTAGAAGTTATGGCCAGAGTGGATATTCTGCACAAATAAAGACAGACAATAATCCAGCATATATATCTAAGAAAATGAAATGGTTGTTTGCTTATTATAATATAATGCATTTTATAGGTATACCAAATAATCCTACAGATCAGGCAGTTATAGAAAGGTCAAATCAAACTATAAAGGATATACTGAACAAACAGAAAGGGATAAAAAATACCCCCAGAAATAAATTGCATAATGCTTTATTAACCTTGAATTTTCTTAATGCTAATGAGAAAGGAACAATGGCAGCAGAGAGACATTGGATAATAGAAAAAAAACTTCTGAATTAAATCAACTGGTGTATTTCAAGGATGTGTTGACCTTACAATGGAAACCAAAAGATGTGCTACATTGGGGAAGGGGTTTTGCTCTTGTTTTCACAGGAGAAGAAAAACTATGGATACCATCAAAATTAATAAAAAAAAATTCGCTTTGAAAAAGAGAAACCTTTTGAGAAAGAGAATTGACAGCTCATCCACAACAGTGACAACCCTACAGGTGGTAAGGAAACCATATAGGGTTGGGGCAGGGTTCTGCTCTTGTCTTTACAGGAAAATTCACATCTTTAAAAATTCAAGGGACCCTGGATGTTTGGATGCTGACAGAAGGAAAAATAGGTATTCAATAAGAAATATCGAGAAAAAAATGGCTTATGAGGACAGGTGATCAAAACATATACATTTATATACGTATATTTAAATTAAACAATATTTATTT
>NW_026067997.1:511989-557826 GCF_014885135.2 Alexandromys fortis
TATGGCTTTGGGGTTGGACAATGGGTCTGTACTTCTCTAAATCCAAGTGTGTTGTTTAAAGGAACATTCAGAGTATCTGTCTCATATCAGATGTGTCATCTGGTATGGAACAGAAGGAAGATTTTAGGAAAAATTTTACTTTCTTCATGTCTATTTTGTCTATATTATGTTCTTTATTGAATGAATGTCTATATGAATAATGCTTAAGTTTTCCATGATGAACAATAGAGTTTCCTATAGATCCGTTTCCTGCAGTAATATTCAAAGTTTCTAAAAAGAACATGGGGCCCCACAGCAACAACTTCACCTGGTTGAGGTGACATCATGATGCTGATATTACTGCTATAAAACCAGTTTTTGGGTTCCAGCTGCTGACATGGTGCACCTTCTCATGATGTTCTGGCCAGAACTTCAAATAAGAACTTTGGAAAAAAAAACCCTATCGTCTGTTTGGAAATTGTTTGCAATTATACTAAACAGTAATCTTGAAACTTAACCATCACTTTACTTTTGCAGGATCCTATAAAGAGAACATTGCCCCCACGACAGTGGAAAACAATTCTAGAGGATGAAGTCCTTTTTCCCAAACAGTTTGTTTTGGGGGTTGGAATATTATTTAGGGGTTGTTGATTATTATTTGTATAAGATAGAAGGTTGGGGTGGAAACTATATAGGTTTAGAGATTTTTTAAAAAGGGATAAAAATAAGTGGGTAGTAGAGTGAATACTTGTGAGCTATTATTTATGGATAATTTACATTGGTATAGTTTTTGTATATTGATACAAGTTCAAATTATATTTGTTATTTTTATTTACAAAAATTGTATACCTATGCAAAGTTCTTCTGTCAGATTGCATACATACATGTTTCTACCTCTGTATAGGACCTTTTGTATATTGATACAACTTTTAAAGTATATTTTCATATTGAATTATACATTATTCTTACCTCTGATCAAGATACGTATATATTGTTTACATTTTTAGGTCATTGTCCTCATTTGCTGCACATTTGTTTACAGGTTATTTAATATTCTGACATAAGTCTTAGTCCTTAAGTTATACAGGTATTAAATATTATAGGTCAATAGTTGTTCATGTTTGTTTT
The DNA here is from genome assembly GCF_014885135.2 of Alexandromys fortis. Taxonomy (NCBI): domain Eukaryota; kingdom Metazoa; phylum Chordata; class Mammalia; order Rodentia; family Cricetidae; genus Alexandromys; species Alexandromys fortis. Next base: position 513,097 of record NW_026067997.1, read on the forward strand.
ACATATAATCAGATTAATTAGGTTTTTAGATATGTTGAATTAGGAGCGGCAGGGCTGCGTCCCTGGCACCCAGCTGCCCGCATGGCCAGGTTATGCCCCAAAATAATTACACAGAGACTGTATTCTATTAAACACTGCCTGGCCCGGCTAGTTCCAGCTTCTTATTGGCTAGCTCTTACATATTGTTCTAACTCATTTCTAATATTCTATGTAGCCCACGAGCTGGCTTACCAGGGAGGATCTTAACCTGCGTCTGTCTGGAGCGGGAGAATCATGGCGACTCTTCTACTAAGCTTCTTTTTCCCAGCATTCTCTTCTGTCTACTCCACCTACCTAATTTTCTGTCCTATGAGGGCCGAGGCAGTTTCTTTATTATTAACCAATGAAAGCAACAGATAAGATACAAGACCCACCTCCATCATAGATATAAAGAGATTGTATTTTGCCTAGATAGGTAATCTTCAACCACTTTAAGGAACTGTAGAACATGGCATTTAAATAATTTAGGGTTCTTTTGACATGAGACATGATTGCTCCTGACAGCACCAATCTATTTCTAAGAGAATGTTGAGCACCGAAAACACCCCACTCGGAGTTTGTTTTCTTCTTGGCATGATTGCCTTTTGGGCAAGGAACTGTCCATGCCTCAAACACTGACAAAGTACATGGTATCCAGACTAGATAAGCAGAACACAAGGAAGAGGACTGCTAAACCTTGCCAAGACAGGGTAAGACGGTTCTGAAAAGTTCCCTGCCTCTGAAAATGGTCTGTCAGTTATGCTAGGCCTTAGCCAAAGTTGGTTGCTTCCGCATTACAAATGAGACTTTAGGTGATTGCTCAGGTAGCCAATTGTCTCTATCATATACTGCTCTACTCAAGTAATATTATCTCCCTTCGCAGTCCTTCGATGGGGTTGAAGGTTAGGCAGTCATAGTTACCTTCCTCTTATGATTTAGCCAAGCTTATTTCCAATGCAAGACTTAGACTCTTAGGAATAGAATGATTATTAAAACATTGTCATGTGTTCCTTGCTTGATATTGTTTATGTTGGTTGTAATTTTATACTTGATATCTGTTCCTATTGTATATAATTTTGTACTGGGTTTAGATTGCTCTTGTTTAAGCAAAAGGGGGAAGTAATAGGGAAGCTTTGTTAGCCAATTATCTTCAAGAGGTGGGACCAAGTTAAGGTGTGGATTTCTGGGACCTGGAGAAAAATGGCCGCACCGCCCAGGTGCTCTCTCTCTCACAGCACATCTGAGCTTGGACTTCTCGTTCCTGTTTTGTGAGTTTTTCCCTTTATAATAAATAAAAATATAATTGTTTATCTTTTAGTTAGGCTGGCTATTTCCTGAATGAGCTAACGTCTACAGTGTGTAAGAGCAATTTTGTTGGTCAAATGAGTTTTGCCCATCCACTCACAAATACTGTTCACAACGGTATCAACAAAACAATGTTCTTTACAAATGATCAAAACTTTTATTGTATTTTGAAAAGATGAAAAATTCCTGGACTTTGGATCTCCTATCCACAAATAACATATAAATAACCCCATTAAAAGAACTGAAGGATCAAATGAAATGGCAGGTACCAAAATACGCAAAAAAGTAAAGTGTAATATCTTCAGACAATTTGTGTTATGACTGTCACTGTTGTTTTTCCTTTGTGTGTATCAGCTACTTATTAATATTTATTTGCAGATTATAAGAGGATGTCATCTTGTCAGGAAATGATTATTTTTTTCTTCTCATTTCCTAATTAAACAATTATACGCAAACATACATAGAATTTGGTTTTTCTAAAACATCTCAGTCAAACAAAGAATAGCAAATACTCATTGACGCTAGGCATTTTATCTGGTGAAAAGCTAGATAAGAACAATATACACAGAATCATCAAGTCTGCAAACTAGATTTTAATGACATCATTCTCTATAAAGCACAGTTGAACTGTGGAGTGGAGCTATGGACATTGAACAATCTTCACTGCATCAATGTAAACTAGTTAAAGGAATCTGAGTTCACACATGGACATGTAAACTATCAAATAAAGGCAAAGCCTACTCATCTATGTGTGGAAGATAAATGCTATATTAAATGAAATATGAAGTCATAATTATTTTGTTTATCTTGTTTCCCAGCAAGCATGAAAGGAATGCCTCATTTCTCCTAGGAAAATGCACAGAGGGACTCAGAAAGCTGAGCACGTCAAGACATTAATTTTCAACAATATACAGAGCTGCAACAGGGTCTGATTCAATTTGCCATTTGTATATGAGTTCTCTGAGCAGATAAAGGAGCTCTTGAATTGGTGCAGGGTAAAATGAGGCCATTCTTGTATAGGGCTTTGGAAATAAAGGCTTTTTTAGAATGTGAAATATTATCAGCTTTTCATAAAGTGGAGATGCATATTTAGTCTTTTCTAATTTGAATAAGAGATATCACACACACACACACACACACACACACACACACACACAGCCTATGCATTAGCATCCCCAGATTGTTTTACTAGAATTTTAGAGAATAGAACATTTAACCATTAAAATAGAGTCCAGTTATTCACTCCATGTCCTTCTCTGACCTTTCCTTTTAATATCTTTAATCGCTTGACAATTTCTTTCATTCAATTAAGGAAATTTTAGTTGTTCTCATTCCTATCCCTTCCCTCTCCTACTTTCTTCTCAACAAGTCTTCCTCATGCCTCCATTTCTTTTTTTTTTTTTTTTTTTTTTGTATGTGGTCCATTGAGTTTAATTAGAGTTTCTTGCCTGTTAAGTAATTGCCTATGGTCCCACAGGAAGGGTTGGAGCCTCAAGGGTACCTTCCTCATTCATGAGGAAATTCTGGCAGGCCCAATCTTGTGTAGGTCTTACTCAGATAACCTCAGCCGCTGTGTGCTGTGAGCCCATGAATACAATGGCTCCATCATGTCGTGGCTACAAGACCTCTTCTTGCACACATCTCTCTACCCTTTGGCTCTTACATTCTTTCCACCCCCTCCTCCTTGGTGTTCTATGATCCTTGGGATCTACAGCCACATCTGTCTCTTTTGTTGATTCACTTTCAATAAAGTTGGGCTAGGCAGCTTTTAGTGGTTATCTATGGGGATTCTTGGATTGAGTTGTCCTCTATTAATCTCTCTAGTGCATTGTTCTCTTCCTTAATCTGCTTAGTGGCCTTTCCCCTCACTGCACTTATATCTAGAGTATTGCATATATTGTGCTAGGTAGATACTCTACCACCGTGTGATACACCTCCAGCCCTATTTGTCCTTTTACTTTGAGGCACCGTCTCACTGTGCTGCCACGATGGTCCTGCACTCCCTCAGTTGCATGCGTTGAATAGCTGAGACAGTCGGAATTTACCACCATCCTGCCTCAGCCTCTGAGTAGCTGAAATCACAGGTGTGTATCACCAGGCCTGGGTATGTATGTAGTGGCTTTGTCCTTTCACCTTGTACTCAAGCTGCCAATTCCACTCCCATGGGTGTCAATGGTTAAACCTCCTGTTGGTGGACAAGTAGCCATCCTTAGCCATGAATTTTCTAAACCTCTTGCCCCTTCATCTCTATATTTGTATTTCTTCTTATCCTTGTTTCTTCTTACAATTTCAGCCTCTCCTACTTTTCCAGCAACTGTTTCTTGAGTTCAAGATCATATTTAAATCCAATAACTCTTCATTGATATGTAATCCTTTTTCCTGCTGATTTTAGTCTCTTGCTTCTCAGCCTTCAGTCAGCTCAAGGGCTATTTATTTTAGTTTTTTTTTTTCTCTTGAGTTTATTTTTTCTTTAGTTAACTTGAATTTTCTCACCCCTTTTCTCATCTGTTTTCTAAAAGTATGCATTCGCTGGCTCAGAGAATCACGTGATTCACTCTACATCCTATTGGGCTTCTGACTCCATTGCCTGGCCAAGGTGCTTCACTCAAGTGACATCTAAACACCTATTAATTATACAACGTAATTGATTTTTTTTTAAAATTTCTTCTAGATCAGTAGACTTTGTTTCTCATCTTTGTTCTTCCCTTGCCAACAACGGTCAAGTTTTTTTTTTTTTCTATACCATTCTATATAAGCTGAAATCTACTACTTAGAGTCTGGCATTATACTGTCCACTCTCTGTCCCTTGTTCCTCATTTATTTACTAAGTTAGGGTCACAATTGTAACACTCCTTTTGTTTCTTTATATTTACCAGCTACAACCCCTACACATAAGCATGCACACACAAATGCACATGCACACACACACATATGCATGCACACACACATGCACCCCACAGTTCTTTAGGCCTTGTGCCTCTTACATCAGGACCAATCTCTTGGCTCCACTCTTACATCAGGACTAAACTCTTGGCTGCACTCTTACATCAGGACCAATCTCTTGGCTGCACTCTTACATCAGGACTGAACTCTTGGCTGCACTCTTACATCAGGACCAATCTCTTGGCTGCACTCTTACATCAGGACTGATCTCTTGGCTGCATTCTTAGTACCTTGGATCTTGAGCATGTAGTTGATTGTGTTTTGGTGAAATTGGGAACTCCTTCCCTGTTATCACATCACTGTCTTATTATTCCCAAATAGAATAATAATAACCAAAATATAATAAAAATGAAGCATGACCAAGGCCAAACTCTAGCTAAGAACTTTGATGGCTCTCAACTCCCATGGACTTTGAGTCTTCTTCCTCTCTTACTATGTTTACTCTTTGCACCCAGCCAACTGTCAAACCTTCAATGTATCAGAGCCTTCACATTTTGCAAAACTGTTGCCTGAACCCATTACTTTATTACCATTTCCTTTGAACAGAGAGCTTTCCATAGCCCCATGCTTTGCACTTGTGCAGTGCTTTGTAAAACCTCAAGGGTGGTACTCATATTTTATTACATATGGTTTAATACAAGCCTTTAAGTAAACTCATGTATAATATTGCCTCTAGTGATTTATATTCAAAACCTGGTTTAATTTGTACAAAATCCCTGAAAGATCTTGCCCTCTACACAAGTCAGTTAAGATATAGTTAAGACACTAACATCATAGGGTATTCAGCCCAAATTTTAGGCTTTTTTAAATATTAGAAAATACACATGTGTTTGAGTATCTAAAACACAAGTCTTACATAAATACAAATTGATGTTTTAAGGCCAATTTTCTATTAAATGTTTAATTCTACTTTCCCCAAGCAATGTATTTTCTGAGAGAATGTTCTTCCTCTTAATCAAGAGTGACAGTGTACTCAAGTTAAATCTACTGTTTATTTTCAGCTTGAATAAATTTATGCACTTTCTGCATCAGAGGAGGATGACACGGTTGGATGAGTCCATTTAGGACATCATCCACTCAGAGATGTATTTGCTCAGGTTCCCCTAGGTTCTTCTCCCTTTCCTGCCCACCCCTATACTCACATATCGCTGGCAATTGAGGAGTTCCTGGACATAGACTTTGGAGAGAGGTCATAATCGCTGTCAGATCGATACAAGAAGGATTCCCGGCGTTGACTGTGGACAAAGTTTGCTTGGAGAATTAGCCCAGATCCTGGGCTGGTCATGGGATCCAAGGGACTCCGTCCCGCTGATGTGCCATTGTCCACATCGAAACTGTGAATAGAAGAAACAGAATCACATTGGTGTGAGCACTGGCTCTCTTTGTATCTCTGTTTTGGGGAGTGATAGGAAGATTTTTACATCTAATTCTTGATAGTAAAAATTACAACATTAAACTAGAGGTGTAGCTTAGTGGTAGAATGTTTGCATAGACTAAGACCCTGAGTTTGAGCCCTAAACACTGCAAACAAACAAACAAACCCACAACTGTAAACATCACATTGGCTTAATATTCTTATTTTCCTTGGATTTTGACAATTTACAAGGCGAAAGTCTTTTTAAACCTAACTTCATTTTTTTTTTTATAAAAATGAGTCATTCTGTAAAAGTAGCTCTGAGCACAGAATTCCTGTTTAGAAGAGAATAAATTCATATAATTCAGTAAATATTTGAGTTCGGCTGAGCAACTGCCACCGTCTAATGTCACAAGGCACCTGAACCTGGGCTTCTTCTCCTTCTCACACTGCACTTATTAAATCATTCGTTTCTGCATCCCTCACTGTGAATATGTAGTAGCCCTTACAGTTGTCTCTTGAATCCATTTTCCGGCCTTTATCTAGTATCTTTATCTTCTTAAAATGCAAATGTGGCTGGTGCATATTATGCTCTGTGTTCAACCGCCATCACCACAACAAAGAACAACGAAAACCTCTTTACTGAATGGGGTAAATGAATAGAAATAATGAAATGCATTGAGTTCATTACAGTGATGTGGGATTCCCCTCTGTATGCTATGAGTATGTTTTATCATCATTGGTTATTAAATTTAGGCCAATAGCCGAAATAACTCTACAATAGTAGAGTGAAGCCAGGAGGGAAATCCAAATAGAGATATATATGGAGAGTAGGGGGAATCAGAGAGATACCATGTAGCTGCTGAAGGAGAGAGCTGCCAGCCACCTGCCAGAAACTTCCTTGTAAGCCTCAGTATTGTGGTGACACACAGATTAATAAAAATGGGTTCATTCAAGATGTAAGTGCTGGCTAGAAATATGCCTGAGTCATTGGCCAGTGTTGTAATTAATATAGTTTCTGTGTGATTATTCGGGTTGGGCGGCTGGGAAACTAACAAGCAGTCTCCACTTACAACGCAGGCTTTAAAGCCAGAGAACAAAAAGTAGCCACATATAACAGCTGTCAATATGATAGTCTTTATAACCTAGATTAACTTTCCCAAATGAACTTTTCTAGTGAAGCATCAATAAGCATCAAATCCAATTCTCATATGTCCTTGAACAAAAGAGAGTGACAACGTGGGATATGAGGTTAAAAGAGATCACTGAATGCACAAGCAAATTCAAATTAAATTTTACCAACATTCCCAGATTAGAATCTTTATCCACGACTGAACATGCATCTTAATGGTACAGTGCTGGCCTACATGCACAATGAATGCCCTCAGGTAAATTTTCAGCACGTCTATGTGCACAGCATACACACATGCACACACACATATGAACGCACATACACAACTGTTGGCCCACTAGTTTAAAACATTTTGTATTTTCTTTTTAGGGTTCTTCATATCCAGTGTTCTGTCGCAAGTATCTCAAGCCAGCCAACTGGGGAGGTGGGTGAATCATTGATCACATATGGACCTATGACCAGGCAACACCTGAACCAGCCTTCAAGCACAAAAGAAAATGGAGAAAGTAATAATGTGGCTTAGACATTCAAAAAACCTCCTTTCCAACTTAACATTTTCTGCGTGTGTATGTGGTGGTAAGTGTGGTGTATGTACATGTTTGTATATGTATGCATGTGTGCAGGCCAAAGATGGATGCTGTTTCCATAAATTGCTATTAGTCTTATTTTTGAGATAGTTTCTCTCATATAACTTGGAGTTTACTGATTGATGGGGGCTGCCTGACCAAAGATGGGATCATAGACACATGCTGTCAACAACTGTCTTTTAACATGCATGCAGGAGCTATGAACTCACATTCCCATGCATGTGTGGCAAGGATTTACCAACTGAGCCATCTCCCCAACCCTTCTGATTCCCTTAGAATAGTGTCATCTTATAAATGTATTTAGATGGTTCCATCAAGACACTGGAAGATTATTTAATTAAACATTCACTCTATAGACAAAGAGGACAGGTTCTAGAAAAACTGATTGATCAAAGTCATTGAGCTATCCAATGCTCCTGAAGTCCTCCCTGAAAGAGTGCCTGATTCCATGAGACATGAATATATGTTAGTAGTTGGGGACCAAACAAGAGGTCTCTAACTCCCCTTGGTAGGGCCATGGCTTTGCAGGCACTTTGACATTTCCCAGGAAATTCAGGGAAGGCAGGTTTTTTTTTTCCCTTAAGCATTAAAGAGGGATATCAGGGGAATTTAGGAAAATTCTTCTGGGATGTTATTCATTAAATAAGCATTTATTAAACACTTATTATGAGTACACTGTGTTTAAAAACATAAAAGCAATAGTTTTAACTCAGACAGGGATACCGGTGATGTCTTCATAGAGGAGCAGTATCTTAAGGGGGCTTTTAATGCTATTCAATCAATACACATTTGGAAGACAATATTCAAAAGAGTAGGGAGGGATGGGAGTAGATTTTGCTTTAAGGAGGAAGTCATGGGGGACCTGAGGATGACGAAGGGATGGGAGTAGTCCTCTCTTTAAGGAGATTGTCACAGGAGACCAGAGGATGATGAAGGGATGGGAGTAGATTTTGCTTTAAGGGGACAATCACAGGAGACCAGAGGATGATGAAGGGATGGTAGTAGACCTCCCTTTAAGGAGACAGTCACAGGAGACCCGAGGATGATGAAGGGATGGGAATAGAACTCCCTTTAAGGAGACCATCACAGGGGACCAGAGGATGATGAAGGAATGGGAGTAGATTTTGCTTTAAGGGGACAATCACAGGAGACCAGAGGATGATGAAGGGATGGGAGTAGATTTTGCTTTAAGGAGGCAGTCATGGGGGACCCGAGGATGATGAAAGGATGGGAATAGGACCTCCCTTTAAGGAGACTGTCACAGGGGACCAGAGGATGATGAAGGGATGGGAGTAGATCTCCCTTTAAGGATATTGTCACAGGGGACCTAAAGATGATGGAAGGGATGGGAGTAGATTTTGCTTTAAGGGGACAATCACAGAGGACTCATGGATAGAAATGCTCTACAGAGCACCTTGTGATTTAGCAGGATGATGTCAGGGTTAAATGAAACAGAAGGAAGGTGCTCTCCCTACATATTCTGGATGAACAAGAAAAGAGACAGGAGAGTGTGATTTTGAATTTATGTTTTCTCAGTTTAATTGGTTCAATGCTAACCAAATCACCAAAGAACATTAATTTATATTTTTAAATACATTAGTTTTTCAATTCGACTAAGAAAATCTTAGCATATAGAGTATATATGTGGTTCTTTTGAAAAATATTACCAGACATATTAAAATATTTTTGCAATAATACTATCTATGAAAATCAAAACATTTATTATCAAATGTTAAAAATGCGTGGTCTCAGATATAGTTAGGATGTTACCCATTTGTTCATACATGTAATATTACATTTTGTCCACTAGATGGAGAGAATGTTCTTAAATATGGAGAATCTATTTTAAAATGTGAAAGCCTAAATTACTTAAAGATTCACAAAAACCTCACAAATATTACCTAAAATAATGCCTCAAATCTATTAAACTGTTTATAAATATTGGTTAAAATACAGCAATCTCAGAAACATTTGTGTTAGCTTTACTTTTAAATTAAATCATTTCTTTTCTTTTCTTTTTGCAAAGAGTGAGCAGATTGCTCTATAATTTATTGGTCAAATGATATTCCAATCTCAGTTCCTAGATCCTAGCTGGGATAGAAGGCAATACTACCCATGCATGCATGGCTAAAAAAAAAAAAAAGCACATATCCCCCATACATGCCTGGCTAAGAAAGGCACACACCACCCATGCATGCATGACTAATAATTTGCTTGCTGTAGGACCAGGCTGACAAGGTGGAGCTAAAAACAGCAGCTAACATCCCATTGGATTTTTACAAAAAAAGAAAAATAAAAACCCTCAGGAAGACATCACTGAACCTCTACAATACATCACTGAATGCATGTTATGCTGAGTAAAGCACCATGAATATCAAAGATAGGTTGGGGAAGCCTTTTAAGTTTTGGTACACAAGTTTTCTCAGAAGACAGTTTGATTTGGGAGGTAAGCATTTGGTGTGAAGTCGTCTGCATGCTAGATTTCTATCATAATAAGTGCTTCGACGATCAAAAATCCGTACCAAGAAAAGGCAGTATTACTGAAAATACCAAGTGCAAAGCACTACCAAATATCAGTAGTGGTGAATGACCTTATAGAAAGAGATTTTATATAATGAATGAGCTTTACATTTCATCTTTGTCCTCAGATTAATACAAGGGTAAATATAGATATATGAAAGACAGCATTAAATTCCAGGAAAGAGGATAAAAAAAAAAATAAAGCAATTGCAGAATAAAGGCCAAACAGATAGCCTAAAAGTAATAAAGCAGAACACTGTATGAATTGGACAATCAGATATGTCAAGAGGCAGCATCCATAAAGGGAGCTTAATGCATGAAAGGAGTAATAGGTCCAGGCAGAGTTGAGGATGGCAGGGACAGAGGATGCCCAGCCAAAGTGAAGCAACAGAACAAAACTGAGAGAGGGTGGCAGCGAGCGATGGGGATATAAAAGAGGTTGCACTGCATGGTGAAACCAACAGGTAGGCTGTGTATGTTAACAGAAGCCGGGCCAGGGCATGTTAGCAGCAGTTTGCAGTGCAGAGCCATGTGAGGAGGATTCACAGCCCCCGTTAACAGCTGTCAACCCAGGAGGGAGGTGCAGGAGGCTGTTTACTCTTCAGTTGCCTACATCCATATGGCTCGGTGTGTGAAAATAAATGTGCCGTTTCTGCAATGACAGGAGTAGAGAAGCCACAAAAGGAAAAAAAAAAAAAAAAAAGAGAGAACTAAAGGATAGGGAGGGGACTCCTCCAAAATGAAAGGCTTCTTACCTAAATCCTTTAAATCTGAGAAGGTGGGAGACACCTTTAGAGAGGTCTTGCTCAGGAAAAATAACAAGCTACTACCTGTTTCGCACAGTGGGGCTGAAAATCGACTGAGCGAGCACTAGACCACTTATTACTGGCTTAACTTTAGCGTTGTTTAACTGAGAGCTAATTTATGCCGAAATGGAGATGGCTTCGGACGACCGCAGTTGTGGAACACGACCTCACTGACAGTCCTTGGTATTCATAGCTGGGTGATGGTGGCACACGCCTTTAATCCCAGAACTCAGGAGGCAGAGGCAGGCGGATCTCTGTGAGTTCGAGACCAGCCTGGTCTACAGAGCTAGTTCCAGGACAGGAACCAACGCCACAGAGAAACCCTGTCTCGAAAAACAAAACAAAACAAACAAAAAAAAAAAAAAAGAAAGTGATTGACGTAAGAAAGTGATTAATGTGGGGGTGGGCGGGAGACAGTTTTAACTCGGTTGTTGGTGTCAGAGATGGGTAGTGACTTTCCTAAGCACCCTCTGGTTCCCACATAGCCCTGGTGAAGTCTCTGGGGACTCAGTGCCAGTCAGGGGTCAGAAAGTCACAAAAAAATTAAGGAAAGGGAAAATAGGCAACTCTGATAATGACAATGATGCTAAAATTTTGGAGGATGTCCCATGCACCCCACACTCTATTTATGCATGGTATCGCATCACATCTTCACCCTTGGAAGTGGTCTCCATATTTTCTATTTAACCAAAAGGAGTCCTGAAGCCCAAGAAAGCCTTTATAATAAGCAATGTGTTCCGAGTTATTCTTATGAGTCTTTTTTAAACTCAAACTGTCTGACTCTAGAGCCTGGACTATGTTTATGTTTATATTTCAAAGTCTCCTATGATTGTAAGAAGACAGAACACTTCTTCGCACCCTTCCAATGGTGAACTTTTCAGCATTAACTCTTTGAAAGGGGCACCCTGATAACTCTCAGGTCACACATGCCAAAGGCCATTCTACAACTTAACATTTCAGAATTTGCTAAATCCCTACTTTTCTAATTTTGAACACAATATGAGTATAAAGCAGCCTCTTCTACAATCTACTTGGAGGGTTTCTCTGCAGAGTCTGAGGACTGTCTTGGAATTGAGGGACTGTTTGGAGGTCTATTGGGGGTCTTAGTTCATGGAAAAGGGTGAGGTTCCATGGGAGGTCTTAGTTCATGGGAGACTGTCTTGGAATTGAGGGACTGTTTGGAGGTCTATTGGGGGTCTTAGTTCATGGAAGAGGGTGAGGTGCCACGGGAGGTCTTAGTTCATGGGAGAGGGCGAGGTGCCACGGGAGGTCTTAGTTCATGGGAGAGGGCAAGGTGCCCTATTGTCTCACGGATTTGCAGTGTGGGTATGCACACATCTGACACGGGCTGGCTCTCACCAGCAGATGGCTATAGGTAAGGGGTGATAGAGCTGCATTGGTCCTTGGAGGGGACAGTAAGAGTCAGGACTCATGGGTCTGATGCTTTCAGAGCTCTTGAAGGTTGTATGTGGCTGGCGATCTCTTTCTGTGGAGCCTTCCTTTCTGAAGGGACAGACAGAAATCGGACAAGCTGGCCAACCAGCAGAACTGCTCCCAGATCTCCGCAGTCTTTCACTTTATACCATCTATCTACCTCCCTTCTAGTGCCTCAACTGTTCCCCTGCTTCCCGTCTACTAATCTTATAATTGCTTCCTCGTTGCTCATCCTTTTTGGCCTGAAGACAGACTTTGATGGTCTGGTGAGAAGCATTTTGATTCTTGACCCCTGCTTGGCCTCTCTCCTGAGCCAGGATCTCGCTTCTTTCCTGAGTAAATGGGTCATTTTCTTTACTCTAGCCCTTAGGGTCCTCTATGAAACACCGACTGCAGGTTTTGAGCTTGAAGGAGAGGAGGCACAGTGTGGACTCCAGTGACTAGTGTCCTCGGAGTTCATGTCAACGTGGGTTTCCCGGACTAAGCCTCCCAGGGAAGACCCAGCTGAAGGCTCATGGGAACTCTTAACTAAAGCCAGGAGCAGCTATGCATTGCTTCTGATACGGTGGCCTGAGAACGGCAGTGTGTTCATAAGATAGGTCCCCTTCTCCATGTTACAAAGTGATGGAATCCTACCAGGGTTTAAATTAGAAAACCAGGGGTTACATTTTGAATCTTGGTTCTGTTAGGTACTCTTGGCTACAGTCATACACCTTCTTAAACTCCCACTTCCTGATAAAGAAACCTGGTAGCTCTGGGGCCACTATGAGGATTAGAAGAGAATGTGTTTGGAGAGCAAGCGTTTACCTCAGGCCTGGCAGTGAGTAGACACCCAGGGTAGCCTGAGGCCATTGTTTTAGTTTTGTTCATCTTTATCTTCCACTGACATCATCCACCAAGATCATTGTTTTTCTCTGAGTCACTCTGTGTGTCTAAACACAGCACTCAAGGGGGAGGAGGGACATAGGGGACAGATGGGGGAGTGCACCGTGGCTCTGGATGAGGTGTCAGATGCTGAGCCAGTTTTGTCCTCACAGCCTCAGTTGCTTTGATGGCCTCCACCCTCCATATCGTACTGACTGGTGTGATGACATCCTGGCAGGGAGGGGGTGAGACTGTTTTCTCTAGATATTCTTCACCCAGGTGAAAGAACAGTTTCCTACTTGGAAATATGGAAGGTTACAGAGGTCCCAACAACTCTAGTAAGGCTGGAGCTGAATATAATGGATAGCAACAACTCTTGAGTCCATTAACTCCTGACACAGACACAGGGTATACCTAGTTTTGTTTGTTTGTTTGTTTTTTGTTTTTGTTTTTTTGTTTTGCCTAATTTCCCCAAGGATATGGAATCCCTTGCTGTTGGCTCCCCAATGGGTCTACTTTGATATTTCACCACTGGGGAAGAGGAGGAAGGTTGACCCTCAAGTTTAAGGACATCTGGATAATGATTAAAATTTTCTCTTTATATCAAATATTTCACTCATTCTTACCAATATCATCTGAACACAAAATTTTCTTTTTATGAACACTAATGGTATGGACCCACTCTAAATGATTGCAAGCCAGATAGCGTCTCTGCAATAAAGAAAACACTTGACAAAAGTAAATACTTTAATGTATTTTTTTACACAGCATCTGTAGAAAACTGCATTTTTATAGTGACTGGTGTGACTATAGTGACAGAATGTAAGTAGGATACTCAGGGATTTTCATAATCTTATTAGATTAAATGTTACTGTGGCTGTTAGGTTGCATTATTTGTGTATTTCCACAGAGGTAGGCATTTAAGAAAAGCAATTAGAGGTCTCTGAAATGTCACAGCGTACCAACAAAGCACTTGATATTCTGAACCTGTTGTCTTCTGAGTTTTACCCCTAGACTCACATAAAGCTGAAAGGAGAGCATCGATGTCACAGAGTTAGCCTATACACAATACTTTCTCTGTCTCTGTCTTTCTCTGTCTGTCTCTCTCTCTGTCTCTGTCTCTCTCTCTCTGTGTCTCTCTCTCTCTCACACACACACACACACACACACACAGAGAGAGAGAGAGAGAGAGAGAGAGAGAGAGAGAGAGAGAGAGAGAGAGAGAGAAAAAGAGAGAGAGAGAGAGAAAACATCAGGTAAATTTTATTATTTTCATATATGGTTCTCATGAACAAAAGCCAGATACTGACAATATGTACTTACTTATGAGTGAAACGATATTTGATGGTTTACTAGTAAAAATATCAAGTGATCTCAGGAAACAATAGCTATTTATGGTTTGCCAGTGACAGTCTCAAGTAACACAGACTAAAAAGGGATCTAAGATGAAGATGAGAAGTGGAGTTTGATACAAGAGAAAATAAGCTTGTGCATTTTGGTCAAATAATACAGAAGAGCCCATTTTCGTGAGATACTTATTAGACCGGTGCGGTGGATTAAATAGTCACACCTGGAAACTATCGTCTATCATATGAGCTTGCTTAAAGGTGAGGCCTTTCCAGCATAAGCAAGGAGAACAGAGATAGACAAGTGGAGCTTCGTCGAGTAATCTTCTGCACAGCAAAGGAAATAGCCAAAATCATGAAAAAGCAATCTAAAGGTGGGTGGAAGTATTTTCAAACCACATTTCTAACAAAGGGATAATGTCCATAATACATATGCAAATTTTATATGATAAGAACAAAAAAATAAAACAATGAAATGTCTCCAAATTAAAAACATCCAAGTAAAGAAGCAAGTATTTCTCTAAGAAAGGCAGATGGTCAACATGTATGTGAGAATGTGTATAATATCAGTATCAGTGAAATACAAATGAAAATAACAACACTACATCATGCTAGCTAGCATAATTGAAAAATATGTACACACACACACACACACACACACACACACACTGGCAAGGTTGCACCAAAATTAGAACCTCTTTTGCATTGTTGGTAGGATTATAGAATGATGTGATTGCTAAGATTAATAGCCTACACCTTGCTCGTAAGGTTACAAAAAGATCCAATTCCATTTCTGGATCTTTACCCAAAAGTGTGAAGATGAGTGCGGCCAAGAGATAACTTCATTTCCACGCTCGCCGCAGCACTAGACACAGCCACCAAGATGCGGAAATCGCCCAACTGTCCTCTGAGCGGGTGACGCGTAAGCAAAAACTGGTGCACCCAATTGTGAGGGCACCATTACTGAACCTGAGGCAAGTAGAAAGACCTGTCATATTCTAGGATACAGATGCAAGTTGGCAAGATTAAGATAGTAAAACATGTCAGTTACAAAAGGACAACTACTACTTGATGACAGAGAAATCTAAGCAAGCCAGACATGTAGAAGAAAGTACAGTGGGGTTGCGCGAGCTCGGGGAAGGGGAAATGCTGAATTCCTTCTCAGTTACTAGGAGGCATCAGTTACATCATGTGTACAAATGCCAGAAACCTAACATTTACCATAGTGCTTGTAGCAGCCATAATGGATGTTACACGCATATCCCAATGCTTAACAGGGGAGTTTTCAAGCCATGTGTTTTTGTTTTACCTCTATGAAAAAGTCAAACAAGGCTCTCCAATGGGCCTAACCTGAGACCGCCATGCTGAAATCGGAAAGTCAAAGCCTGCATTAGAGAGGCCTGTGCTTACATCTGTTATCTATAACTAACCAATCCGTGTGACCATACGCGCCTTCAGTCAGCAGATATGCCAAAAAGACAGCAGGCCAATGTGACTATTGCTGAATTGTTGGCCAGCCCCGAACTAACTGACAAAGCCCTCGGCATCACAGTGGTTGAGAGGGACATAAGGAAGTATGTATTCCTTTTTCTGCATCCTGTTATTGGTCAGCTCTGACCAAAAGCCTGCCTAAAGCTGTAGAAAGACACAGTTCTCCAGAATTGAGGGTCAAAAACAGTCCTGTGAGGACTGACTCAGTTTTTCTTTTCTTGTCCTGGCTCTACCAAGCTTTCTCTACTACCACATTTCCCAGAGTTCTCTGACTCCAACAGGCAGAGGAGGTAGAGACGTTTCTGTCTCTTCCTCCCTCCCTCCCTCCCTCCCTCCCTCCCTCTTTCTTTCTTTCTTTCTTTCTTTCTTTCTTTCTTTCTTTCTTTCTTTCTTTCTTTTTTTCTTTATTTTTTTTCTTTTCTGCAATGTAGAACAAACTAAATTTGCTTTACGAAGCTTGCATCGGAACACAGATATTTTTGTGGTGTGCCCCCGCTTCTTCCCACACTGTCACACTTATTCGTCAAGTTGCAGACAGAATAATCCTGCTAAGATGATAATCAGGTCCCTGCAAAGTCTCCACTAGCCAGTCCCTGTAATTTCACCGCGGGCCCTTGGAGATCTGGTTCCCTGCAGCCTCTCTAACCTTGGTTGCTTAGTGCCTTTCCCTCCACCAGTGTGAAGTGTGTAAATGCTCTTCCTCAAGGCCTTGTGTACCCGTGCAGCTCCTTCTGGATAATGTTTTCCCAAATTATTAATGCAAATTTATCAGAGTGAAAATTTTACTCAGAGTGAGCTAGCCTCAGACTGACTTATGTAAAATTGCCACCTTTGCCTCTTGAGTCTTAACCACTTCTTTCTCTCTGTCTCTCCTCAGTGTTCACTAGCTTCTGATCAACTAATTTTTACACACCACTGTCTCCTTCTCATTAGACTATATGCTCCACATGTGGAGATATTTTAATCTGTTTTCTTGGTAAGTATATCAGCATCCCCTACAGTTATGCCTTGTGCATAGCACTTGCTCATTAAAACAATCTGAATTTATAAACTCCTTAAGATACAGCACTGTGGTTACCTATGTGACTCTCAATGCAAATAAATGTTGCTGTCATTTAAATTTGATTGGTAATTGGCCCTTTGTTTAAGGAAATAAGATTCAACATTCCACTTAAAGAAATGATCTGGGGGCGGGGTTGGAGAGATGGCTCAGAGGTTAAGAGCATTGTCTGCTCTTCCAAAGGTCCGGAGTTCAATTCCCAGCAACCACATGGTGGCTCACAACCATCACTAATGGGGTCTGGTGCCCTCTTCTGGCCTGCAAGCATACACACAGACAGAATATTGTATACATAATAAATAAATACATATTTTTTAAAAAAGAAATTATCTGGGATGGAACATCAAGCCATTTCTGACTAAAACATTTTAGTCAGAAATATTTTTGCATATCAGGAGGTACCCAGGTTTTATGGCACATAAAGATCATACAATTATGAGAGCTTACTTTGAAAAAAAAAGTCAAAACAAACAAACAAACCAAACACCACCAACAACAACAAAACCCTTACGTTTGTCAAACTATTTCTGTAGTACCTCCGTCTTCCTAGAACCAGGAACTGATGTACACAGCAAGCAGGACCCTGGGACCTGATCCTGAACAGGGATCTGCAGCAGCAAAGAAATGAAATGGCCCAAACAGTACAGCATCGCTTTCTCTAACAGGTAAGCGAAAGTCTTTCTTTGGATCTAGTGTGCACTTCTGCCAGGGGTTTCTCCAGGGATACCATTGCTTCTTTCTGAGGAAAATATATATATTCCCATCAAATAGGGCATTTTAATCACTTTGAATGTCTGGAGAGACTCATCTTGCAAGGGTATTGTTTCTCTAGAGACTGTGATTTCCTTTGGAATTGGGTTTTTGAAAATGGGATTCTCAATCACTTCTCTGGTTATGATATAGTTAAAATTACACAAATTAATTGTCCTAAAGCCTTAATTGAAGGGCTAAAAATTAGTAAATGATGACTCCTTTATGAAAATTCTTACCGATAAAATATTGCAGGCTAAGTAAACTAAAGAAGTCAAGGTAAACTTATAGTGAAAGCAAAACTGTATTCGTCATTCCATAGTTTCTTTTAAAAGTATAATGTGAGTCTGGTTTTTCTTCTGCTAATGAATGCGAAAACTCACACACCATGTTTTTCTCTGGATCTGTACTCTCCCTTAAACAGGTCAGGAAGCCGTTCCTGAGCCCTGCTATTAAATCTATTTTGGAGAAGTGATATTACTCAGTGTCCAACCTCAACCACCCAAACACACACGCTTTCCACGTTCTGCATAGAAGAGAACAGAAAGGGTTTCAGACAGTTGTCCTGGGTTAGAGACAGCTGCTTCCCTCCTACCAGGGTAAAGGATTTACAGGCAAATTATCTTCCGTTATTCACAGACAACTGCTTTTCTCTGGACTTGTTTTAAAACACACCATGGAGCAAAGAACAGGAAGATGTGCGTGCATATGCCGAGGGTTCCTCAGTGTGCTGTGGCTGTCACCCTGGGGATTAGATTCACACGTTTATAGTGGCAAGACATTGGTTGGCTGTTGAAAAGGATGTGGGAATCTCCCTCAACACTGACTTTAAAGCCGATGCTATGTAAACCTTCATAACCTTGAAATGTTTTTAGATGGAATTGTGATGAAAGATAAGAAGATCTCAGAAAAGAGTTCTGTAATCAAGACGGTCCGTGTGGAAAATCCTGCTAGCTGTTTGCCAGATTCCATTCTCCGCTCGTTCCTGAGCACAGATGGCCCATTTTGTGTCCATGTGACTGGATGTGAGCAGAAATATGACAAGTGTCTTTGGGCTGACCCATACCTCCCGCCACATGCCTGCCTGGGTACCATTTCCCCTTCCAGGTAGAGGCAGAATATGTAGCAGCAGAGCAGAAAGCGGACAGACGAGCCTGAGAATTCCCGGTCCCTGGCCTGAGAACAAGGCAGAGAGGTTCTTTCCAAGCCCTACAGTAGAATGTTCCTGACATGAACTTATTGCTTAAATTGTCTGTCCTTGGGGTTTGTTAGCACAGTGATATCCAGCGCAGTTTGTTATACCAAAGTAAACTTGCAGGGCAGACTAAAGGGTACATTATACTTCCAAACGTCTCACAACAAGGCATTCCAGCACTCAGTGAAACCAACAGTCTCTTTCCTTTTAGCTGCTTATGTTTTCTTTTCTTTTTCTTAGATCCTTCACTAACATCTGCTGCCATTAAGGGATTCTTATCATCCACAAAGTGCATAAGGGGTGAGAGAAAATGAGCTTGCTGACATTACATGGTTGGGGAGGTTGGATAGAACAAACGTGAGTCCAGTCCTTCTCTGCCTCCATGTAGTCACTAAAAGTACAGAGCAACCGCTCAATTACAAAGCCAAAGTACAAACTGGCCGCAGGTAAGACATAGAATCAGAGCTGCTAACAATTGGGATCTTTCCTTCTGCTTCACTTGAGCTATTGGGTCCCAGAAGCAGCATGTCGTTGGCTAGCCTTCTTCAAAATTTGATTTCAGAAAATAACGGTATTCTGCATGTGCACTCTTCTCTCTGTGTAAATCCATGGAAGGATTCTAGAAGGACTTCATAGCTCATCCAAATCTAAAACAGTACCACTCTTCATCAGGTCTTGCAAGGAGGGATGCTAGAGGTTGCATCTGGTGCTGTAGGCCCATCCTTGTAGCAACCCGCGGACAGCTCTAGAGCCAAAAGGACTTCTACAGTAGAGAAATAAAGCACCTGGGTCTCCCGTGCTCTCCCATCAGGCTATTCCTACTGGTGCTAAATATAATGCTAAACATTAAGCTCCAATATATTCCTGGCATAAAGATCACTTGAATGATCAAAGTCGCAGAAACTAGTAATCTGTCCATTCCACAAATACCCATCAGCTACTTTGCCAGCTAGGCTAGGAGCCAGAAATGGTACTTGGACGACCGTGGTGTGACAGTGCTTCTGCTCCTAGCCACCATGGCCCTGTTTTACTCTTCCAGGATGATGGGGGTCAATGGAGAGCTGCTTATAAATTCCATGAACCTGCCAGTTCCTTAGTCAAGATAACAGTATTGCTCTTTTCTATTCCTTTAATCCTTTAATCACACCCACTAATGCCCACTGCTGACCCTTAGGGCTTTAACATTGACTATGTGCCCAAAGAAAATCATGGCAGGTTTATTTTCCTATAAACTAAAATTCCTCTCAATTTAATGTCATGACCTCTCTCAATTACTGAGACACATTTTTCATTTTTTTTTTTGTGAAGACACTTGTATTTCCCGAATTAGTTCAGATATTCAATCACAAGCATTCCTTTTTCTTATCCTCTTTTATGGTAGAATTTATTTTGTATGACCTTGGCGTTCATTTCATTTCTCACTTACAAAAAGACTTAATTCTCTTTTATTGAGTTGTCCAAAATGTACAAGGAGATCTAAGCATAGTGTAAACAAAACCGACTGTGTAGCGCAGGGTTTTAATCCATCAAGGTTGCTCTTGCTGTGGAGGCTTATGCCAGAATCCTCTGCTCAAGCCTTTCCTAATAGCTACCATAACTGCAGTTGTTGACCCATAAAATAGGCAGCGTTTATCTCAGTCTGCAGCATACGTCTATATCACGTATGTAGTCTTTAGTCTCCATCTGCAGAACAGTTATAT
The DNA here is from genome assembly GCF_014885135.2 of Alexandromys fortis. Lineage (NCBI taxonomy): Eukaryota > Metazoa > Chordata > Mammalia > Rodentia > Cricetidae > Alexandromys > Alexandromys fortis. Next base: position 533,602 of record NW_026067997.1, read on the forward strand.
ACCCTGTATGTAGTAGTCTCAGTCTGCATCACAGATATGTACCATGTATGAAGCATTTAATCCCTGTCTAATTCACTATGAAAACCATTGGTGATTACTAATAAACTAATTACAAGCATGTTTGTTTATTTTTTTTTTTCAGAAAATATACATTAGACACCCAGCTACCACCCAAGCCCAGAACCAGGCTACGAGATGGTCCACCCCCAACATACATCTCGTCTATGAACTGCTGGAGCATGGAAAGGGGCTGGACCTGCAGTTCCAAAGCTGCAGGATATCCATGATACAAGACAACAACATGATATTCTGGAGGAAGCTCAGTAAAGACGGGAATAGCAGTAGCCAGAGGCCCCGAACCAGACCAATGACTCATGGTAATGAACACTTCCAAGTAAAGATGTGTATAGACTAGAGGGTAAACTGTGTGACTCCCAGTGCCGCTTACAGCTTCCATGCCAAGATTTTTTTTTCTTCTTTTATACTTTCTATTAAATTTTATTTTATTTTGGTGGGGAGGTTGCAAGGGCAGAGGGGGGATATGCAGAGATGGAAGATGAATGGGAACAGGATGGATGAAGTAAAAAAGTAAAATTCACAAAAAATAAATAAAAAATTTAAAAGAAGAAAATATTGGTTGGGATATAAATTCTATTTTTCCATACATCAAATGAAATTAAAAATAACCAAGGCTAGTATGTATATATATAATATTTAAAATAAATATTATTTAAATGTAAATATCTTATTTAAAATAAAAATATTTGTTTAAAATATAGTTAACATATATATATGTTGTAACAATATATACACATATTTATGGTTGTTGTTGTTTTGAGACAGGGTTCCTTTATATAACTGCCCTGACTGTCCTGGAATTCATTTTGTAGACCAGGATGACAACAAACTCACAAAGATCTACCTGCCTCTGCCTCCTAAGTGCTGGAATTAAAGGTATGTGCCACCACTGCCTGGCTTAGTTTTTATATTTTTAAAGTTAAGAGGAGCAAAAACAACACACACACACACACACACACCACCCTGAGCTACTTTTTGCCGACCTCTGAAATTGTCTTTTTTGGCCAAATGTTGAAACTAGGCCTTGAGTGAGCAGATGGCCCCACCTCATGAAATCCAAATTGGAGGCTTTACAAGCAATGATACTCGGTATCATCTTTGCTTCCTTTTTTTCCTCCTGTAACTAAAATGTTTAAAAAATCTCAAAAATGTAACCCTTTCTTCCTTCTGGTTCTGTGAAATTTAGAACTAAAATTTTAATTTTTAAAGAGGAAAACATTCAAATCATGTTCACATTTGCTCTGCTCTTAATTTTTCCCTAGGAAAAAGCCACTCCTTAATCTGGCAATGAAATTATGGGTTTCTATTCCATGCGTCCTGCTGATCCCTCAAAAGCATCTCAGGCTACATGGATCTCTCAGGACTGTGGTGATTTACCATTTACTGTGGTGATATCTTGCCTGTGATCTAGAAAATAAAGCTTGCCTGAAGATCAGAGTGCAGAGCTAAGCCACTAGTTAGTCATAGAGGCCGGGCAGTGGTGGCACACCCCTCTAATCCCAGCACTCAGAAGGCAGAGGCAGGCAGATCTGTGAGTTCAAAGCCACGAGATTGATCCAATCTCAAAGAGAAACAGAGCCAGGTAGCGATGGCTCACATCTTTAATTCCAGTACTTGGGAGTCAATTCCAGCGTGAGGAAGGTAGGAAAGTAAGGGCGATGGCTGGCAGAGTGAGGACTATAAAGCAGGAGGAGACAGGTGCTCAAGGCATTCAGTCTGAGGACCTCTAGAGACAGGACACCCCGTTCGGTCTGAGGATTTTTAGTGACAGTATCTAGCACCCTTCGGTCTGAGGATTTCATAAAGGTTATAACTAAAGGCTGACTGTTCTGCCTCTCTGGTCTTTGAGCATTTGCCCTGAAATTGAACTTCAGGATTTTATCATTAAGACCAATTAGAACTCACGCTACAATTTACCACATGCGAGAGCTCTTGATAACCTTTTACCCCGTCTAGGCAGAGGAAAAAGCCCTCTCCCCACAGCTCTTCCCTCCTGGGCCCTCTCACTTTGTCCTTCATTTCTTGATTACCATTATAATTATTATCATCATTTTAATCGGACACATTTATGAACAATGGTGTGCTCAAATATGTATAGACTATATAATAATTAAGTCAGGACAGCACCACCAACACTTTACACAGTAAAACATCGATTAGCACGACACAACTGTACAGGTTAGACAGAGCCAGGTACTTAAATGCTTGCATCCATTGTTCCCAAATATTTTCAAAGCTCATTTTTAGTGTTTGATGAAATTCAGACAATGGCTAAGATACTAGGCTATGGCGGGGGGCGGGGGTGAGTTGTTCTCATGTGAGGGCCCTTAAGGAAGGGAATCCTATTCCCAGAATGTCATGGATTCAAGAAGCTGGATGGTGACTCAAACTCATATCTCCCAATATATGGTGTAAAGATTTAAATGGAGTATTAAACTACAGGATTAATCCTAATTCCATAAAGCTCAAATCAACGGCAAAGTCCTATTGTACTCTGCCCCATGAGAACGCAGAGGCATCATCCATCCAAACGATACTCAAAACCTTGCCCCAAATAGAACACTGTGCTTAAATGAAATGGCATTTTCATATTTATAATGCCTCTAAAAAAACCAAATGAGAAGTTGAAAGAGATTACAGTAAGGGTCCCCTACCTTGGTAAAGGTGTTAATCATCCTAACGACATTGCTAAGCCTTATGTGGCAAAAGTTTAAGATGACTTGCAATTTAGATTACATTTGGGTGTGTGTTGTTAAGCACAGTACAGAGCAACATGGAAGGACAGACTTGAAAAGATTATCCATTGGTGTCTCTATAATACAAGGTAAGGGTCAATCCCCTCCCACCATCCTAGGTTGAGAAATGGACCCAAAGTGTTGGATTCTGCTAGCATCTGATTGTTATTCTGGCAAGTCTCCTGGTGTCATATGAATTTAGGTAGTTTATCAAGTTTATCAGTGGAGGGGAGAGAGAGACAGAGAGACAGAGAGAGAAAGCAATGGAGACTCTTATTCAGTTTTCATTGCTAGCTCACAGGTTACTTTGTGGGAGGGTTGTAGGAAGGAAATACTCTTGGATATTCTGCATCAGCAGATCTGAATTGAGAGCTAGAAATTTGTATTTTCTAAAGCTGTGGTGGTTATCAGGTTGGAACCATTTGTACCATTTCCACCACCTTCATATTCCTTATCCCAACTAGACAGCAGTGAAAATTCATATTCTTCTGTCCACGGTTTGGTGGAGGGAGGGAGAGAAAGAAGGGGTCATGTGGGGTTTTGGTGATCTACCCAATCACATATCCTGCAAGTCTACAACATTCTCTATGTGCTATTGGGGTTTTGTGTATAACTGGATGTAAGAAGTAAAGTATCAAAGAAGGACAAGTAGGGGGAGTGGGAGGTGCAGGGAATAAGAGAGGGAGAGGAGGATGTAGTTTGGGGGCAGATATCTGGATAATGTTGGACATTTTACTTAATCTGTCTTCATTTGTTATGGAGGTATAGTAGTGCCTTTATTAAGTGTGTCTGCTATTCAGCCCCATGTACTTGTGGTTGTTACTTGCATTACAGAGACAAAAAGTCAATAAAAGGCACACTAGGCATACAGATAAAATATTGTTTTATGCTTCTCATCCCAAACTGAAAATTTATAAAACAGGACCAAAAGTACAGTTCTTTAATCCCCATACTTGGGAGGCTAGGGCAAGAGGATCAGAAGTTCAAGATCATTCTAGACTACAGAGCAAATGAGGCCAGCCTGGAGTAATAAGACCCAGTCTCAGATAATGAGGCAACAAACAAAAAGCATCCTCGAAACTGCTTCTTTCATATTCCCATTTGAATTAATGCCGAACAGTCCTTAAATGGGCATCTCAAGAAATGCAAGAGCCTACATACACATACAAACATACATGCAAGCATACATACATACAAAAATGGAAAGAAGAATGCTCATTTTGTATTTAAACACCATGAATATAAATTTACACACATTTGTAAAAGAGTAAGAAAAATAAATTACTTGTCTTTTTGAAAAGCTTGCAATATTATAGTTTTTATTTCCATTTGAAATAACAAAATATATCCCTTCCTGGGATGGTGAGATGTCTCAGAGGTTAAGAGCACTGAGTATTCTTCCAGAGGTTCTGAGTTTAATTCCCGACAAGCACATGATGGCTCACACCCATCTGTAGTGAAATCTGGTACCAAAACACACACACACACACACACACACACACACACACACACACATATATGTTCCTTTCCCTGGTCCCATAACTAAACAGAAAGATCTGAAAGAGGAAAAGGTTGCCATGCATTAGACTTCCCTGAGAATTATATATAGTTATCACTAAGAAATTTCATATATTCTTAAAAATATTTAAAATTTATAATAAGAAAATGCCTTCTACGTGGTGTAAGGTAAGGCCAAAGGTATGCACCTAAAGACAGTGGTAATGTGAGCTTGGTGTCCTTTGGGATAAGTAGAAACCTGAGATATTTATTGCCTGGACATCATGTTAAGATGACCCCAGAAAGGTAATCTTTGGAATGGTAGAGATTAAGTTGCAACTAAAGGCCAGGTATTCCTGTTACCAAAATAAACACAACTCAAGCAATAGCAAACATTGGAGAGGAGTCAAAGGAGCACAGTGTGCTGGATTTAAGCAAGCACACAGTCCTGGGTTCAACACGTAGTTCCACCACATCTGGTCCATGTATGAGCGTTGTAACTGCGGTTGGCCAATCTACTCATGCTCCTGATGCATTACAGCAAGCCTGGCCCATGTCCCTAAAGATGTGGTATGTATATCAACTTTGCTGGTTTGCACTTCACAAAGGCACTACCATCTGTCAAGCTCCTAACTAACCCTGTTCTCTGAGTCTGTCTTTCCTGAACAGAATGAGAGCCGCAAAACTCCCAGCTCCCAATGGCAGGCTACACAGACAGCTCTGGCAGACGGTTGGTTCAGTATCCATGAGCTTGGCTGTGCCTGCTCATGGGCATTCTACCAGGAGTGACACCACAGAGAGAGCTAATAGCAGCAAAGACTATCTTTTTAGTGTTTTATAGCCACCGTCTCATTGGAGCTTTTATAACTATGCTTGATAAAGAAATGATGTTTAAGGTCACTGGCCTTAAGTTTGTTTCCATCTATTGTTCCACACCGCTTCTCTAGAATTCAGTGGTCCATATTCACATACAGACACAAGTCCCCAAGGTATCAAATGAATCACAATAGCTTTGGAATCAGACCTAGCTTTGAATATGTTCTATGTCTTTTGGCTAATATGAGACCAGTGCTACTTGGCCTCTCTGAGCCTGGGATTCTCTTGTTAGACACAAAGCACTCACATCTGAAGGCTGAAATGGGTTAACAAACATTAAGGCATACAGGGTAGAGTGTTAAAAGCAGTACATGTTGGGTAAATGTTATTTCCCATTTTATTCTTTCCCCTATAAGTACGCTGGAGTGCCCAAAGACCCTGCTTTGCTATTTTATTATGATGGTTGTAATTTGGCTGACTGTATGCATCTTTTTTTTTTTATAAATATTTATTTATTTATTATGTACAGTGTTCTGTAATGTGTATCTGCAGACCAGAAGAGGGCACCAGATCTCATAGATGGTTGTGAGCCACCATGTGGTTGCTGGGAATTGAACTCAGGACCTCTGGAAGAGCAGCCAGCGCTCCTAATCTCTGAGCCATCTCTCCAGCCCAACTGTATGCATCTTGATACGAGTAAAGCACTAATGAAATCACCACTGCCAGTCCCTCCCAGTTACTAACACTGGTAGCAAAGAATGGCTATTTACAGTCTCTGTCAGACCAAATTCTACCGTTACTCTGCATTAAGATGCTTTTAGAGGTGAGTGTGATGCAATCAAGTCAGAGAGGGGATATAATTTTAATTCTGGCTTGAAAAACAACACAGGGATAGTTTGTTTACTATAGACAATGAAATAGTTTTGGGGTAGTTTAAGCATAATCAAATAGATGCTTGGGCAACATGTTAGGTTTAGCAAGAGATGATACAGTTACATAGAATGTTCCAGATGTCTGGCTTCTGGGCATTTGAGTTTGCTTTCTCATTTGCCTGTAGCTCTATTGAGTCCCGCAGCTACTGGGGAAGGAATGTAGGAAATGAGACACATCGGTTAAGCACCAGGCTCTCAGCTCATGGCCTGCTCATCTTCTTGATCTTCTCACCCAGTTATTCAGCAGATAGCAAGATTGCAGAGTTCCAGTACATACTTCTCTGCCCTGTGCTCATTAGAAGACCGAATGGACGTAGAGGAACCGAAGGTCACTCTAAGAAAAGTTCGTGCACATGGCCACCCTCTAAGCAGAGGATGTCAAACTTTGGACATTGGTGCCCATCCTTAAAAATCAGATGATGTGGAAAGATAAGCCTGAAAAATCACAAACATGCCCACCAACTCCCACCTAACCCCTCCACACACATCTTGGAATATAAGTGCAGAAAGTTAGTGTGGAGTAGAAGTTAAGACTAGGAACTGTAGAGCCAGAACGTGGATTATAATCAGGATTTCAATGATTTACAGTTCTATAGAATAAACAGTCAAATGTCCTCACCTTCAAAATGAGAATAAAAACAGCACCTGTATGGTGGGGTTGTTATGATGGTTAAGATGTTGAAATACATTTGACACTGTATGACAATGCCCTGCATAAACATTTGCTATTATTCTAAGGAGTTACAGAGCCCCAACATTATTTATGGAGAAGAGACTATGAATTTCTGGTATGAAATAGAACCATGTCCAAACCAATTAAAAATAATGTACTATCATACAAACAAGATCCCTCTGAAGTGAAACAACTGCCTTATTCAACTGGACAAGTAGGATGCTAGGCCAGCAACATCATCGGTTGTTCTATGGAGAGACAATTGTGCTGCCTCTGGCATCCGCCTGTACCAGTCCCAACTAAAAACACTTGGCAGTCATTTGAATTTGATTAAAAAAGAAGAAGAAGAAAAAGCTTTTTGTTGCCAGCACCTTAGAAGGCTCTTGTTGTCTTCCTGGCGAGTTCTTTACAAGGTTTGGCAAATGAGGAAGAATTCTTACAGATTTTAACAAAAGCTTGTCTGTCAGGTGAGCAGTCAGTGTGGTCTCTTTCCATGGACCCACGGGAAGGCTAGCCTATCTTACAAAGTCACAGCTTTGGGGGAGAATTCACTACACCCAGGGACTTACATGGGCTGTGTGGTTTAACTAAGCATAGCTCGCAATCAGCCTTGGAGAGGAGCTTTCTTTGAGACAATGCAGAGATGTCGCCGGTGTGATGATATTTTTCTCTTCCATTCGACCTGGGTTTCAACATAGCCTATTTTAGCCCGGGAAGATTTTTGGCCAAATCAGTGCATTTTGAAGTGTCTGGAATATCCTGCAGCTAGCCAGACGTTTCAGAAACATTAATCTTCAGCACAAAGGAGCCACGTGTTGAACAGGGCCCAAAGGTTCTGCATCATATTCTTTTGCTCCGGAAGGATTGTGGCAGGCAGCAACTGAAAATTAAGTGTCTTTGTGTCCCCAGCGTCTAGGACAATTCTGGCACCAAATACAAGAACTTCATAACTGTTTGTGGGATGAATTCTCTATATATGGATATCTGTGTGTCCTTTCAAATCTCTTCCCCCCTTCTTTTCCATGTTGAGGCTTGTTCTTGCTAGGTTAGTTATTATCTCAGGCTAATCTTGAACTCCCAAGTTCAAATGATGATCCTCCAGCCTCATCCTCTCCAGTCCATTATATAGGGACTGCAGGCTCCTTGCCACTGTAGCTGCTCTGGATACTCTCTTAGGTTTTATTGCCATGCTGGGGAGGGGGACTTGGGAGAATTTACTATGCTAACCCCTGATGGAGTCAACACAAGGTGCCCATTACAGCTCAGCAGCGGCCCAGAGAATCTCAGAAGCACTGAGTCCACAATTGTATTTGACAAGGTCCTCCTGATGCCCTCTCAAGGCATTTTATCAAGCACTAGGTATCTGCTGTTCGGATCGCAGTTCAGTTTCAAGTTCAAATGATGTGTATAGGTAAGGATAAGACGGGGGAAGGGAGAGGTATCTCGGTAAGGCGAGTTCAGCCATGTTAGAAGAGTCAACAGAACAGACAACAATCAATAAACTACCAATAATGCCAACCACTGAAAATTACATATTTATACTTTCTAATGCAAGAACAATATTTTACATGGTATCAGACAGTAAGTGACAATTTGATTAAGAATTGGTTGAGGTTTTATTGCCTCTTAAGGATTGGGTTTGTTTTTTGTTATTGTTTTTGTTTTTTGGCATGGATTATTCAACTTAATCCTTATTACAATGCCAGGTACAAGAGACTAGAATTACCACCTCTGATGTGGAATTCCCCTCTGTATGCTGTGAATATGTTTTATTACCATTGGTTAATAAAGAAGCTGTTTTGGCCTATGGCAACACAGAATAGAGCAAGGAGGGAATTCCAAGCAGAAATAGAAAAGTAGGCAAAGTCGAGGAGACACCATGTAGCTACCAAAAGAGAAAGCTGCCAGCTGCCAGTCAGAAACTTACCGGTAGGCCACACCCTTGTGGTGACTCACAGTTATATAGAAATGGGTTAATTTAAGACATAATAGCTATGTAGAAATATGCACAAGCTATTGGTCAAACAGTGTTGTAATTAATAGAGTTTCAGGTCTGGGCAGCTGGGAAACGAATGAGCAGTCTCTATCATCCCACATCCTCTTCAAAGATAAGGAATTGGAGGCTTATTTCAGTTAAATAAATTACACAATGTTCTAGAACTAGCATCAAAGTTTTTATTCTTTTGTTTTCATTTTTTTATCGCAAAGCCATTATCCCTGATAACACATCCTTGGGCAGGCTTCCTGCCTTGGGATTAACTGGCGTGCTTGTTTGAATGAGCCATACTACCAGAGCAACTGATCAGTCTTAAAGGAGAGCCAGGATGTTGCATGAAAAAGTCATCAAGCGCAGCATCATGCATGTTCCAAACATTTGGGAGCCATCTCTGAGCAACACGGGTGTCCCAGCCCTTTACCACAAGGAGAACAAGATTTTAAAAACCATTCTTGTTTTTATTTTAGGGGCTGTTTTTTATTTAAGAGTCAAATACGCCACAGAATTGAAAAGAAAACCCTGGAGCAGTCCTTCATTAAAACCTACACAAAGAACCATAGGCAGCAGAGAGGAGAGAGCACACCAAGTGGTTGTCTGGTGCCCAGTGGCCTGCCCTGAAAACAGACCTACAGGGTACATTACACAGATCAAGCAGAGATGTGCGTGTGTACATATATGCATGCAATAACAATTAGTGAAAAGAGATGTCATGAATTTGAAGGAGAGTGGGGAGAAGTATTTAGTGGGAGGAGAGGGAAGGGAGAAATATTGCAATTTTGTTATAAATTCAAAAATTAAAAAAGAAAAAGGCAAGTTGGGTGGTGACGACACATGCCTTTGATCCTAGCACTTGGGAAACGCAGGTAGATTTCTGTGAGTTCGAGGTCAGACTGGTCTACAAAGTGAGTTCCAGGACAGCCAGGTTTCGAGAAACTCTGTCTCGGGGAAAAAAAAAAAAAAAAGACAAACTCCAAACCCTGCCTCAAGAGCAGTTAGCAGAGCCCAATTTAATCCTCTTCTGAGTTGACAGCAAAGACATAATTTCTCTGTTGTTTAGGTTTTGTTAGTTCATATATTTCTGTCTCTCTGGGGCACTTTACTTTCCTATGTATAAAACATGAACATGCAATTTTATGAAAATGTAGATTACCTATTAGTCTTTTAAAAGGGAATTCATTATAAAGTTTCTTTAGAGAGAATTTTTTCTTAGTAGGATTAAGATGTGCAATATTATATGTGTTGAATTTATAAACACTTAAGTTTTGACTTAGTAACACTGGTTCCCAAAATATTGCCTAAGTGTTTTGCCAGATAGAAAGATTAAGATTTCTTTTTACAAAGATACTCAATAAAATAATAAAAAAAAGGAGGAAACTTTAAATGGCCTGCAGTGAGAAAAAGAGCTAGGTAAATGGCTTTGTTCTAGATACATTCAACTGCTATGTGCTAATATATTAATACTATGTGCTAATATATCTATTATATTATATGCAAGAATGTCAGACATACCTACAATTCTACACAATGTGAGAAGATGCTTATCCTACAGGATATGGGAAGTGCTTGTTATGTTACTGACTTTTGTTTTGTTTTATTATGTTGCTCAAGCTAGTCTTGAACACTCTTTAAAAGCATTTTTTAAGAAAATATGCATATGGCTGTTTTGCATGCATTTATGCCTGTATACCATATGTGTGCCTGGTACTTGAGGAGGCCAGAAGAAGGCATTGGATCCCCTGGAACCAGAGTTACTGATGGTTGTGAATTGCCATGGGAATGGTGGGAATTGAACGTGGGTCCTCCGGACAGGTAGCATGGATCCTTTGATCCTTTTGACTCTGCCTCTTCAATGCTGCAGTGTTACAAGAATGTGCCACCACTTCCAACTAAAACAGCATGTATCAAACAGTAGGATACACATAGACACTTGCAACTAAAATAGTATGCAACAGTAGGGTCTACATAGCTACAAGTCTCTGTCTTGCTGTGGTTCAGCACAGGATTTCCAACGTGGTGATGATTAGCAAGCACGCCTATTTCTTTGTTGTTTTCCTTTTGTTGTTGCTTTTATACATTCTGTGAGTGTTCAGCACCTTACATGCCATCTTTGATGCTGTGTTGGGAAATTAGCTTTGTGTTTTGCCCACTGTAATTTACAAGAATGTTTAGCTCTGGTGTTGGGTAGATAAATGTATTCAGTGCTGTTTTTGTTTTTTTAAAGAACAAATGTTTTATTAATTCTTTGTGTTTTTCACATCATACATCGTGATACCATTCATCTCTCCATACCTTCATATACATCCCCTGGGCCCTTGCAACAACTCCAGTAAAATTCAAAAGAAAGACCAAAAAAGCCCCCAGAACTATAATAAAAAGAAGAAACAAAACAAAGCAAAGTGTGGAAGCTGTAGTGTGGCCCAGTGAGTCACCCAGTTTACCCTTCAGTCCTGTCATCTTCACTTGTTAAGTGTCCACTGCAACAAGCCAGTGGTCTTGCTTGAGGTCCCTGGCTTCTGCGACACTATCAATACTGGACCCTTGCTGAGACTCCTCTTAGATGTCCTGATTCAGTGCCTTTTTTGTACAATAATTTTAGCTTATGAAATAATTTTAGTATATTGAGATATAATCCATTATAAATGAAAATTTTGAATATGACAGCAAAATATTTGAAACGTTCCATATCCATGAGCCATTTCCCCCAAATTTCTATCTGTATAGATACACATATGCTATGTGTAACATCACTATATTTTGGGATGCATACACACGTACACAGAGGAACTAAACTAGTTTGCTTCAATGATGGCTATCTTTGAATGCTGAGATGCCTATATATATATATATATACATATATATATATATATGTATATATATATATATATAATGAATGTACTCCTTTAGCAGTTCCAGCTTTTCTCTGATGAATATGTGTTTACTTGATAGTTGGAATAAAGTGTCACTGCAAAATAATTCAGTGAGAAGCTCCTTTTGGAAGTGTACCGGAAACGCAGAGGGCAGCCTGGCAGCCTGTGTGCCCAGTGTTCCTTGCTGACAAAGAGGCCTTTCAAGTGAGCCCACCGATGAGCCCACTGAAAGTACGTGTGGTGATAAGGCTGCCAAGACAGTTCCAAGCTCAAATGTCACGATTCGGAGCTTGGGTACACAAGGACATGTTGGACGTGTCACTCGGTGTCAGCTTCCTCCAAACTAGTGGTCAAATAAGTGTGTGATTTTTGTCCCCAAAGGAGAGCAGTGTGGCTGTAACTAGATACTCTAAGTATGTGGCCGAAGCAGCCATAAGTAAGCAATATCACACAGGCCTTCCTGCAGGGTATTTTTCCTTCTGAGATCTGTGTCAGACTCACAGACACGAAGGCAGCCAGGAAGCTGCTATCTGTTTACCCTTCATTTATTTTTATGACGGTGCACGCCAGCAGTGGGGGAAACCACTAGAAAAAAATCTTAAAGTAGCAACGAGATCTCAGAGTTCTCGAAAAATCTTACCAAACAAAAAGCTCTGCACACCATGGAGTGATAAGTCCTTGCCTCATTGACAGGCCATTTTCAACTGAACGCACACAGTGGGACTTGAGTCTTGGCTCCTCTCTGGCTCTGCCAACAGCCCTGTGCCTTGGGCAGATATCCAGCCCCTCCGCATCTTGTTTTTACATTTGGTAATATATATATAGGACACTGTAATACGGAGCTCAAGTTGGTACCTGGGAAAATGCTAGCAGAACACAGACTGTAATCTCAGGTAAATGATAAACATGGGAACCGGATTCCTCTTCTTTCCTGACATAGAAGAGGCTTTCAGAAACTTCAACAGAATTATAGAGTTGGGATGCAATACAATAAGTAAATATGTTCATAGTGATCATACACACACATGCACACACATTATCATTAATTCTAGAATAATAACTACTCTATTTAAACAACAGCTGAACCTTTTCAGATTCTTTATTGTCTAGAAAGTTTTCTTGAGGGGAAGATGCTCGCTGACAGAATATGACATAATCTATTATTTTCTAGAGTGTTTTCTCTATATGAAAAATACAAACACATCTATTTGGAAACGTACTGATCCTTTTCTTTTGATAACACAAAGACAAGTCTCTCAGATGGGCCTTTATAGCTGGCCATTCACATGTTTCAACCTTCATTTGGCTTCTCCGTAAGTTCTCTCTGTGTGGTTAGGTTATAATATTAAAAATAAAACTAGCTAGGACTGTAGGTACTTTTTAAAGATATCAGGACAGAGTGATGTTGTCAATTTTAGACTCATTATTCTAACAGCACATAAATGAGCCAAAAGAAATACACAGCCTCCCATCAGGTCATCTGTCCCCTAGTTAATAACAAAAATCAACGTTCTTGTTCTAGTCAGTCAAGTGTGCACTCAGTAATTCTGATATAAAAAACAGTCACCATATGGGGACTACAGTAGTCTTTGGAGAAACTTTCAACCACAATGACTAACTGTCACATAATTTTCATACAGCTGCCTTGGTGAGAGACACATGGCCATTTATGGAAATCTTCTGCATGGTCGCTCCTTGTTGCACGGAATGTTGAAGCTACATGTAAGTCAACATATTACTAAAAAGTAAACTCTCAATCAACTTGTTCAACATTTTGGAATCTCTGTCATTTTTATAGTTCCGGATGTGAATATTTATCTAGATAAAGGGAGACTATGTTATTTCTTTGTCAGAACTCTGAAAGTAAATATTTTTAACACTGGTCTAAATCCTCTACCATTGTAAGGACATGTATGCCCGTGCACTATGCCCAAATGAATCTAGTTAGGTTTTATAAAATTATTGCAGTTACAAGAGATGCACTTCTATTACTCATTTTTCTATGAACCATCTTTGTACACACACACACACACACACACACACACACCTATACAGTATTATGATATGGCTTTTAAAATAGATCACATTTATCCATACCAGGAACCACAGGTTAATGGAAAAAAATATAACTTTGCCATGAAATTGTTTAAGTCGGGACTGTGAAGTTGATTATATGGAGAGCCGTTCTTCAGCCAATTAGAGACATCCATCATGCAATGCATTTTAAGTTATGCTATGCACGAATATTTAAAAACATAAAGTAGTAAAGTTCTTATTTTTAAGACATGCTGGTGTGGCCATGCTGTGGGCAACATTATTCCGTGGGCAAGAAGCCCGTGTTTATCAAATAGAACTCAAAGAATGAAGAACCTCTCTACTCATGTTCAGGCAAGGCCAAAGTCGACTCAACTTTCCAGACTTTCTAGGATAGTAATTACAGGATAGGTGGGGTAAGAAGTGACAGACTGAGTGGATTACTAGACATAATGTTTTTTTTTAATATTGATAACAGCTGCACAGTTTTTTATTGCTGTATTTCTAAAAGCCTTAAAATAGGATGCAGGCCTTAGCAGTCATAGACTGAGGATTCTCTATTCATACAGTAGGCACCTGCACAGGGAGAAACTACAATTGACTACATAGGTGGGGTGGGCCAAGAAGTCTACCTCTGTGCCTCTCTAGTGTTGGAATTCAAACGTCACCCATTTCCCAGAATTCTTTCTAGTCTCAATAAGTTATCTTAACTTTACACAGGACCAAATTTAGGACCCAGGGTTCCAGGTCAAGCCCACAGTAATTACTGCTTCTACCAGGATGCCCTGCCCAACAGATTCCAGCCACTGCTGCTCTTTGTGTCTGCCTGGCAAACTCCACTGTGCCCACTTACTGTTCTTGTATCGATCAAATTCCCTTGACCTAGCTGCTATCAAACCCCAGCAACCTCTGGGCTAGGCTAGTGAAAGGGCTCATTCTAGATGTCAAGGTCTCCCATTGTCCTTATCCCAATCAGCTCTCTAGGAGAGGAAAGTAGAGGGTTTTGTGGTGAGTTGTAAGAGGACACAGTCATAAAGAGATGTACAAAGCAAAATACAAATAGTTAGGCATTAGAAAGAGGCTCAAGGGGCTGGAGAAATGGCTCAGAGGTTAAGAGCACTGGCTGCTCTTCCAGAGGTCCTGAGTTCAATTCCCAGCAACCACATGGTGGTTCACAACCATCTATAATGGGATCTGGTGCCCTCTTCTGGCAGAACACTGTATACTTAATAAATAAAGTCTTAAAAAAAAAGAAAAGAAAAGAAAGAGGCTCAAAATAGCACCTTTTGCTGAATTTCATCATACACCATACATAGTTCTTTTATATATGCTTATAGTGTTATATTTGTAGATTATAATTTTATAGCTGAGCAGTAAGCATGTGATAAACTGTATATAACATTTTGCATGAACGATCAGGACTAAGTAAAGTAGGGAGAAAGGAGCAAATGGTTCCAGGATGTTATTTGGGCACAAAATAACCTTACATTAAAATAAATTCTAAGCATAGTAGAGGTAAGTCAAAGACTCCGCTAGTGATGAAAATGTAGCTAAGTGTCTACTGTTTGGCTGTGAAAAATCTCCATATTGCCACACCAAGAAAGAAAGCAAATTAAGAATATATAAAACTATAGAAAGTATCAAAAAGCAAAAAAGGCCCACAGGACTTTTTAATCATAATAAATTATAGAAAAAGGCTCATATTTCTACCATGGAAAGATTACATGGAAACAGCAAGGAAATCTCTAGAACCCCTAAAGAAAAACTTTAAAGAAGCAAACAGAAAATTCACAGAAGAGAAAAAAAACAGTAGAATATTAAGAAGTTTATGCAAACTGGTCAGAAATGCTAGGCAAAACAACATTAAAATAGTATTTTAGCTCAAGATATACCTGAGTACTTGTGCCTGCAAATGTTGTGACTGAAGCATCATAGGACGGAACTCCCAAGAAGTGGTGCTTGAAATGTAATCTGCCTAAGCGTAATAGAACTATTTCTGCAATAAATACTAATAGTACTAAAATACTCATACCCTTTATCATGACTAGCTTCCTAAAGACATAATCAGAGATAAACCAAGATTTTAGGAATGGTTAGGCCAAGTTAAGAATATTCCTTGCTGATATTTTTAACCACTAAGAACAAATTAAATATACAAAATTAAATGCTGGACTAAATACCCTTAATAATATGTAAATGATTAATTTGTGAAATATTTTCAATATGTATGAATCTAAAGAATTCTTCATATAATATTAAATGACATGGGGTAATGGTTATTGTACAATGTTAAATTTTAAAAATCTGGACTTAAAACTAAGAAAATACCTAAGTACCAGCAGTGGTTATTTTGGAGGGAGCTATGATTGTTTATGTCATATTGTTTCTATATTTTCAAAGGTTGTAGCATGCACACAATTAACCACAATTATAAAATATTATTTCTAATAAAACGGTGTGGGGGCTTGTGAAAATACTATAAGATTTTTAAGATTAAATATTAACAGTTTTTCAATGATTCTTTGTTTATTTTATGAACCTGTGTGTGACCTGTGTGCATTTATGTAAACCACATGTGTGCAGGAGCCCACAGAGGATAAAACAGGGCATTGGATCCCCTGGGATTACAGGAAGTTGTAACTTGCCATGTAGGTGCTTAGGAAGTGATCCCAGCTCCTCTGAGAGCTCTGAACCATTCAGCCCCATCTCCATCCCCTGAAACAAGAATCTTAGACGGATGAATGTGGTGGTTTGAATAGGTTATGTTCCCCATCAACTCATATATTGGGACACTTGGTACCCTGCTGATGACGCCTTAGGGTATGGATATGGAACCTTTAGGGGGTGGAGTCTTCCCGGAGGAAGTGTGCCACTGAAGGTGGGCTTTGAGGCTTTGCGACCTTGACCAGCTTCCTGTAGTTGAAATTGTGAGCAGCCAGCTCCTCGCTCCTGCTGTCATCCCAGCATGACCAGCTAAGTGTAAGCTAAGGGGTTTTGGTCCTGGCATGTTATTAGAGCAACAGAAAGGTAACTAATACAGAAATTAGTGGCAGAAGTGTGACGGTCTTAGGTGTGGCAGAGACCCAGCCTAAGTCTTCAGTCAGAGAGAAGCTGTGTATGAAGTCAGTGGAAATAGGACTGTCCAAGGCAATTACATCATTGAAGGAGTCAGGGGATGCCGGTCGTTGAGCTACACTGCCTGTCCTTGGATTTGCTTAAGAGTGATTGTTTTCATGTCCTTGTTCTTCTCCTTTGAAACTGTTTCACTTGTTTTAAAAATGTATTTTAGGGGCTGGAGAGATGGCTCAGTGCTTAAGAGCACTGTCTGCTCTTCCAGAGGACCCGGTTCAATTCCTAGCACCCACATGGCAAATCACAACTGTTTGAAGATCTAGCTTCAGGGGATCTGACACCTTTACACCAATACACATGAAATAAAGTTAAATAAACCATAAAAATATTTTTAAAAACATATATTTTAAAGAAGCCCACAGTTGTGAGCTGTTGGAATTGAAAACACAATTATAGGATTATTTATTATTTTAAGTTTGCATACATGTAGGGGGTTATGCGCACATGAATTCAGGTACTTGTGGCTACCTGGGTCATTGGTAATTGTGAGCTGCCATCACAGGTAATTGTGAGCTATCCAAACATGGCTGTTGGGAATTGAACTCAGGTCCTCTGTAAGAGCACTGAAGCTTTTAACTGCTGGCAATTTCTCTAGCTCCAGGACTTGAGATTTTTGGGAGACCTTGAACTTTTAAATTTTTGAAATTAATCATTGGATATATATATATATATATTCTCAGTTAAGGAATTTATATTCCTCAGTTGAGGATTTTCCAAGGTCAGCAATGCCTGTGCACATGTCTGTGAGGGCATCGTCTTGACTGTAACTGAAGCAAGGGGTGTCAGCCCTCCAAGGACAGCGTGGACAGGTGCTCCTGGGCTGTGTAAGAAAGCTAACAAGCATAGACCTGTGAGTGAGTTAGAGCATGAGCCAGCAAGCCGCACTCCTCATGGAGGAACCCTCATGGATTCTGCTTCCTGTTCCTGCTTGAGATCCTGCCCTCAGTGACGGACACTAACGTGGAAGCGGACGGCACATAAACACCCTTCTTCCCAAGGTGCTTTTGCTCAGAGGGATTTGACAACAGACACAGAGAGGAAACTGAAACAGTGACTTATCCCCATCTGAATAAAATATAAAGGGCCCTGCAGCGATAGATTGCAGCTAGAATTTGTGAAATATTTACATATTCATGTAGACTTGGGGGCAAACCATTATTGTGTTGTATCTCGTTTTAAATGTTCATTTAGGCGGCTTCCTACAAGACCTATTATCCAAGGATCCATATTGCTGTGTAGTTACGATAGTGTGTAGGAGTAACTACCTCAGCAAGCCTCTGCCTCACACGGACAGGCTTCCCCGCACGTGGGTGGATGGATGACTTGACAATCTCATTTCTCTAATAACTTAATAATAGCTGAATATAAGGATTCAGTTCATCTTGACTTGAAATCAAGTGACAACAGGAAAGGGTAGAGGAAAAGTCGGGGCCATTTCTGTCTGTGCTGAGTGCCTGAGTGTCCCAGCTTAGCAGTGTTCAGAAACCAGCGCCAGTCACTGTCCTTAGCAATGACATCGTGATCATCAGTGAAGTCTCCTCCTTTAACCGTGGTGCACATAAAACTGTCAAGGAATTTTGCACCGAGGGTGGGACGAGGCACGGAGGGGCTAAACTAGGCAACTATGAGGCTTTTACAACACAAAATTCTTGGCTAACTGTTGATTCTTGGCAAAGGACTTTCTAGTTGCTTCAGAAAAGCAAGGTCTCCATTTCGGTAGAAGCTTCTCTAATTAGTCGGTGTCTACCTCTAGAGACACACAATAGCGGTCGACATTTAGAGGGTCCCTTGACACTTGGTCACTTTAGTCAAATAGTAGTAATAATAATAATAATAACGGGGCCTGCGAGCTCTTCAATGATTCTCATCTTCCCATTCCTAGAGAAGTGTGTCTCTCAGGCCTCACCCTTTGCTCCATAGATGGCTGTTTATACAGAAACTCGGAGCTTGACGAAGTGCAGAGAATATGTGTCAGTGGTGTGCTCATGCACAAACAGGACATCTATGTCACCCCTTCACCACGGCCATCTCCACAGTGTGTTGGGAAGGTTGTGAGCACCCGAATTAGGGAGGACCATACTAAAACAGTGTGTTCTGAGCATCACAGGGTCATGAAAGTCATCAACTCATGACAGCTGTCGTGGTCTGCATGTGACCAGCATACAGTCAAGCCAGTGACGATTCTGGCATGGATTGGGGGGGCGGGGACTCATGAGTCTCAGCTCCTAGCTGAGGAGCTGTTGGCAGCTGAAGACTTCTAGGGGAGAGTCAGTCTTCTTTAAGGGCGAAGGCTGCACACACAGGAATATATGAGTGGAACAAAATGGACTCAGTGGGTTTGTTTTTTTGTTTGTTTTTTTGTTTTTTTTTTTTTTAAGAAAAAAAGGGAAATGAGTAGGTTGTTTAAAATGGGGAGGCTAAAGGATATATCTGGGTGGGGTTGACGTTGGGGAAATGCAGCAAATATGACCCAAATACATTGCAAGAAATTCTCAAGGAATTAATAAAAGCACTACATTCTAAAGGCCCTGCTAAATGGAAACCCTATCCTAATTTGAGAAGATGTACAATGTCTTCATATTTAATAAAATGAAGTACAACAGCACTTTTTATTTGTGAGTTCTTTTCCCCCCACAGTCTCTTTAGAAATAGAAGGATAAGAAGCAGGTTGACTGGATGGGGCAATTGCTCTGAAGCATCTTGGTTAATTTTGTTCTCCAGTTGCCTCCAACTGCAAACTCAGTCTCCACCCATTCTCCATCAGGTGCAAAGAATCCACAGAGAGGAATTCCAGCTCTAAGCCTAGTCTGTTTTATAAATATTTGCTGAAGTAAAACTATTTAGTTCATATATATTTTTCTCTACCTTTATTTCTTTTTCTTTTTTCTTTTTGAGACAAGTTCTCACCGGGTAGCCCTGACTATTCTGGAACTTTCTATGTAGTCCAAGCTGTCCTGGAACTCACAGAGATCCACTTGCCTCAGCCTCCCAAGTGCTGGGATTAAAGGTAGGCTCCACCATGCCTGGCCCCTTTCCAGCTTTCTTTAAATTTTTAAAATGATAGGCACGTACGTATTGTATGTAAGTTGAAGCAGGGGCACCTGCCAAGGCGAGTGTGTGCAGGTGTCAAAGGACAGCTTGTGCGAGTTGGTTCTCTCCTTCTACATGTGAGTTCTGGGTGCTTAAACTCTGGTCATTAGGCATGGCGACATGCACTTGTCCACAGTGAGCATCTCACTGACCTTTCCTGTCTTTCTAAACATACTTTAAAGGAGATGCCATATTGACTATGGGTACCTATTTTCAATTCAAAGATATCACATGAACCAAAGTCATGTTATTCGGTTAATATATCTGAAAAGGCCTTGGTTCTTGAACATTAAGAAGATGATGAATTATGCTCATCCCTGGAAATCATCTGCTCTAATGCTCCATGCAAGGAAGCATCAGTCACTGCGGTGTGGTGTCATGTGGATGGTTCAATTAGCACATGCTTGTTGAATTAACATAGCAGCCCAGGGAAGTGCAGATCAAAAGGAAATGAAATTTGGCTCTTTCTCACTGT
Organism: Alexandromys fortis; assembly: GCF_014885135.2. Lineage (NCBI taxonomy): Eukaryota > Metazoa > Chordata > Mammalia > Rodentia > Cricetidae > Alexandromys > Alexandromys fortis. Next base: position 553,927 of record NW_026067997.1, read on the forward strand.
TGTGAAAGGAATTTTGCCAAAGGCAGAAGTCAGAATTTCCTGATGTGTTTTACAGGGTTACTTTAGGTTTTTTTTCCTTAAGAAAACAGAAAAATCCCGAGCTATGACAGCTAATTTTCTTGCACTGGTGAGAGCGGCGACCACAGAGACACCTCCGATGTTTTCCAGATAGTTACTAGCAGTACTTAGAAACGGCAAACCAAGGGACTCCAGGCATACCAGGCCTGCTTCTGTCCTCTGTCACATTCATATCTGCTTCACCCTCTGTCCCTGACTGGCTAATTCTGGACACCAACTGTGTATCAACTTAGGTTGACTCTTTTAAACCTTGAAAGCTTCTTTTGAAACCTTCAATGCAGATTGATTGACGTAGACATCTACGAAACATTATTTCAGAGGACAAGTTAAATGAAATAGGATCTGTTTTGGAAATGATACCTTGGCTTGTAAAGATAGGAAATCAGTCAATAAACGTTGGCTCTAGCAACTAAAATTGACGTCGGTCTGGCCAGATGGTAACGAGACGGGCTGTGCGGAGCCAAGGGTCTGACTGAGAAAAGTCCAGGCTAGTAAAGTCCCAGCCTGAGCATTTGTCAGAGAGGGCCAAGAAGACATAGTCCCTTCTCACATGGAGAATCATATTCTCAACTGAAAAAGTTGTCTGTGTCTTAGGGAAGAGTCCCACAGATTCAGAATGGTGAGGATCTGGTTTGTCTCCATCCCCAGTTCCTAAGCATCTATCCGCCACCTCTCCTAAAACAGGAACGTTAACCATCACTCTGGGGCACAGCAGACGATTTTTAGAAGGGAGACACACTTCTACGGACTGTGCTTTCAAGTAGCAGGAAAGGAATATCATGCCTCAATTTCTTCAAGGGAAAATACACCAAGACTAATGGAGTAACCGTCCAGTCACTGCTCACTAGAATAACTTTCTGTAGCAAAAAAGGATGAGATTGCAAATAAACTTAAAAAAATACACATTTGAGCCAGCAAACCCAGGGCTTCATAAGACATCTCACCAGGAATGAAAATTTAAATATGTACAAAAATGTTTACATAAATGTTCAATGAAGTGAGAACAAAATGGCCATACATAAGACAGCCCAACTTTTACCAACTGATGAATGAATAAGAAGAATAATTTGATTATAACAAAGAACTGAAGTTGCACTAGTGACACCTTCCTAAAAGCCCAAGTTCTCGGGAAGGAATTGAGGTGGATGAAATCATGACTGCAGTCTCGATGAAGACAAACAAACAAAACAGACGAATCTTTAAGAAAGAAATCTGATGGTACTACCATATGTATGTGCGTTGATAACATACTAAGTGAAAGAATCAAGTCAGAAAATGCTACATATGATACCAAATACACCGAGCAGGCAATCCACCAAAGTGTGGGCCACAGAGAGACAAAGGGAGCTTGAGACATCTAAAGAGTCAGGGCTTTTTTAAGCAGTAATGCAAAAGTCTAGCACGGATTAGGGTTTTATAACTATGGATGTACCAAAAAGAGTGGACTCTACAGTGTGTATGTGTATACTCTATGGCTCAGATCTCCAAAAAACTGTTCTGAAAAACAAAACTGAAATACGCAAAACACTCAAGAGCCTCTCCACACACCAGCCGACTGCCAAGAAGAAAATGAAAAGTGTGCAACAATTCACAGACTCTTCTTTTTGTGTGTGTGCAAGGAGGGAGAGGGCAGTGTTCTCATTGTGTGTGTGTATTTGTGTGCAAGGAGGGAGGGGGCAGTGTTCTCATTGTGTGCGTGTGCAAGGAGGGAGAGGCAGTGTTCTCATTGTGTGTGTGTTTGTGTGCAAGGAGGGAGGGGCAGTGTTCTCATTGTGTGTGTGTGTTTGTGTGCAAGGAGGGAGAGGGCAATATTCTCATTGTGTGTGTGTGTGTGCAAGGAGGGAGAGGACAGTGCTCTTATTGTGTGTGTGCGCAAGGAGGGAGAGTTCTCAATATTTGTGAGTGTGTAAGAAGGGATAGGGCAGTGTTCTCTTTGTGAGTGTGTAAGGAGGAAGAGGGCAGTGTTCTCATTGTGTGTGTGTGTTAAGGAGGGAGAGGGCAGTGTTCTCATTGTTTGCATGTGTGCAAGGAGGGAGTGGGTACTGTTCTCATTGTCTGTATTTGAACAACAGTAAGAAAAACACCCCAAAACCCAAGGGGAGTTGATACCTGTGAACATGGGTATGCTGTTTTCAGGTCGAAACCAGTTTGTAACTCTTGGAGGCAACTCCATGCCAACACATAACAGATCTCCTTATAGGTTCAATGGCCCCCATGTTGACTTACAAACGGCACAGCCGTGGACTTAGTGAATTTTCTGGTGTTATCTTATTAATACTATTGCAGAACACTTTAGTGAATATATGCTTGCACCTACATCCTAGCAGACAGAGTAAAAAAAGGTGGAATTGCTTGGGGGTACAGACCTAAACAGAGGACTCTCAACAGAGGAATCTAAAAATGGCTGAAAGACACTAAAGGAAATGTCCAACATCCTTAGCCATAAGAGAAATGCAAATCAAAACAACTCTGAGATTCTATATTACGCCTGTAAGAATGGCCAAGATCAAAAACACTGATGACAATTTATGCTGGAGAGGATGTGGGGTAAAGGGAACACGCCTCCATTGCAGGTGTGAGTGCAAGCAGGTACAGCCCCTTTGGATATCAGTATAGTGTTTTTTCAGAAAATTGGGAACAACCTTCCTCAAGACCCAGCAATACCACTTTGGGGTATATACCCAAAGAATGCTCAATCGTACCACAAGAACACGTGTTCAACTATGTTCATAGCAGCATTGTTTGTCATAGCCAGAACATGGAAGCAACCTAAATGCCTCTAGATGGAAGAATTGATAAGAAAAATGTGATACATATACACAATGGAGTACTACACAGCAGAAAAAAAAAACAAGGACATCTTGAAATTAGTGGGCAAGTGGATGGATCTAGACAACATTAGACCCAGAAAGACAAATATCATATGTACTCACTCATAAGTGGTTTTAGACATAAAGCAAAGAAAAACCAGCCTACATTTCACAATCCCAGAGAACCTAGACAACAAAAAGAACACTAAGAGAGACATACATAGATCTAATCTACATGGGAAGTAGAAAAAGACAAGATCTCCTGAGTAAATGGGGAATATGGGAGAGGGTAGAAAAGGAGGGGAGAAGAAGGGAGGGGAGCAGAGAAAAATATATAGCTCAATAAAAACAATAAAAAGGAGGAATTGCTAGACTAAACACAGATGTTGTAACAAATCCTTAAAGAAAGTCTATCTCTTCCAGCTGCTGACAGCCATAGCAGTTGAAAAACTCCAGTGGAGTCTAATTGTAATAACTGAACAAAACACACTTTTTTAAAAAAAAGATGATTCAATGAAAACCTGGGATTTTCTCATTCTTTATAGATGTCACCTTACAGGAAGCAACATAATAAGTTCTTTTTAAAAACGCAAACAAAATCTAAATGGTGTATTCTACATGAGTTGTACGACTTGAGAAAAAAAAAAGAAGCCTCCTTTTAATAGGCATGAACTGATTTGAATTTATTATGTGGCTTTCCAAATGCTGTCCACATTTAAAATGACTTTTTAGCCTCTGAGTAGGAGTCTTGGAATAAAATGACAAAGAAAATGTGAATCAATTAAGATTCACATCAAGTACCAAGATTCAGTTATATTATTTGAATTTCCAGAAGATGAAACTGTTAGAGAGAGACAGAGAAAAACAGAGAGGGAGGGGGGAGAGGGAGAGGGAGAGGGAGAGGGAGAGGGAGAGGGAGAGGGAGAGGGAGAGGGAGGGGGGGGGGGGGGGGGGGGGAGAGAGAGAGAGAGAGAGAGAGAGAGAGAGAGAGAGAGAGAGAGAGATTTTCATC
>NW_026067997.1:557984-609707 GCF_014885135.2 Alexandromys fortis
GGGGGGAGGGAGGGGGGGGGGAGGGAGGGAAGGAAGAAAGGAAGGAAGGAAAGAAGGAGGGAGGGAGGGCAGAGCTGGAAGCAGGGAGAAAGCTGCTGCACACTGGATGCGGAGGGGGGGAGAGAGAGAGAGAGAGAGAGAGAGAGAGAGAGAGAGAGGAAGGGAGGGGGGAGGGAGAGACAGAGAGATGGTAGGAAGAGAGAGAGAGGGGGACAGCAGTAAACTTGGCAGCATTTAGCTGTGTGAGAAGTCTAATGATAGGAGATGTACCCAAGTGTTCAGGGAACTATGTTTGGATGTGGGCCGCTCCTCCCTGCCCGCCTCCCACCCTCTCCTACTCATTTTGAAGTTCATTTTGAGTGATCCTGTTCAGCTGTACTGTCATCTTCACACAAATGGATGTTTCTTGGCAGGACGATCTCTGCTTCACTATGGTTCAAGGATGGCTGATACTGACTTAAAATGTTACAGCTGGTGGATGTAATGGAGTTAGTTATACGTCCATCTTCAGTGGATACAATGATGTTGAAAAATGACAGTATGACATATTTCCTACCAAAACTGTCATCCAGTCATTCCTGTTTGTCATTGTTTTCCTATTTTTGAGTCAGAAAATCCCGGAGAAATGAAGGCAGAGTCCAGGAAGACGATGGGTGCAGTGCTCTATGAAGAACTGATTCGGCAGGGCAAGAGTACATTTGGTGTTTGCGGCTGACAGGATCCACATACAAACTATGTAAGGATAGCCGGTACAAAGTCCAGACAGTCTCCTCACAGTGTCACTGAGAAATTGATGCCTGGCCTTTGATATGTGCCGCTTTCCCGGCTCCCATGATGCAGTGTGGGGAACTGAAGCTGGCTGCTGTTGTCTGTGGCGGGTTTGTTTGTTTGTTTACAGTAGGCAGATCCTACTATTAAATCATCCGTGGATGACTACCCGCCCAGGTCACAGGATTCTTGCAGCAGCATGGCATTCTCAGACCCTTGCTACGAAGCAGTTCCTTTCTTTCTTTGATGATTTTTTTTTTTTTGTAACTAAGCCAGGGCACCCAAGAACAGGTTAATCTCACACAACTGGTCAAGGAGCCAGAGAACAGCACAGTCAATGGTATATAGAGAGGACTCACAGCAGGGTGCACCATTTCAACTTTTCATTAGGAATCTGTATGTGAGGTCTGTGCAAAGACTGCTTTAGAGGTTGCACATTTCTTCCTGGCGTGGTTGAAAAGGCTACCCCTTTTCCATTGCTTGTGCTTCAGGACAGTCAAGGCTACACCACCTCTGATCTGTACTTCCTAGACTGAATCCTTCTGTATTCAACACTTCCTGGTGTAAGGGAGAGGGAGAAGTGCGCAAACAGACAGACAGACACACACACACAAGTGTGCACAGACACATACGTAATTTTAACTGAATACCCTGTGTTTTCCTGGAACTATACTTAATCATAATTTGTCATCTGAAGTTATTTTATTTGTTGAATTATGAAGCTTGGTAAAGGAGAAAGGTGTCATTTTATACCTAGGGTCCAGCAAACAAGAGGAACTAAATGCATATCTGTCTATATAGATGTTACCCTATACAAAACTGTGCGAAGTTACCCTAAACAAAAGTTCATCATTGTATTATTTTGCATATAGAAGTAGTTATATCTTTAATCAATTTGAAACATTATTGTAGGCCATTATTAAACCTTATGTTCTTTTGAAAACAAAATTAAGGATCATGTCTATAAATAATGTTTAATTTAGAAGAAGATATATGTACCTCTTTAAGAAGAACACATACATCAAGGCCCGATTAGAGTAAAAATATCACTGATACATTTTTTTATCGACTACTAAATTTAAACAAATTAGAAACTCAGATTAAACCAAGACTCACATTTGGTTTAGTTTTCAATTTAGACAATATTGTTTTACCTTAATGATATTTTCTTAATAAGCATTCTGCTATTGTCAACATAATACCAATGTATTATATATTGGGAAGTCTAAGTTATATTTGGCATCATATACCATTTTGTAAGAAGATTATTTATCCTATCCTGAAGTATTAACTTGAGCCAAAATTAATATCAAGTTGTACATCTAAACATGATAATATTAATGAAGTTCCCCTCCTGAAAGAGACAACTGGCAGCTTCTTGCTTGCATGGTCTTCAATTAGTTGTGAGCTTTATTATATTGCAGATTTTGAAATATTTATTTGCTTTACTTCCTCAGAAATCTTAGCCAGTACTTTCTTTATGCTCCCTCCCCTAACATCCCCAGGATCCGCACGATTCATTTGCTTTCGATTAAGGCTAGCCTTCTAGATTAGATCTTTGTCATGGGGGCTTGAAATTTACAAGGAAACTTACATCTGTACAAAATTTACAAACCAGCTTAGTGAAATAGAGCAAGCTTAGCATACAAGTATGAGGGGTTTTGTTGTGGTGGTGGTGGTGGTGGTTTTTTTTTTGGTGTTTTTTTTTTTTTTTTTTTTTTTTTTGTTTTTGGCCTTTTGAGACAGGGTTTCTCTGTGTAGCTTTAAAGCCTGTCCTGGAAGTTGCTCTTGTAGACCAGGCTGGCCTCGAACTCACAGAGATCCACCTGCCTCTCGATTGCTGGATTAAAGGCCTGAGCCACCACTGCCAGGCTGCTATCTCTGTCTCTTATTTAAGCACAAATGGCACAAGTCATGGAAGTGCATGCTTTTGGAAGTTTGAGCAAATTATCTAACCTACTTAAGTAAATTATCTAAAACTGTGTCTAATGGAAATTTAACCATTTTTTTTTTTACTTCTAAGAAATGAATGACAATTTAAAAGAACGAAACTCATTGTGGTATACATAGAAGCAATTTATAAACAATTCAAATCACCAATTAAACAGAGATAGGAGAATAACCTTTTAAGACACCGAAAAGCTAAGAGGATTCCTTGAAAGGGTGGGGGAGGGAGCTGAGGGATGTAAGAGTCACAGAACACACTTCATAACCAATACACCCAGTTTCCTTCTGAACTCTGAAGTGCAGAGGCGGGAACTGCCCCCATGATGCACTGAAAAAGCAACATGTAGGACCTGGCAGAGGTTCTGAAGCCAGTGAGCTCAAAGTAAGCCCTACAGGGCTGGAGCAGCAATGCCAGTGTACCACATCACAGAAACATGGGACGTCACCACTCATCGTCAAAGTCTTCTAACCATTTGCCATCTTTTGGGCCAATGGGTTTTCCACCATTGCAGAGTACCCTGTGTGGCAGTCCTAATCCTTACAGGCAAGCATTTTAGCCCAACTGCAGAATGATGTAAATTGCATATAAGCTATTTTCTTCCTACTTTTTGTATGGGATGTATGCATTGACTACTTTTTCCTGCCTGACCCCTTTTTGGTGAAATCCCATCACTTAGACTAAAGTGGTCATGGATGAACTACTGCAGCCAACAAATGCAATTGCACTCCTCACAGCCATAGTACTAAGCTTCATTGAGAGGCTTTGCCAATTGATATTTCCCTTATCAGTTTTTTCCCAAACAATAACTTCAACACTTTTCTTTTCAAAATTTGACAGAGACACACACAATTAAATGTGTCCTGGGGATTATCTGCAGGGACAGGTTTTGACAAATTATTTCAAGCATTCAATTTATGCTTTATTTTTTATTTGAAACTCACTTCTTTCTAGCTGTTTTCTGATATGCCTTACCTATACCTGCTCTCTGTACATACATTAAAATCCCCTACTTTCTATAGTTTATACTAAAAAGAACTAAAGCTGAACTCATTGCAAAATAGATAAAAAATAAACCTGTCAGTTATAAACTGATAAAATACATTTAAACATTTAACTAGGCAGGCACAGTCCTCTGTACTAGGAGGCTACCGAGGAAACCATTTGTTTAGAATGAAAATATCCCTTAGTAAAAGAACAATGGTGTCTAATATCCCACCACCATCATCACCACCACCACCAAAAGAACTATGTCCAGCTCACAGAAATTATTTTGATCAGAATAGCTCGACTATATCAGATTTACTGCATATTACCAACCCTGGGTTCAAGTACTGCGGTTTCTAAACACTCTTTTCATCAATGAAACTCTGAAAGCAATGAGAATCCTCTTAAACTCTAAGAATAGTCTCCTGTGAAATTAAGCACAAGCCACGAAAGTCAGTAGGTAAAATCAGAACTCTTGTACGCACAGGAATGTTCTACATAGCCACTGCATTCATTTTAAAAAGGTAAGGGCCATGTACTGTCTCTCTGACAGCTACCCAAGAATGAGGGCCTAGAGGCAGAACCAGCTTTGAAAACATTGCTAACCAAAATGGTACAAAATGGACTTTTACATTTGCAAATGATATACCCACAGAAAGGAAGGTTTCTTTAAGGACTTTAGTTTTTAAAGCTATACAACTGTGTAAAAGGTCAAGTGGCTAGAAATAGTTTGGGAATAATATTAGAATAATCACTTCCCCTGTAATTAAGGATTAAGCCTTAATTTTTCAGCATTCCAAAACATTGGAATCTTAAGTATGGGAAGGTTAAAAGCTGACTTCGTAATGGGAAAAGTTCAGAACACAAGCAGGAATGTTAACTTTAAATTGCTCCCTTTCTTGGAAGTCAGAGGTCAGTTCTTGTTGGAGCTCTGGGATAAGCTGGTCTCTGCTGAAGTTTTGCAATCTGCCTGGAAAGTACAGCTGTATTGGCCTTCCTAGATGCTCAGTGAAGATGAAGTGATCCTTAACAAGGGGTCTCTCAACTGTACCCAATCATGCGATGGTTGGCCAAGCCAAGTGGGTGGTGGGCCTGTGTAATCAACCCCTTCTATCATTTCTGTGGGTAATTCATCTTTATTGGTGATACTGAAAAGCATTACTCAGGCAGCTCACAGTGTTGAGGATTACTTAGATGTATAGCTTCTAGAATGGGAAATATAGGAAGGAACCACAGGTATTAAGAAATGTACGGTGGCAGACATCTCAGTAAAGGTGGTAAACCAAGAGTGAAGGAAAAACCATGGGAATTCAGCAAAAGATGTTCCCAAAGACTTTATAACTCTATGCCATAAAAAAAAAAATCTGTCTTCATGACTTGGTCAGTAGAATCTTTAGCAAAGTGCTACCTTGCTAAAAATCACAAGTAACAGCAGATAATAAGAGTCTTTGTTACAGAACAATTAACTATTCTGTATGGACAATGGACTGCCTACTGACAGCCAGGGAGAAAGCAAGCCTAGTGCTGGGAACAGAGATCTATCCCTGAGCAAAGAGTAGGAAACCTTGTAATGTGCTCACAGGAGTGGCAAGAGCAACAGCAGATAAAAATGGCACTATTTCCAGAATTACAGTAGAAACATACACAGGGTTTTACAAGAGCACAGGCAAAGGGGTTTTAGTTCTGAATGGGATATCTAGTAAGGCTTTCTAGAAGAAATGGCTGTTGGGAGTGAAAGCAAACAGCCAGAGTATGGACTGAAGGTTCTATTCAAATAGCTATACAGTGACAGTGGCTGTCACATAAAGGATTCTGTGATCTCATAATAGTTCTCTACACGCAAACTCAACTGTTAAATTTGCACTTAATTTTAAAACGCAGCTTTGGTTCTCAGGCTAGAGCCTTGGGTCTTACACATAGAAAATACCTGCTTTTTTATTGAACTGCAGTCTGAGTTCTGTAACAGCTTCAAATGATCCTATTATTATATCTTACATTGAGCTATAGCTTTCCAAATGGTACTCTCAAATTATACTTGAGTTTCTATTCTAAATAATAGTTGGCTTAATTTAACTATACCTAAGCTGGGAGGAATGAGCCATGTCCATATCACCATGGGATTACCATACAGATATCATTCTGCAAGGGGTTGGGTAGGCAAACATAAGAATACACATTGCACTATTCTGTTTCTATACAATCCATAAGCATAAAATTATACCTTGTGGTTTTTAAAATCGTAGTGAGTGTCACGTGTAGCAAGGAGTGGACAATGGCTCAAAGTTAAGAAATCTAGTTCTAGTTCCTATTAAGGCTAGCGTTACAGAGCTTGGATTACAGATATGGCTTTTGTGAATTAGAATTACCTTTCCCTTTCTGATTTACAATGTTCAAAAGGATCATTTTTAATATACACTCAGAATGGGTGAGATAATCAAAACCCTGTCACAGACCACAGGTATATGATATTTGAGATGTTTTCATGACAGCAATTTCATCTGCATGCAAATGTCACAGTTTGTACAAATCAGGGCCATTGCAATGACAAGTAGCCAAAGGACACCCTCTCCTTAGGCAGACATCACCAAGTCATGACCAGCACTTTCTCCAGGAGCCCAGTGCAGCTCTGAGTACAATCTCCCAAACAACTACCACTGGCTTTTAATCGATGCTTTCTTATTGCCATCTCTGCTTCACTGGCCCCTCCTCACATAGGAGTGTCTTCCTGGAATCTCATAGTTGAATATGATTTATCTGGATTAGCTTTCTCTGTGGAAATGCCTCATTGTGAGATGTGCCCAAGAATGTTTTACGGAAAAGAAGCCTTGGTGGGCTAACCCAGTTTCCAAATAAATAGTTCTTGTTTACTTAACAAGTCACACCAATTCATAAGTTTGGAAAGTGCCCGCTATATCATTTTCTGTGCATACACCGGAAGCCAGCCCTGTGTTGAACACCATAGGCATGACTTATTTAATGTGCTTAACAGAGAGATGGTTGTTAAAGGCAAGGTTGTAGAATCTTAAAAAGCATATGTTGAAGGAAAAGGGTATCATTTTCTTCAGTGGTGGAACCATTGATAAGATGCCCTTGTACCAGTAACTAACTTCCCACCCACACTCCAACCAGGAACTCTGAACTCAGGGTATCACACACAGGGAAGGTGTAAAAGTAGGAGGGGACTTGCTTAGAAGAAAGGCAGCTGTGAGAGGGAGGAGGATGAGAGAAGGCATTAGAAAGTGAAGCCATCTAAAGTTTATTATCTAAATGGAGGAAAGTGTTAAAAAATTAAAAAGTAAAATTAAGGTAGCTCACTTAGTTTTTTAGAGAAGTATATGGTGCATGGAATTCTTTTGTGTGTCACACGTTTGGTTGAGTGGCCGTAGTAGACCTTGGCTTCCTCTTCTGTAGTAGGAACAGAACGAAGAGGTGTCAACAGATCTGCCAGGAGGACTACATGGGCTCATTCTTACAAATCCCGACCATCACAGGCACACAATAAACATTTAGTCAAGACAAGTGGCTACATTTGTTTCTGACAAGAGTATATTAAGAATTCAGGACTGGTTAGGCGGTGGTGGCACATGCATTTAATCCCAACACTCACACAAGGCAGAGGTAGGCAGATCTCTGTGAGTTCTAGGCCAGCCTGGTCTAGAACACTGTCTACAGAGTGAGTTCCAGGACATCCAAGGCGGTACACATAGAAACTCTGTCTTGAAAAACAAAACAAAACTGAGCAAAAAGGAATCCAGGGCTGCTGGCACACACTCAAGAAGTAGAGACAGATGGATCTCTGGGAGTTCCCTGTAGGCCTGATCTTCATAGTGAGTACCAGGCCGGCAAAGGCTACATAGTGATGCCATATCTCAGGCTAAAATCAACAAATAAACAAAAACTTAGAAGATATATTAGGAGAAGTGAATTTAGAATTTAAAGACATGAATTACAGGTACCTACTTAGCTGTATGACTTGTAGAAACTGTATGACTTGTGATCAGAGTTCAGTTCCTGTAGTGGTGAAATGACATCTCATCTCATTCCTTTTAGGGGATTGCTGAGACCCTGTTTTCTACAAATCCCAGTTTTAGGAAGCTATGGGAAGTAGGGTGTTGGTTCAGCAGATGAAGACACCTGCGGCCAAGGAGACCCGAGCCTTGCCCCCGCCCCCAGACCTGGGGTCTATGTGATGGAAGGAAAGAACCGATTCTGATAAGTAGTCCTTTAACCTCTACACATGTGATCTGCCTTGTGCTCACGCGTGGGTGCACGCTTTGTCCCCGCCCCCAGACTCTACTTACACAGACTCACGAGAGAGAGAGCAAGAGAGAGAGAGAGACAGAGACAGAGAGAGACAGAGAGAGACAGAGACAGAGACAGAGAGAGACAGAGAGAGACAGACAGAGAGAGAGAGACAGAGAGAGACAGAGAGAGACAGAGAGAGAGACAGAGACAGAGAGAGACAGAGAGAGACAGAGACAGAGAGAGAGAGAGAGAGAAATGTAATTGAAAAACTGAAGTTAAAAACTGAAGTATGGCACAGATCAATTTCACAGCTCTAAGTGCAAGTCTTGGATTATATTAAAGTCTACTACAAATAATAGTAAAATTCAGCTCCATACATTTTCCTGAAGTAGGTACCTATTATAGTAATCCACTAATCTATTAAGCTATCAATCCAGTAGATTAGTTTACAGATACCTATTTCATTTCAAAACACATTTTAGAGTTTGAAAGATTTTCTTCAACAAAACCATTTGCTATTTAAGCCGTGCTATTGGTCCTAACAGCTATTCTTGATCTTACTTGACCAGAAATGTTAAAGACTAACAAAACATTGCCAGCGGCTAGCTGGGGTTAGGGGTGGGGAGAAATAGATTATAGGTTGCGCTCTGTGGTCCCATTTATTTAAAAGAGTTTATGGTTCTCCAAACTCGTCCAGGGCCAGAGAGGAAGAAAACAGTGCAATTTATAGTCAGACCAGAGTAGGAGGGTCAGCGAGTGGCGTGACTCGGGAGGAACTGGCTAGCTCTCTAAGGGATGGAGCCGTGTCAAAGTCCACGCTCTATTTCCTACACATCTCCAGGGCCCATGGTAGAAGGATTGGGTGTAAAACCTGGAAGAGAAGGCTGTCAAGTAAGCAGAAAGAGGAAACTTGTTCTCGGATGCACATGTGAACGGGAGACACTTGGCCCTCTGCAGAGGACAGAAAAGGAAGGCTAAGTAGCAGCTTGCTGAACATGCTTTGTCAATACCACAAAAGAAAACCAGGTATAGCTAAGTGCGGACATCGAGGGAGAATGGTCCAGCAACAGCAACAAGAGAAACCTCGGGGAAAGTTCAGCTTTAGACAGCGGTGAGATTTTATTAGCTCTGCAGCTTCAGTTTTACCCAACGCAGTGGCTCTGATGGCACCAAGTTGATGTCACACAAGTAAGAAAAGCTCAGTACACTGTGGCTATCAACCTCATTTGGTTCTCATGCAATTGCTTTAGTAGACTTGGGAACCACTGTCTCTAGTTGGCTCGTGATGTAGCCATCCATTGATCAGGTCCTTGCTGTTTTGGGACAAAGTTGCAACAGTGGAGAAATTACTACAGCCAGTAGAGGCTTAGGCCACGATAGAATGCCACTGACTGCAATATGGCATATTTTACAGTGACTTAGTCTAAGTCACACAGCCTTATGTAAATCCCTTGACACAAAGAATACGTTCTGTGCCACACTGTAGTAGGGTGACATCATGGATACTTGGAATTACAGTCTTCTGGAGTCTACACGTACATGGATGTCTTACATAAATTAATTACACAGAGTTGAATGATTCACCTCAGATGTCTTTTAAACGCAAGAAAAAATTGGGTACAATGGGGCCAGTCTTATCTAGGAAGTATGAAAACAATCATATACAGAAATTACATCTAACGAGACAGTTAATGAATCACAGTGGTGTCATTTACGACTCAGAAAGAATATTTTAAAATACAGAAGGAAAAGAGGCTCAGAACACCAGCTCTCAAAAGCCAGAAAAGAGACACACCTTATCCGTCTCCCTGCCTGCTGATAACCAGGGCCGATAGGTTAAAATTTAAGCAGGGAGATTAGTATTAGCTATAAACAAGGCCTGCTGGTCCTGCGGGTTGAAAACCTCGGGACTAGGGTGGGAGTGTCGGCGGCCCTCTCATCCTAGGGCTTAGAAGAACGAGGAAAAAGGATATGAATTTGAGGCCAGTCTCGGCTATATAACAATTCAGGGACAGCAGAAGTTACATACTGTGACCTTATCTAAGAAGAGAAAAGTCAACAAACTAACTAGCCAACCAAACAACCCCAAACATCAGGAGTGGTGTGTGTGTGTGTGTGTGTGTGTGTGTGTGTGTGTGTGTGCATGCTTACTGTCTTCTGCAACTTCTTGTATTCTCTCAATTGTAATAGAGAAACAGGAGGGCTTTTACTGTATGTGTGTATGTGGCACTTCTAACTCAAATGCTCATTTATCAGTAGTGTGATTAAACAGAATAGGCCGCAAGAAGGGTAGAAGGCCAATCACTCGGGAATCTGGGAGTCGATTATCAAAGACTTGGAATTTATTTTTCCCCAGTTGCGCTAAGAAACCATACCCACAAGTCCTGCCGTCCTCCCAAATCTTCATTCTTCTGAAGCAGTTCCCAGTTTATGACAAACCCGACTACACAGAGAGGCACTTGGCAGCGAGGCATAGCTCAAGCCTAGCTTCCAGTTTTCTCTACAGTTATGTTTAACAGTACCTCAGCCTAGATCCCTGTCTTTGTAACCACATGGTGCCTCAGCCTGTCCTCTAGTCCCTTACCTCTGGAGAGATAGTTGTTTACGTTATTTTCTTTTGTATTTGCTTAGTTAGGACTTGTGTGCTTGTGACTGAGATAGCGTGTGTATAGAGGTCAGAGAACAATTGGTTCTCTCTTTCTATCGTGTGGATACTGGGATTGAACTGAGGTCACCAGGCTTGTCATCTAACATCCCTTACTGCTAAGCCATTTCACAAGCAAAGAGATAGAACTTTTGGCTGAAGTATCATCTTCAACCCCTGTGTATAACTGAACATGTAATATGAACTTTTCTTCCCTCTGTCTTCCCTCCTTCCCTTCTTCCCCCCTCTTCCTGCTTCTCTCCTCCTCCCTCTTTCTTGGACAAGGTCTTACTATGTAGATTGACTTTAAAGTGCCCAATCCTCCTGCCTCAGCCTCCTGAATCCTGGGATCACAGGCCTGCACCTTTAAACCTACCCAGCTCTTACATTGGCTTTTGTTAAAGACTGAGCAAGGTCACTGTCTTTATCACTAGCACTTCTGAGCATCACTAGGGTACCATTGTCCTTGCTTCATGCAGACCCTATAGCCTCTGTAGGTCCAGCATTACTATCACCCAGAAGATCTATGTAAGTCTCTCAGGCATCGTTCTAAGAGATAAATGCAAACTCCACAAAGACCTCATTAAATCCTTCATCTGCAGCTTCATCCTCTTTTGCTTAATCTTACAAGCACCAATTGGGTAGACCCAGTAGTAACCATCCTAATTTCATGATTACATTCATGCCGCAACACCTTCTGTTGCAATAAATCCCTTGCTCTGATTGGAGTGGTTGCCAGAGGAACTAAAAAGTAAGCTATTCCTTACTTAGTTCTGATCAAGGCAATTTTCAGTCATAGGGTCCAAACCGTCACACCCCCAACTTGATGGGGAAGAGCTAGACCTAAGCGCTGCTAGACACACGAAAAGAGCTGTCTCAGCAATCAGGCCCCTGAGGAAAGTACCGCAAGGGTTCTATTTACTAGGAACTTGCTCCATTAGCAGAAGGTAGAAAGAGTGTGGACAGCCTCAGTTACAGTAGCCATATTGAAGACGCACCTGCTTCGGAAGCATTCAGTCCTAATTAGGCATTTCCTTATCAATCACCAGGATCAATTCCTGACCTGTCAGTCACACACAGCTTTAAAGAGAAACGAGTATCTTTCCTGATAAGTCTAAGGTAAACTTGAAAAACAGAGACATGAAATAACGCAGCTCTTAATTAAATACTGTATCTATCTCTACCTAACTATTCTGTAGTTTCTTGTGAGACGTCTGTATGACTCTGAGGTCTTGCCAGCCAGAGTAAGTTCAACCCAGTTCACAAGGCCCAGAACATGCAAAAAGAGAGTGGCTTGCTAGGGTTAAGGCAGATAGCTGCAAAGGAGCAAGTTTAGAGTTCTTAGCTTAAATGGGTTTAAGCAACATTCTGTGGGACCCCGTGGGCTCTTCAGAGGTGCAGAACTCTTCAACTAGGGGTGTGCCCTAAACTACAGGCAGCAGTGGCTGCTGAGAGCAGGTAAGTCAGCTTTCTTCAAGGATGAGCCACCTGACATGAATTTGAGGGAAGATGTGGGGTGGGGAAGGGTCATGAAAACTGCACTTACATATGAAATTCTAAAAGCAAAAGGGCTGCAAGAGAGGGAAAGGGTCAGAAGGGAGCAAAGTTACAACTTATCGCCTAGTTTATTGTTGTTGTTTTTAAGGGAACATTTTCTTTTTTAATTGAAAATAGATTTCTTTCATATAATAGATTTTGATTATAATTCCCCTTCCCTAGCTCTTCCCAGTTCCTCCCCACTACCCCACCCTACCAAAACCATACCCTTTCTTTTTTCTCTCATATGAGTTCTTGTACTTACATGTGTCACCCATATTTATGCTTTTAATATACGCGTTGTTGTGGGATATTTGTACACTATATAAAAACATATTGCTGTGATTGATTTAATTTAAAGCTGAATGGCCAATGGCTAGGCAGGAAAAGGTTAGGCGGGATTTCTGGAGACAGAGAGGACCCTGGGAAGAAGAGAGGTAGAGATGTCATTGGGATTTTACAGAAGTCAGACATATGGTACAGATCAGAGGTAACAGAGCCACTAGGCAGAACGTAGATTAAAAAATATGAGTTAATTAAATTATAAGAGCTAGCTGGTAAAAAAAAAAGTAAGCTAAGGCCAAGCTTTCATAATAAGTCTCTGAGTGGTTGTTAGCTGGCAGTCCAAAGGAAAATCTGTCTACATGTATCTATGTGTCAAACTCTCCAAACTTTTGACATGAAAGAGGCAACTGCATCTGCAAGTGTGCTCTGGGCTCCTCTTGTTAGGTTTTAAAGGACACCCAAGGCGTCGCAACCACTTCGGAAAGCAGTCCATCTCGAGGCCTGCTGCCATACAGACGTCTATTAATGGAAGCGATTGAATTAAACAGACGCGCCACATGGCCAAAACAGCAAAACACCTCGAGAGTCATCACCCAAGCAACCGGTTTGTATGTTGGAAATGGAGTAACTGCGCAAATTCCATGTGCTGGCCCTTTCACAAAGTTTCTAAAATAAAAGATACAGGTGGGGAGATCAGATACCTCCCAAAGCCAACATTGATCAGTGTGAAACTCCACCCAGCCTTAGACCTTGTCCTCCCCTCCCCCATCCTATCAGCGCTCGCACAGAACAGAGTTAAACTTTCTAACACAACTAGAAAGATGGACTTTGGCTCAGTGTGCCCCCTGGTGAGCCACGGGTGACCTTATTCATTGCCACACAGACTATATGGGCTGAAATGATGGAGCTACAACGGCCTTTCACACCGTTCGCAATACTAGCCTCAAATCCGTCTACCACGATACTCTGGAGAAGAAGACTGCCATCCGTTTGTGGTACACTGAAGCTGTACCCGCCAGATGGCCAATTCCGTAGTCACTAAAAATGCTAATGACACAGGCAATAGAGGGAAGCAACGTGCTGACGTGAGAAGAACATTAGCTTTCAAATGGACACACTTGGGGTCCGCTCCCCGGCTTCTTTGGAAACTGCGATTTACAGGGCCTGGCCCATGTCATTTTCTCATCTGTAGACTTTAGCTATTCCCACTCCCAGCTTTTAATGGTTTATAGTGTTACATTATATGTTTAATTCCCCAGTGCTCGCGTTCATGAAAGGCCCTCTATGAAACAGAAGCGAGAAGTGCCATTGCTAGAGAAATAGGACAACCGTCATCTGTTAAAGTCTTAAGCAAGAGGACAGGAGCAGCATTGGCAACTCTGCACAGCATGCAAGCTAAATTGGAATAAGAGCAAATGAGAATGGGCGAGGGGCTATAATTACGTTCTCCGTCAACATATTAATCAGCGATGCTACATCTCTTTTTCTTTTAAAATACTCAATTATAAAACTAGCCATGCTAGTCTAAGCAAATGTGTGTGCGTATATGTGTGTGTGTGTGTGTTTCCCCCTGTGGTCTTCAAGCTAAAATAGCAGTGTTCAACCAACCTGAAATTTTATGACCTTAGGCAAAGAGAACAAATAAAAAAATCCAACGTGCAATCATTTATTGGTCTGAGCTGTGATGTGATTCAGAAAATTTTATCAGTTCTTTTATTCAGATGCTTACCAATTTTGAACCCTGGGAAAACTGGCTATATATATATATATATACACACAAATTTATATAATAGAATATATTTCTTTATATAAGGAGAAATATATATATATGAATATATAAAACTTAGCTTGTTTAAATGCAGAACCTAATTTTAAACAAAAGTTTCCTGTGTGGTATTTTTCCCATGAAAAAGAGGCGATGGAATACAGAATTACAGCGAAAAGTCCGCAGTCTCCCAACTTCTGCTCCTATCTCTTTTACTCTATAAAATAACCACTATCAAAATGTTGGAATAGAGGGCTTCCACGCCCTTTTGCACATAAGTATCATTTTATATGTTCTAGGATCAGCTTAAAATTTATTTCATAAAACTGCAGTCATGTTTAAGGTCTGAAGCTCTTCCACTTGGTTATGTAATGACCTTAAATATACTGGCTAGCACTGAAGGTTCCTGACAGCTGGGTAAGAACCAAGGCAGTTTTATTTACAAGTGGTTACTTGTGGTTTGGAGGCTAATTAATAGTTTTGTTCTTTTACCTAAACTAAAGCATGCATCTTAATTAAACTAACACATGTTCTTGGAATATGCTTATGAAAGAAGTACTATAACAGTTTCAAGGAATGAAGTCATATTATTTTGCTATGAAGTAAATCAACATCTGCGACACGTAAATTTTAAATATTTATGGAAGTGAAGTGCTCACTAGATAAGAGCACTGGCTGTTCTTCTAGAGGACCCAGGTTCAAGTCCCAGTACCCACATGACAGCTCACAACTGTCCCTGTCTGTATCTCCAGTTCTGGGGACCAGGCAGCATCACTCAGACATAGATGCAGGCAAAACACAAATGCGAATAAGAATAAGTAAATCTCAAAGGAAATGTCATATTTTAATACACAGAATTGAAGAATGAATACCAATATGGAAGCAACAGGAAATGAAATGCAAAGCCCCACCAATGAACTTGCTATTTTTATTACATTTATGAGAACCAGAAAGTTTATATATCAAACTTTTCTCAACTCATGCTGTAAAAGTGTTAGAGGAATGTTTGAGAATCCGGGCCATAGTCACTTTCTGCTGGAACGTCATGTATCAGAGGTATTCAATAAGCAGCCTTTGAATGAATACGCAACCTTTTTATTGAAACTTAAAACCTGTGACACGCATTACAAGAACACCAGTAGAATAATTTCAAGGCTTTTTTAGAAATTTATAAAGCTTTAATCATAACAAAGATCGACCTTTTCAATAAGTGCCATAAAAGGAGAGTGTTGAAATACTGTGAATTTGTCAGGCAATCACTTATGACCACACCACAGGTCTGGGCTGATTAAGGCAACTGAGAGTGGATAGCCGGTTACAGTACACAGGGGGCAGCAGATAGGGAGAACACAGCAGAGTGTCATCGGAAGCCCTGGATACGAGCTTAAGACAGGTAAAAACTTTCTAATGGTCATGTTTGGGTTTGAGACATTCCAGAGAAAAGTAGGAAGATTTGTAGAAAGTGGGTCAATAAAGTTACATAACCAAAGCAAGATGGTGTAGTCAAAAGATGAACTTCTTAAGTAAGTAAGTAAGTATATAAATAAATAAATAAATAAATAAATACTAACTGGAATGATAAAAGGATAAAAGGTAAATTAACAAGTTTCTATCATGTAAACTCAATTACAAAAAGACAAGATGGCTAAGGACCTAGAATGGCAACATTGCCCAGCTAAACTTGCCAAGCCTGGTGGAGAGGTGGGGGGGGTTAAAATTTAAGTAATGGAGCATGAGTATGTGTACACGTGTGTGTGTGTGTGTGTGTGTAGAATGGTAGAATTATGTTTATAGTCTATGACACCCTCAGTCCAAATTACTTGAAGTATACAGTGATATATTCAAGCAGTTAATTAATACTATTTGGTGGAGGAGGTAAGCTTAACCAGAGATGTTTCTGTACTGCACAGCTATAGTTAGGGATCACTAGCATTTAGTGACATTTAGTTATTATACAAAATCACTTTGATAGCAACGCCATGTAGAAGCTTAGAAGTTAAGTGAAAGGACAGAGTCATGAAAAAGTCAATATTTTCATGTGTATTGTGAATTGCGTCTCTACAAACTGTTGGTTTGTCCCATACAACTTAACAGAATCGCTATGGTCAAAAATAGTCTGTGGCAATCACTGAAACACAAAGACCGACCATGCTAGTAACTACTGCCAGTTGTAATAAATAAATTATTGTCAACTGAGCCCTGGAGCTAAAAATAAGCCTCAGTGCTATTTGTTTAACTGAGATCTTTCTTCTTTTTCACGTATCTGGGATATAAGTCAGAAATGTGTGAAACCCACTTATATATGGCTGCTTATGGCAGTGGTTTCCACCAGCTAAATAAATTTATAAAAGGATTTTATGCATTTCCCAGTAACTATTTTGTAGGGAAAGGGTGCCAGAAAAGGACCTTGCAAGTATATCTCCAGTTATAAATTTTCATTCAATCAACTCATAGTTATGGAATATGTTCTTTGAGTCAGGCTGTAAAATATTATAAAAGATATATTGTTTTTTTTGAATTTATTAAAATGTACAGAAACACAACTGAGGGGGGGGGCATTCCTGTTTCCAGTCTATGGGCTAGTATAATAGCAGGGAACAATTAGCCACCCATGTAAACAAGAGTTAGCTAATCTTTGCAAATAATTCGCGTATTCAGATGTGAGTTTGTTTGCTTACATAATACATCCTAGGTCTTACTGACTGCCTGATTCTACCTTAGTCTCTGCATTTATTTCTCTTATCCAGTGTGATTGTTCCTACATCAAAGAAGTGAACTGAATTGTTCGTTTACAACTGTTAATGTAAACAATCCATAATATTTTCCTCTGAAGTTGCCATAAAGAATTCTATAAAAAGCGAAAAGCAAAACTAACTTTAATAGGAAGTTTTTTTTAAGCATCATATGTGTATGAGCATATCAAAGTAGAATTAGGGAAAAGAAAGAATATATATTAGACTAAATTGAAACGGACTTATATTTCGTTAAAGTAAAACTTTTATATTACCCTAAACATATTAATAAATAAAGATGAGATGATTGAATGGCAAAGAACTTGATGTGCGTTTAGGCACATGGTTTTGTATTCCAGGTGCGTTTCTATTAAGTCATGAAAGCTTTCTAGCCTCATTAACTCCTAACCCTTGCCAGCACCCAAGGCAAGGCAATCTTTGCAGCACTCAAAAAAAAAAAAAAAAAAAAAAAAGTGACAAAACACACCACCAAATCAGATGTGAGAGCTGGTAAACTTTCATTTTTAAAAACCACCACTTTCTTCCCTTCCTTAAAAGAGACTCTTAGATAAATTGCTATGGTCCACAAGGAGTTAAACACACACACACTCACACACACACACACACACCTTTTTATATAGGGCAGGTTAAGGAGGGAAATAAAGAGTAAGGGAGCTGCCAATTAAATACATTCTTCCCCAAAGCTTTAGCATCACACCTCCTCAGCAATTACTAAGTACTGGAGTTTTATGTCAGTCTTAAAGGGGAAGAGGGAGAAAGAAGTAGGGGTAGTGGGGAAGAGAAACACGTTACCAAACTGCCTCCGTAGTCCTCAGGGAACTTGTGGACCTGGATCTCGGCTTCATAATAATGCTCATTTTGAAGAGGGGAGACGGAGAAGGAAAATGTTCAAGTCTTCTGATCAATACACATCAGCTAGCTTGCCACAAAGAAAGCTTTGAAGGTTTTCCAGGGTCAGGGAGGCTGCCTCCTGTCTCAGCTCAGTGTTGCAGGCAGCCGGCGGGCTTTCCTGCTTCATGCCCAAGCCCCGGGCTCTTCCGAAGGGAGTTCCTTCTCTGCCTGCCTTGCCAACAGAGGAACTGAATTTTGAATCGCTTCTCCATCTGGGTCACAAGGGAAGCCAGCTCAGCGAATGGGTCACTTAATCTCCTTTTTGCAATTCCATAACGACGGACTTAGAGGTTTTCCCCAAGCCTCATTCAGGTAGAAAAAAGAAACTGCCTGGCAGCCGGGTGCCACACAGAGGGCGAGCTGTCAAGGAAGTTTCAGTTCAGGGCGACCAGCCGCGGGTGGGGGGGGTGGGGGGGGACGACGACAGACAATGCTCTCCGTGGAGGAAAGGGGGTCGCAGGAGGAGAGCAGCTCGGTGGGCTGGGTGGGTCGAGGTACCTGCCAAACCAGTTTCCGCTGTGTCCCCTGAGGACTCCGACTGCAAGTCTTTGTGAATGAGAACTATCATCCAGTCTCACCCACCAGGCAGAAACTATTCCTCAAGGGCTGAATGACGTCTGTGAGAAGGCAGTTCAAAACATCGCAGGGAAGTGAGAAAGGGGGAAAAAAAGCGCCCAACCGGGCCTGGTCAATTGCTGACTTACAAAGCAAAGGGGCGGAACTCTGAATCCAGAAGGCAGGAGTGCAAAGCGGCCACGCAGATGGCAGAGCAAGGAGACTTTCAAAGCCAAGCCCTCCTCTAGAAAAGCAGCTGTCTGTGCTACTCCTGGAAAACCTTCCTCCCTGAGCACCTTTAGAAGGGACGCACCACAGAGTTTCCTTCTTTATCAAATACAAAAGAAAGCACCACATGGAATCATGGAACACTGAGATTTTTCTTCAAGACCAAAGTTGAGAGGATTTGAGGACTTAGCAGAAATTCATTTCCAACACATTAAAAAGAAAAAGTCACACTTTAGGTTGGTACAGAGATGTGGATGTCCCTTGGAAATTGAGCAAATCTTCTGGAAACAGACTGCCTTGGATGAGGAGCTGATGGGGTATTTATACTGAAAAAAAAATCTACTGTAACCTTGGAAGGAAAGTGGCTACGTGAACTCTTGCTATTTTTTAAATCTAATTTTTAAAAATAATGACATGGAATGCCATAGATTTGCATATGCAGACTTTGACTGGCTAATCCTTAGCAGTCCTTCAGTAAAGTATGAAGCTTTGTATCCTGCCCAACCTTTATTAATTTCAAGAACAGAACCTGCCCCACAAGTGGTATCTGAAATAATTGGTGGTACAATGCCAACTGGTGAGCCCTGAAATCATATACATATAAGTAGGCAATCCTGAACGGAACCAGGAGGTAGCATTTTATTTATATACATTTGTGCTTATAAATATGTAACAAATTAATCCAAGGAAAAGAATTTGAGAGGGAGTAAGGGAAGCATGGGAGGGGGTTGAAGGAAGGGAAGGGGATATTGTAATTATATTTTAATTAAGATTTTCAAAATATTAAGAAAAAAAGAACTCTTCTATCACAATACCTACACTGCAAGCTAGTTCCAGATGCTCCAGCGGCTGACAAAGGAACATTCCCCTTGCCTTGTCTACCTCTCTGGACATTTACACAAAGGATATATGTTCCTCTGGGTATGCCAACTTCAATTATGTTGAAGGTGAATTATCAAGTGAAAATAAGCATTCTGGATCTTCGGTGACATTAGCCGTGCCTGGCTTCCCTAGGCTGACGTGAACTTGGTATTTATTTAGCATTTGGAGACAGGATGTTGGAGTGTGGCTGACCCACCCAAACAGCTTGGAAAATTGATGTAGAAAGAACAAAGTCCGGCGGAGACGGGGGCCACTTATTACAATAACAAACCCTGCACACCTCAGCGTGAATTTTGATTTTGTCCTCTATGGAGATTCTCAGGCTTCCTAAAGCAAATGTCAATAAACTTTTTCTCACATACTTCTCTCCATAAGCCTTTCGGTTTTCCCGTACCGCCCAGGGACATTTGGACCTTTTCAGTCCTGACCCATGTCTAGTGTATTCCTCATACTTCCCTATATTTCATGCAAGCTACCTAAACACACAGTTCTAGAAATTACAAAGAAGCTAATGAAGCGACTAGTCCAATGTGTGATGGGGGAGAGGGGTGTTTAGGGAAGGTTTACCTTTGTTATTTTGGGAATGTGAAAGTGGCCAAGAGGAGGGAAATCTCCAGCCCAAGTAAAATGAAACAGCTCCTCCTCGTTTGTAAAAACCGTTTTTCTTGTTTTAAGGTTTACCAAGCATTTTCTGGTTGTCATTTACAAAGACGACAAGGACCAGAGAGCACAGTATCTGAGCCCTGCGTGCTAAGCTCTCAGAAGCAATCACCCCCATGGTCTTGGCTCCCCTGAGAGGACACTGTCCCAGTGAGATTACTTACTCTGCCGCCACACCCTTCTTTGCCACACAAGCTGCAGAAGTAGCACCTGTGACTTACTTGTCTACACTTACCCCCAGAGTCCAAAAACCTTTCTCAGAAGGCCCAACCACCTAACGGCTGGGCCTCTACGGAACACCAAGGTCCAGCCCCATAGGGGCTCATGTACATCCTCCCCATCCACAGGTCCTAAGCCAGAATTCTGAAAACACATGCAACTAAGCAGCTCCAAGAAATGGCATAGCAATTTTGCAAATATAAAGGAGAAGTGATACGTCTGTCTTCAGCCTGAAGAGTTCTTTTTTTTTTTTTTTTCCTACTGCTAACAGTAAAGGAAGTGACCGAATTAAAATAAAACAGAGTGGTACTTACCTCTTGGTTAAATGCTGTTCCTAACCTATTTTTTTTTCTCCATTGAAATTTCTAAAACACAATTTGGACATCTGCATGCCTGTTCCAAATTAAGGGGATACAAACACCCCTGTTTTACACAATGCGTGATGATGTACAGGTTGGCAAGGATGCCCAGGTGGGGAGAACTGGGCCTTATGAAGGACATGCCTTTGTCTACAGAGTGTGGGGGAGTCAGAGTTGATGAGAAGTTGCCATTGTCTCTGCTTCTCTCATTTACTTGGTAGCATAGTGTTGTGTAGCTCACCTTCTAATTACTTGTTACTGTCCTTTGATGGATTGCTAGAGGTGGGAAATTTTAATGGATCCCCCTATCTATATCTTCTTGAATGAAACCACCATGTAATATGTAGAAATAAGAGCAGCGGGGCTGTGTCCCCGGCACCCAGCCGCCCTCATGGCTAGCTTATGCCCCGAAATAATTACATGGAAACTGTATTCTTTCAAACACTGCTTGGCCCATTAGTTCCAGCCTCTTATTGGCTAGCTCTTACATATTGATCTAACCCATTTCTAATAATCTGTGTAGCCCACGAGGTGGCTTACCAGGGAAGATCTTAACCTCCGTCTGTCTGGAGTGGGAGAATCATGGTGGCTGCCTGACTCAGCTTCTTTCTCCCAGCATTTGTTCTGTTTACTCCACCCACCTAAGGGTTGGCCTATCACATGGGCCTAGGCAGTTTCTTTATTAATTAACCAATGAAAGCAACAGATTAGAAAGAAATCACTCCCACATGAGTAATATGATGTTCTTCAAATTTCATTCATTTGGACACCCACTTATATCATTACTGATATTTGTATCTATGCTGACTCATTTTTAGAATTTAAGCTAAATTTAGAAAGTACTTTTATCTATTCTGAAAATGGTCATTACGTTTTCTCCAAAATACAACTGAACACTAACAGAAAAATATTATTTTTAAATTACCTAACATCTCTCAAATACAGCTACTAGGACTCACAATGCACTGCAAAACTCTTGAGGGAAATCTCCGGCATTCCAATAGACTAGATGTACCTGCAGATATGGTTTATTTCTCTTATCGTTTAATGATGAGTGGAGCTGTTGAAACTGACGTTTGTCAATAACATGAATTAAATATGAGACATCAACTGACACCAGCTCAAGGAGATATTAAGGAGTGATTTTTCCCAGATAATCATCACATTACAGCGTTCTGTTGAATGTCTAGTTTTCTGCCTTCTCAGTAAACTTCTACTTTCGGGTTATAGTAGGCACCATCCACTTTCCAAACTGTCAAGCATAGGTATCACAGTAGAACCATATTCTGAGCTAACTATTCAAGCCTGTCTTATGTAATGAAGTTCTGACCTGCAGATATGTCAAGTCACCTCCTTAGGAAAAATGACCATGGATATCCGTTCTTACAGCTTCCTGGCATTCTGCACTGTGTCTGAACCCTAATGACCAAGTTACTTTGAACTCTTGCAACATTTCCTTGTTACTGAGAAGAACCATGTCATTTTCCTTTTGTAGAGGGGAATTTTGAGTTGCTACCTTTTGGCCTCTATCTAATTATATTTCCTATTCACACAACTCGAGGCAATGCAACAGATTCCAAAATTATCAAATTCCTAGGAAGCCCAGAATACTATATTTTGAAGGCTACCTTTAGACTTCTTGCTTTTTTATAAAATGTCATTTTATAAAGTTATCAGTATTACAGGTCAATTCCTTCCTCAATGCTAGCAGGTTATACTCTGCATGTTAGGTTTTAGGTAGTGTATATATTCTTAAGGACCTATCACACCCCTTTAAGGGAGAAATAAAAACAGTTTTATGCACAAAACCAACCAATAATTTGTTTAAAATTTTTAAGCTAGTTATAGCTTATCTCCAAACTTTTCTCCATGTTGTGTGTGTGTGTGTGTGTATGTTTGTGTGTGTGCACACGCACATGTGCCTATAACCAGAGCCTTCTCCTATGACACTATTTGTGGGGCTACCCATTTTGGCACAGTCCTATTTTTCTAGAGCAGGAAAAATTATATATACCCACTTATAATTGCTTCTTTTGTGAGAGGAAATAGTCCTGGAGATACCAGTGATGCATTTGAGCACAATCGTTTAGTTCTCCTGTTTGCATGAGTACCTTGCTTCCTTGGGCTAGTATCTTTGAATCTGTTCTTTCTGAAATGAGAAGCAATGTAAACTCTCCATGCTGAGAAACGGTAAGGGCCTGTAGATAAGAGCATATTATATACCCATCGTTATTTCCTCTTTATTTGAATCAAACATCTTCCAAGTTTTATTTCCAGTATTGGGGGTAGCTCAGCCTTCTCCATTGTGTTACCCTTTATTTCGTTTTGTCATTGCCCATTTCCTTATGTGCTCATGCATGCACACACACACTCACACACACACACACATTGGTTAGGAATTATAGACATCTCCTAGCTTTCTCAAAGTGTCCTTTTTGTTGCTTTGCTTTGCTTTCCTTTGGGGGGGCACTAACTATTACTTTGATTGATCTTTTTAGAGCAAAATGAGAAAGGCAAAATCTATTTTCCACTGTAAAAAGTCAGAAACACATAAGATTCATTTCAAACAGAAGCCATCACTCTGTCTCCCACAGCTTAAGTACTTTAAACTTTTCTTTATCATACAGCTCCTTGGGGATCTCAAGTATAGTTCAGTAGCAAACTTCTTAAAGATTTTCTTTTTATTCTTTTTCATTATGTGTGGGAGTATGCATTAGCATGTGGGTTTGTGTGCATGGGTGCTAGTGCCTGTTGAAGGCAGAGTTGACAGATGCCCTGGAGCTGGAGTTACAGAAGGTTGTGAGCTATCTGGTGTGGTACTAAGAACTAAACATGGGTCCTTGGGAAGAATAGCAAGGACTCCTAACTCCTGGGCCACCTTTCTAGTTCCTACATAGTAATTTGTTATTGCTATTTACAATTTAACTTTTCTATGTCCATTGTTCGGTGGTGCTATATACATTTTCACTGCTGTGAGGCCATTTTCACTATCCATCTCCAGATATCACGTGGCTAACTGAATACTTGTGCCCATTACACACTAGCTTCCTAGTACCTCTTCTCCTGGGCCCAGGCAACCATCATCTCTTCTTTTTGTTTCTAGAAATTTGACTAATAAATATTCTAAGTGGAACTGGATGGGATCTCAGAGTTATTTTCACTAATTCTCTACCAGTTATTTGATTGACTTTGAAGAGGAAACATCTTTGTCTTGACCAATGCTTAGTAATTTAAGACACATACCCCTTTGCTATTGTCTAAATATGTTCATTTTTTAGTGCATATCATGATAATAGTATTGTAATATCACCATTCTGAGGCCCTAATGGTCATCTATGTTTAATCGAGTGATTTCTAACTCCTGATATCAGTCCTAGAATATAAAAGCAAAAATAATATATATTAAGTAGACTCTATATTAGAATAATATAAATATATGTTTATATTTAGTTTATAGATCATTGTTACAAATGGGTCCCTTCTTTTATAACACTATGCGTTTTCATTAAAATCAGGTTTGAAAAATAACCTATCAAAACTGTTCAAGGAAGTTTCAATGATAATCCAAGCCCTCAAGTAATAAGTATGAAAAAAATGTAGAATCCAAACTTTTTTCAGAGCTCTGTAATTCCTTTCTTTGACAACATCTCCCTGCTCTCGCTAAGGGGGTGGCATGTTAGTGTGGTCAGCTCATCCCTGGCACACATTTCAAGCACCTTTTCTTGGACATACAACATCTGCTCTTTGAGATGATGCTTAGCTATTAGAAAGAGTCTGTTGGATACGGTAAGAAAATGATGCGGAGTCAGACTGTCTGAATCTAATGTTAGACTCTCCCAAGCGCTGATGGTTTATCTCAAAAACTGTATAACTTTCGCTCTATCCCTGCTGCCTCAGCTATGAAGTGGAGATAAAATAGAATTTTACGAGGATAAAGGAACACATACAACTTTAGCACACTGCTGGACGTATACTAAGCACTCAGTTGAATAATACTCGCTATTAAAAATATGCCTGGATTTTAATTGTTGGTTCAGCTTTCATTATGAAAGACTTCAAACCTCTAGAGGTATGTGTTGAATATCTTTTCATTCCACCTAGCCTTATTGAATTCTTTCTTTTGTTTACAAAAAAATCTTTAATAACTGCCATTACCTACTGATCTACATAAGCATACAGATTCTTTCATCCATTCCCTAGAGCATAATTATAAGTTTGCTTTGTAATACATTTCCTAAAATCACACACATCAATTAAATAGTCAACGAAAGTATAGCACTTAGTATTGAGAAGGAAATATAGAACATTTTCTGTGTCTTGGGGGGCCTTATTTCAAAGCAAATGTTTTCTTCCATAATATATGTTTTATTAAAAGGTGTACTTACTATGGATTTGGATGACTATGAACAATAAGTAGAAAAAGGTGGCAGAGAAAACCCATATGTTACACAGTCAGCAAAACTAAGAGCAACAAGTGATGTGTTCATTTTAGAATACCTTTTCAAGTGTTGATTATAATAGATTTCCTTAGAATTTTCTACTAGAAATCTACGCCTGAAGGGAAATACCCATTCTATAAATATTTTATTGCAACTTTTTCCTAATAAAATCCACTTTTTTACAGTGAAAAAAATAAATAAAAAATAAAAAAATATGCCTGGAAAGAAGAACCAACGCGATTGTGAGGAAAGCGGGTCTAAAACTTAAAAGTGCATGCTGCTATTTCACACAAACATTACATTAATGTTTGGATTAAAATCATTATCTTATGCTTTTATCTTAGTTTATACTCAAAGTTCTGATTACCTTTATAGAATTCATCATGTATAGTTTTCCCATCTCTACTTTTCTACATCAAAATTATTTCCCAAATTGAGTTATCTTTCAAAGACATGGATGATACATTACATTTTCTGATAAAAAACAACATGCACTATTTCTCACAAAGTCCCTTCCATCCCCCTTTGTGTAGGAAATTAAAATTTCTATTATGTGCCCACCCTTATTCAGCATCGCCCTGGACAAAAATTTTGAGTGGATGTTTCCAGAAAATAGCTACCTTTCAGATTCTGTGAGGTTGATGCACAAGCTGGGCCGCCCTTCCCCCCCCACACACCCTTCCCTTCAGATGTGGGTTGTCCCTTCTCTGGCAGGACTACTCCTCTGGCTTTCACCTCTATTCTTCCTCAGGAATTAACTCTGGACTCTCCTCCCCCAGATATCAGTGCTACACTCCTTCTGGAGGATACTCTTCAGAATCACTAAGTTATCTTCATTTGACCTAGTCACTCGGTGGGAACTAAGGAACTCTGGCTAACAGGATCTGTCCTGAGGAGATGCTTAGATCCCAGTAATGTTGGGAGTTTCCTGAAAGCAGGCTTTGTTTCTTCACTTTTGTGTTCAGAGTAACTACTACGGAAGTTATAGTTCTACTGCCGGAACCACTACTACTACTCCAGTGTCTGCTTCTCAGGTTGTTTATTTGACAACAGAACAAACCCTTGGTCACCAGTGGTGGACAAGCCTTTGACACATCTTGATAACATCTCCATGCTCTTGTTAAGGGAAGTGGTGCATGAGTATGGTCAGCTCATCCTTGGCCACACATTTCAATACGCTTTCTTTGACATACAACATCTGCTCTTTGAGATGATTTCCTTCCTCTGTATTTTCGTAGCATTTGCTCCATGGCTAGAACTAAGCTTCTGAAACTGAGTCTTGCTATTTTTCTTTTCATAAACCTCTATTCCTAAAATTTGTTCCAGCCACCTTTGTGTGTGTGTGTGTGTGTGTGTGTGTGTGTGTGTGTGCATGTCAAAACAGAGACCCTGAAATATCCTTATGATAGAAAACATCCACTCAAAGCAATAGCAATGTGTAGGGCAGGGTCCGAGGGTCATCTAGCTGATGGCAGTACCACTCTTTAGAAAGGAAAGGTACTTGGCTAGCATTTTGGAGAGATAGCTTTAACCTGGAGAAGCCATTCTGTAATGTGCTATTCACCCAAGACAGTAAGAGAGACCTTTTGGAAGCTCAACTCAACAGAATGCTTTTTCCAGAAAGTGCTACAGCTTGAAGGACCATGGAGAAGGGAGTGAGTATATGTGGGAGACTATGCCCCAATCAGTCACCTAGTCACTTATGAACGATGTCTCTGTCTCCATGGTGGAAAGCCCGTATCCCAGTCAATGCTCTCTGATCCTACTTCGAGCCACTAATAACAAAGTGTTCATGGATTAGCATGCCTGCATTTCTATCAACTTCCAGAGAACACTGTAGACATGCTCGTTAAATAAGGGGCCAGCAGTACTTCCCCAGAGAAATGAATGGAAGAACCAGGTCAGAAAGTGAGCCTTGTTATTCTAGAAAAAGAGAGCTGAAGACCACAGAGGAACCCTGCTCATTCTATGCTGACCAGGCTCAGGGCAAGACGCTGGCTGGGCTCAATCTCTCGACTGGCATTTTCGGCAGACCAATAAGCTTGGCACCAGTATTTCTTCTACCAAATCACTGAGACAGCTGACATCTAGGCAATGGTAAGGGGGACACTCAAGGTCTCACATGGAAACTTAGACTCAGTTACCAAGGCCATGTGCAACCTGAGGAAAACCTGAATCTCAAGATGAAGACACAAATATCACAAGGATGCAGCATTTCAATGAAAAAGTAATTTTAACTTTATAATTCTTAATTTAAGTTCATGTAGTTTATAATGAGCAAAGTATAAGAAGAAATAACCCACTATTTGGAAATACTGACTATGAAAGTGAGTGAGTCTCAGGTAAAAATGGGAGGCAAGATGAGTCAAAATCCCTGCCCTAGTTTTCTCTGGTGTGCTTGATATTGAAATCATTAAAGATTAATTATTTCCATCACAGAAATTGAAACTTACAAGTATTGTCATATGAGGAAAGTACATACAGTAATGAATGTGCTATTCAGTAACAACTTTTTCAAAAAGATGTTTTACGTTGATTCCTTTCTTAAAATAGCTAACTTTATTCTGCTCCTCAGCACTGTCCACGAGTCTAGCATATTCACTGTTTGCTTAGTTGTTTATTTGTTCAGAAGAGCTTTGGGAAAGGGGCTGTGAATGCCGACATAGACACTGTTTAACCCGACCTTGCCCATCATTCTGTGCTCTTCTGGAAAGAAAGGCAGACTGCTCATTCCGAGGGTTCAGTGGACTCTGAAAAGCCACAAACAACACAGGACCGCGGGCTTCAGACAAATGGCTCTGGTGTGTCTGCGGCCTTTCTTCGAGAAGCTGCTTTCTCTGCTATGTCTGCGGGAAAGCTGAAGCTCAAATGTGGTACTTGGCACAGTTTCCTCGTGGAAAGCTAAAAGAAGACACAAAGCCAAGCGCTATTTTCAGGGCAGAGTGTTATTCCATATGGCGAGCTTGTATGAAGGCATCCTCCCACCCGGCCTGTGGAAATCAAGTCTCCTTTTTAGCTGACATTTCTGCAGCGAGTCGGATTCCTCCAGGAACGAAGCTACTTCCTTTATTGACTCAGAGGCTTCTCAGAGAACGGTTCATTAACCTTTTTTTCTGAAGGATCACCTTAGGGTAACTGCAAATTAGTATCCAAGTGCAGCCGTTTAAAAGACATGCAGTAGAAGCTAGTTTTAGTTGCAGTTCACAAATGAGGAGGTCAGGTTTTGACACTTTCATGTCCTATTGTTCCCCACAGATTAAAATAGGCTCATTCTCCCCCATTATACACTGTTTTTGCTGTAAGAAAGTAATCTGGCAAGAGACTGTTTAATTTTGCTTTTAAATCCTGTGGCTACTATTGGATACATATAGCTAAGGGAAGTCCTGGCCCCTTTTCAGTCATCTGGCATTTTTGGGCATATTTGTGAAATGAAAAAGTCATCATCCCCCAGGTTTTTATTCAAAAGTAAATCATAAAGTTTTTATGAATACTCACTTTCAGTGATTGAAGTCTACCGAATGTTATGCTTTGAACACTTAATGAAACTTCTTCCTTGCCAGTTTCGCAGCTTTCTTTGTAGAATTCTGGAGCTGCTGAATGCATCCCTCCCCAGTATTCAGACATTATAACAGGCCAAGGGAAAGATCACGGGCTGCAGGACGGAGCCTAAGAGCCAAGGTGGCTGTTGAGAATAGCAAGAGTCTCGAGGGTGGGGAAGAGAGAGTAACTCTGGTCTGAGGTGTTTCATGTCAGGAGACATGTGGACTGTCTCCAAGTAGCGCTTCCATGGCCTTTCAGTGCCCCGGAGTTATCTTTGCTAATGAGGCAAAGTAAGGTATCCACTGGGTGCAGGTTTGCCTTTGTAATACGGATAATTTAAAGAAAATGCTCAGGCATAGCTGCTACTTCTGAGAGTTAGAAGATGCTGTTGTCCTTAAGTATGTTTTGTTATTTTGTGTTTGTTCATAAGCTATTCTGTAGCCTAAGCTGTCCTCAAAGTTAGGGTACCCACAAGACCTCGACCAAACAGCTGGGATCACAATCATTAATTCCTGTAACCACAACTGTAGCCTGCCGGCCCTCTTTCCCTCCCTCCCTCCCTCTCTCCTTCTCTCCCTCATTCTTTCATTCCCTCCTCCCTTGCTCCCTTCTTTGCTCAGCTTGCTTCCTTCCCTCCTTCCTTCTTTCCTCCTTTTCTCCTTCCCTACATCCCCTGCCTCCCTTCCTCTTTCTGTTTCTCATAACTGAACACACGATATTGCAAGATCAAAGTATCAAGTAATCCTGTTTGGGATATTACACAGGCAAATAATAAGAGGTTTTATTAAATCCTCCTTTAAAATATTTATCAGCTGGCTTGTGAACTAAGAAACCCGAACCTGGTGGGTGGCCCTGCAGACTGAGTCTCTAGGAAAGGACCAGTACAGCAGCATGATCAGCCGTCATCTGATGTGGGAGTAATTTCTTATTAATAAAGAAACTGCCTTGGCCCATTTTATTGGTTAGAACATAGGTGGGTGGAGTAAACAGAAGAGAATGCTGGGAGAAAGAAGCTGAATCAGAGAGTCGCCATGATTCTTCCACTCCAGACAGTTTCAGGTTAAGATCCTCCCTGGTAAGCCAGCTCGTGGGCTACACAGAATATTAGAAATGGGTTAGAACAATATGTAAGAGCTAACCAATAAGAGGCTGGAACTAATGGGTCAGGCAGTGTTTAAGAGAATACAGTTTCCGTGTAATTATTTCTGGGCATAAGCTAGCCATGCCCTGCCGCTCCTATTTCAACAGTCATCACTCCATCTCAGGGATGCAGTTCTGAAGGAGGGCTACGTTCCTACTGCGTTAAGAGAAAAGGAAACACACAGCAGAGGTAGAACAAGGCAAACAGGCTGCCAGCGTTGGAAACTCACTCCCATTCTGCTCAGCAGCTCAATGGATATTGTCAATAGTTTCCTTTGTAATGAACTTTGCTCTCTGAAGACAAAAGGGAGTGTGTTGTTTGTCAATGACACAAGCTATTCAGCAGAAGTTGGGATAGTCAATGTTTTTTTTTTTTTCTTTTTTCGTCGTTCTTCTTAACAAATCTACTATATAATGGAAATACTCTGGCTTTGGTGACGCAAATGGGCTCTTGTCGCTCTGTAAAAGGGCTGGGCACAGCCCAGGTAGATTGTGAGGTCAGATTTCAATGCCTGAATGGCTCTCCTTACTCAATGGGAACTGAAGGCACTTTGGCTGTGGGCTCCCAGGTGCATTCCACTGAAGGACTGTGAGTCACTCTCCTCATGAGCTCAGCAGGGGCACCCAGAGGTCACCATGGGCTCTACTGCCCTAGGGGTAGTAGAGTGGTTTATATCTGCAGGCACTCTGTCCCTGATTCCAGATAATTGTTCCGTGAATGCTAGCATTCAATTTTTGCTTGACATGTAAAAGAAGGAAGGAAAGAAGGGAGGGAGGAAAAATGACTGAAGTCAATTTAATTCACTTCATAGAACATTCCAGCAGTCCTGGAATGATTAAAATTATTTAGGGACATTTACTGTTGATCTTGGCCTCTAAGAATGAGGAGAGATGTAAACTGAAACTGTTTCAGGGTCACTTGGGGGAATCACCAGCACGAGGTACTTTGTGTAAGGAAGCAGGCAACAGTTTGAGGTTCATGTTACATGGTCTTAGGGTGGACCGCCAACATGAACCAGAATTGTATAAACGAATGGACCTGTCCAGTTTCTTGAATGGAGAGATAATGTGACTCTTATTTTTTTATTTTAAATAAACAAACACAACTCAAGTTGAATGACTGGGTCTAGTACTCTTGGCATTACCAAGAAGCATTATTAGCTAGTGGTTCTGAATACTTTAGGGTCACACCACCAAAATCAACACTACCTACTTTGCTCTTACCTCAGCCCCAACAGTTGGTCTCTATGTCTCAGAGTCCTCAGTTATAACATGAGTGAAACTAGGATGTTTGGGAATTAAGTTAGATAATGTAGGTCAGATGCTTTTTAAAAAGTGTAGACAGCCAAAGCCTTCAGAGCTCTGTTAACTCTTATGGTTAAAGAAGACATGGCAAGGTTGGATAGATGACTCAGTGATTAAGAGGCTTTGCTGCTCTTCCAGAAGACCCAAGAAGGTTCCTAGCACTCACATGTCAGCACACAGTTACCTACAGCTCTGCTTCCAGGTGATTTCATGTCCTCTTCTGGCTTCCTTAAACAATGGATCTCTCTCTCTCTCAAACACACATACACACACACAACACATACACATACACACACAACACACACACACATGAAACAATAAGAAAAACAATCTTTAATAAAATAAAATAAACAAGACAGGGCCTTTCTTTGTTTCAGTCATCAGAATTCTGAAGTAAATAAAATCCATCACTACTATAGTGTGATGATTCTGCCTTAAGAAATCACATTCTTTTAGAAGAAACTTCTCCTGTGTATCTCTAAGACTGAGAACCAAAGGCAGTTTAGAAAAAATAAAATAAAAGTGGGATCTGGGACTTTCATTAAGAGTTTCAGAGAATTCTCTTGAGGGCTTACATCTACTAGACACTATTTAGCTATCACTGAAGGTTGTTCAAGAAACCCAGGACATTTTAGATACTAGTAAGAAATGACAAACATTGATCAAAAGTTACAAAATTCAAAACAGTCACTTTCTATGCACTCGCCTTTTGGGTGACCTTAAAAGTCTAGCAAAAAAGCACAGAGCAAGACAGTTAACCAATTTATTTTTCTTCAGCTGAATGATGAATGTGTTTAATAACCTTCTGTTTTATTTTGACAAAAGATTAGGTGTAGCTCAGCTTCTGACCCTTGACCTAGAGATCCAGGAAAAACACAAGGGAATCTGCAAGAAAGGAAAGCTCTATGGGCTATTGACCAAGAGTGGTGACATTTTGTTTGTGCTGTGACAAATAGAGCTTGCCTAAGGACCAGAGTGTGGAGCAAACTACTACTTAGTTACCCATAAAGGCAGGACAGTAGTGGCACACCCTCCTCGGCGTGTCACTATTTGGGAGGCAGAGGCAGACAGATCTCTGTGAGTTCAAGGCCACCCTAGGCTACTTGAGCCTCATCCAGTCTAAAAGAGAATCACCTAGGTAGGTCGTGTTGGCGCACACCTCTAATCTCAGTACTTGGGAGTCACACGCCTTTGATTCCAGCACTGGGAAGGTGGGGATTGGAAAGGATAAGGCTGGGCAGAGAGAGAGGATTATAAGATGGGAGGAGACAAGAGCTCAAGACATTCAGTCTGAGGACTTGTAGAGATAGGATACCCCTTTTTGGCTGAGAAGTAGGTGAAGTAAGAGGTGGCTGTGGCTTGCACCATTGTCTCTCTGATCTTTTAACATTTACCCTGATATCTGACCCAGGGTTTTTATTATTAAGACAATTAGAATTGGTGGCACAGTCGTGTGTTGCGTCAGTCATCTGTGACATCAGAGAGATGACCTTCTCTATCTGGAACTACCTAGATAGGTGCTTGATAGACACGTCCTCATCCAATCCCCTAACCCCCATCACCCTGACTCTAAGGTGTCCAGGCATCTTCCATGTAAGTTGCCTATGGCCCTCGCTGGACACTGGATAACCCATGGTGGTATAAGCTAGGAAGCTCCAGGCCACTGGTTGTAAGGTAAAGAGCCATTTGATGAAGGTTTCACATAACTTTCTCAGTGTGCTCCGGTTTGTACCTGCCAATCAAAAATTGAGAAAACATCACATCCCCCATATAGTGTCTTTGAGGATTGTTAGGATGGCCACGCCTTAGGAGTATGTGTTCTTCCTGCACCCCTCCCAGGCTCTATTAGAAGCAATGCCAGGACAGCGGAGGGACGAGGCAGACAAAGTGTGTATGTGGAGAACTCAAACAGGTTCAGAATGACAATAGACACTGATTTATGTTGTCTTTTGTGTCAGAATGATCAGGCCCGATGGTACTAGGACACACTGGAGGTTCAAACCTCAATCAAGGCAGCTGATATTTGATCTTCTCTCTCTCTCTCTCTCTCTCTCTCTCTCTCTCTCTCTCTCTCTCTCTCTCTCTGCTATAACAGACCAACGTGGCCAGCATTTCCCATTTGTGAAGCAATGATGAGACTTTTCTGTGTTGAGTGGTGGTTTCATTCAAAATTCCAAACACCCGGCCTGACAAATCCTTTGAATGCCAAAGAAAACAATTTGGGGTTGGGGGAGCAGCTGTGTTACCAGCTTCTCCTCAGCACTGTCTAAAACACCGGTGACTATTTCCTTCATCTGTAAGAGACTCATTCGAGGCGAGGGGCAAATGCGACAGTGAGCTCATGTTTATGTACTCTCTTAACATTCTGTGTTTTAATGGCCGATATAATGAGAAGCAAGAAGGCAGCACAGTGGGATGAGGTTGTAATTGCTAACATTTCAGGCTTTCCAGGAGAGAGGTTTTGAGTCAGAGAATGAACTCTGACAAAATTGGTCCCTCCTCCCAGGAGACTGGATTCTGATTTGAAACATCCCTTGTTGATACTGTCTCACTAATCATTGGCCAAAAATCTGAGTAACTAGTAACCAAATTGAATGAGCAATTTGGTTGGGTTCAACTAGAGGAGGTGGAAGAGAAAATATTTATTGAACACCTCCTACCCATTTGGCACTTTACCTGAAGTTCCTTTGTGAAGTACTTGGGACTATTCCTTATTTTATGGCTCCAAAATGATGTTTGAAGAGGGCCTGCTTAACTCCTGGGGACTATGCTCTCCCACTACACAACAAATTCATTGATGTTAGCAAGAATGAACACAGAGGCTCTTACCAGTAGTGGTCAGAAACACACACACAACATTTTCCAAACAAGATTAAATTTACTATGGTAGGCAAGGTCAGCTACCGATTGCCAATTCAAAGAAAATGATTTGGGGTTAGTAACTGGAGTCTTTCTGCCTTCATGGAGGTGTCTGTGCAGTAGCTAGATTAGGATCTCATTTTCTTTTATTCTCCCTAAAATCCAACACAGGGCCAGTTGTGATTGGATGTAAATGGGTGGCTTAGCCTCAGGCCTTTCTTAAATGCAGCAGGAAGATCTGATGAGATTGGACTAAGTGAAACAACACACGGAATGCTTATGGTCACTATGGCTAATACAAACAAAAGAGGAAGTATTTACTTGGGAGTTTATAATAAACAAGGGGCAAGGGAGTCCGGTGGTAAGGTCTATAACACCCATGTAGTATGGTAAGGAAACTGTTTATATAAATCCTGTATTATTTATTGTGAATAAAACACAATGGGGGTATTTTCATGGGTGTTGTAGATCTGTTAAGCTGCTTATTGATCAACAGTACTGAATTCAGATGTGTGAGTGTGGTTCTTAAATTGCCAGTCATCTCATCATGAAATTTGGATGGAACTAGGAAAAAACCATCCTGAGTAACCCAGAACCAGAAAGACAAACATAGTATGTACTCACTCATAAGTGGATACTAGATGTAAAGCAAAGGATAACCAGACTACAATCCACAGCTCCAGAGAAGTTAGGTAACAAGGAGGACCCTCAGAGGGAGGCATGGATAGCCCTGGGAAGGGGAAATAGATGAGATCTTCTGGGCAAACTGGAGGTGGGGGTGCTGTAGAGGGGAGGGAATAGGGGATGAGAACATGAGGTATCAGGATGGTCAAGTTGGGGGAGGGACATAGTGGGAGAGCAATGAAAGATACCTTGATAGAGGGATCCATTTATGGGGTTAGGGAGAAACCAGGTACTAAGGAAATTTCAAGGAATCCACAAGGATGACCCTAGCCATCTCCTAGCAATAGTAGAGAGGATGCCTGAGCTGGCCTTCCCCTATAATCATATTGGTGACTACCCTAACTGTCATTAAAGACCTTTCATCCAGTAACTGATGGAAGCTGAATCAGAGATCCACAGCTGAGGACTGAGCGGAGCTCCGGGAGTCCAGCTGAAGGGAGTGATGATATGAGCCAGGGGTCAAGATCATGATGGGGACATACACACAGATAGATGATCTGAGCTAGTGGGAGCTCGAGGACTCTAGATGGATCTACAGCTGGGGAGCCTGTATGGGACCCAGCTAGGCTCTCTGCATGTGGGTGACAGTTGTGTAGCCTGGCATGTCTGTGGGACCCCTGGCAATGGGATCAGAATTTATCCCAGGTGCATAAATAGGCTTTTTGGAAAGGATTCCTTGTGGTGGGACACCTAACTCAGTCTTGATGCAACAAGGAAGTTCTGCCTCAACTTAATGCACCAGGCTTTGTTGACTCCCCATGGGAGGCCTTGCCCTTTATGAGGACTCTGTGTGTGTGTGTGTGTGTGCATGTCTGTGTGTGTGTGTGTGTGTGTGTGTCAGGGCAGAGTAGGGAGAGTTAGAGGAGGGGAGAGAGGGGGAACTGTGGTTGGTTGGTATATAAAATGAATTTACAGCAAGCAAAAAAGAGGACAGATTTCTTTCATTTGTCCTAGGTCAGTAAACAAGCTTCTTGCCTATTTTTTTCTTCCCTCAACTAATAAGAAGGAAGAAGCCTATTGTGAAATGAGGAGGCCAGATTGGGAACCAGATATTTTGGTGATTTTGACCTTTATTTTGCTAAGTGGAGCTATGACATTGTTCAAAGGAGAGTGGCAGAGAAAAGTAAAAGCCTCTTAGAAGATTTAAAACATTTTGAGACTTGGTCTGGGGAGGTTGGCTCAGTGGTAAAGTGTAGGTAGAGTGTACATGAGTCCCTGGATTCAGTCAATAGCTATGACTCCAAAAACCCTACCTAACCAAAAAAAAAAAAAAAAAAACCTCCCAAAATCTAAATAAACAAAAACAAGAAAAAGGAAAAATGTTGTAGTAAGAGCGGTGGGCTGCTTCCCGCCACCCGGCTAGCTTTACCCGAAATAATTACACAGAAACTGTATCCATAAAGAGACTAAATATCTGATAAGAGGTATATAAGTATAATCATTTAAATTTCCATATTAGTAGTGTGTATCATTTTGGTTTTTTGGCTCTGATATCCAAAAGACAAACTGCTGATTTAGAATCGGTGTGACCATAAAATGAATTTTTAAAATGACATGTACGTCTATGATCACCAAAGCCAAATCCTTTAAAAGTATTTCCACTAAAATTCTTAAGCCTTAGAACATGAAACGTTTCTTTACGCTGTACTGATCATTTTAGTGTTGTAGAGAAAGTTACTGCAGCCGTGCTCAGGGTTTGAACCGAGGACAGGGATGATATAAACGATTCAAACGCAGTCAATCTGTATCTTTGGGCTTGTGAACCGCTGTGTCTAGTATAGTTATGAATGTAGCCCAGCGTATTTGTAGATGAGAATATTATACAAGGGTAACAAAAGGCTGGCTTAAAGTTTTGGGTTATTTTTGTTGTGCTCAGGAAACCTTGGCCCACATGAACCGAAAGAGGCTGCCCTAGATTTAAAGAAACCTGTTACTAACAATGGCCCAACTACACTGGTGTTAGTCATAGGTGTTGGGGTAGGGGTGGGTCCATTATCAAATTCAGTTGATGACTGCTATAAACTTGGCACGGAGCTGAACTGAGGCAAACATATTATTTAAAGTACAGGACACCTGACTTTTTTGACAGCATGGAAATTTCAGCTACCTTATATATGGACGAGAATGGAAAAATGAGAAAACCCATTCTTAAACACGTTTTGGCTCAGCTTCTGCCAGATCCAAATCCTGTTTTCCTGCCTCGGTGGAGTGTTTCCAAGTCTGTGCTGGGTGCTAGACTGTGGTCACTCAAGAGACACT
Source organism: Alexandromys fortis (assembly GCF_014885135.2). Classification (NCBI taxonomy): domain Eukaryota; kingdom Metazoa; phylum Chordata; class Mammalia; order Rodentia; family Cricetidae; genus Alexandromys; species Alexandromys fortis. The sequence goes on from NW_026067997.1 coordinate 594,933, forward strand.
GGTGGTGTCCTCAGTACAAAGGCATTTATCACCTCTTTCAGCTGTCACCTCATGCTGATAACTTGAGATAGAGTAGCTGGTGACATTCTCAGTCCGCATACCAGCTGCTTCTGGACAGCCGTCCACAGCTGAACCACAGGGGATGTTTCTGGTACTGCCTAGTTTGGGATACCCCTGCCTCAGGCTTGATGACAGCCATGGGAAGAAAGGTGATACCCTGTCAAGGGAGGGTTTTATTTTATTTTATTTTTAATAAAAGAAAACATTATATTACCAATCCAAGTTCCCACTCCCTCCCCTCCTCCCATTCCCTCTACTTACCTCCCACTCCAACCCCATCCATTCCTCAGAGAGGGTAAGGCACATTGCTTTGGAGAAGGTCAAAGGCCCTCCCTACTATATCCAGGCTGAGCAAAATATCCATTCAAAGAGAATACATTCCAAAAAGCCAGTACAAGCAGTAGGGATAAATCCTGGTGTCACTGTCGGTGGCCCCTCAGTTGGCCCCAGCCATGCAACTGTTTGGACCTATGCTGTTTCCTTCCCTGTCCAGCTGGAGTTGGTGAGCTTTCATTAGCTCAGGTAAACAGTTTCAGTGGGTGAACCCATCGTGGTCTTGACCTCTTTGCTCATATTCTCACTCCTCCCACTCTTTGACTGGACTTCGGGTGCTCCATCAAGGGAGGGTTTCAGAAGGTGCTTTATAGAGAAGCTGTATTCCCACTCTGCAGTAGATAAGGCCAACGATGCACAGAGGCACGCTGTTATCTGCCTTCTTCAGTTTGGGGGGGGGGGAGGCTCGCTAACTTTTTCAACCCATTATCGAAATCAGCTAACACGCTGCTCTACTTAGTCTCTCTAGGCAGGGACGAGCAGGCTTCCTCTATAGCCTTCTCTAATAGGACATATATTTTAGGCCTATTTTAAATTATTACCCAGTCAAGACATTGGAAATTACAGGCAAACTGGTCTAACACAGGGCTTCAGCCCCACCAGGCAGGTGGCGGTAAATTCTGTCTGGCTGCCTCGGCTTTTATATGCAAAAGTGACTTAAAACATCTCTGTCCCATGTGTGAGAACCTAGCTTTCCAGACGCAGGAGGAGAAACTGCAGGAAGATTACAGAAAGGCACACATGGAGATTTGGGGAGACAAGAGCAGGCAGTGCATTGCTGGGAGGAAATGAAAAACTCTAAAGCTGCCCAAAGCATTTCCCTTAATTTTTTTCACACGGGTCCCCTGAGGTCAAGATGCTTAATATTCTCAGAGCGAGAGGCAGGCTGGCCTGTAATACACTGTTCATCCTACCTTTAAATCATCACAGGCCCTTTGTCAAAACAGTTGACTCGGTCACTCCTCAGAGGACACACGTGCCTGTGCTGTGTGATTTCAGCGTCTTGGGAGTCAGGAAGATGAAACAATGTTCAGACTTTTGTTTGCCACCAATCTTACTGCCTTTAAGGGCAAGGATTTTAAGTGCAGATATACAGTAAGAGATGAGAAATTTCCTATGTTTTTAGACCTTGGGGAAATGCTAATCAAAACTTTATTTATTTTATTTTTTCTTTCCTTTTTTATAAAGAAAATTTTTAATACAATCTTTTCTCATTTTACACAGCTATCCCTGTCCCCACTCCCTCCCCCCACTCCTGGCCCACCCTTTGCCCTTACCTCTCCCCCCCCCCATCTACTTATCAGAAAGGGTGAGGCTTTCCATGGGGAGTCAACAAAGTCTGACACTTCACTTTGAGGCAAGACAAAGCACCTCCCCCATCCCATGTCTAGACTGAGCAAGGTATCCCTCCAAAGAGAATGTGCTCCTAGACACTGGTTCAAGCACTAGGGATAAATCCTGGTCCCACTTCCAGTGGCCCCACAAACTGCCCAAGCTCACAACTGTCCCCACTTTCAGTGGGCCTAGTTTGGTCCTATAGAGGTTCCCCTGCTGTCTGTCCAGAGTCAGTGAGCTCTCACTAGCTCAGGTCAGCTGTTTCTGTGGATATCCCCATCATGGTCTTGACCCCTTTGCTCATATTATCGCTCCTCCCTCTCTTGCACCAGAGAACATAAGGGAATGGAATGCTCAAGAAGGGGCAAGGACAGTGAGGGAGAGAAAGGAAAGAGATAAATTGATTGAGGGAGCCATTGAAGGGCTAGTGAGAAACCTGGCACTAAGAAAATTTCCAGGAATCCACAAGGATGACCCCAGCTGAAACCCTAAGCAACAGTGGAGAGGATGCCTAAACTGGCCTTCCCCTGTAATCAGATTGATGACTACCTTAACTGTCATCATAGAACCTTCACTCAACAACTGATGGAAGCAGATACAGAGATCTACAGTGAAGCACTGGACCGAGTTAGCAGGCTAATCAAACTATGTTGGCATCCTACCTCGCTCCAATTAGTAGCTGTCATCAAGACAAAGAACAACAGTTGGCAAGGATGCTGGGGAAAAGGAACATTTACACATTGCTGATCGGAATGTAAATTGGTCCAGTTATATAAAAGTCAGTATGGAGGCCTCTCAAAAAATTAATACCAGAACTATCATATGGTCCAGCCGTATGAGTCCTGGGTATATACCTGGATGATTGTAAATTAGAATGATACCAAGATCCATTTACATCCATGCTTACTCCAACATGATTGATAACAGACAAGATATGGAATCATCCCTTCAACTGACTAGGGATAAAGGAAATGTGGTATATAGGCAATGTGACTTTATTCAGCCAAGACTGGTAAGTAATCATGGTCATTTTCAGAAAAATGGATAAAACTCCTGATTATTATGCTAAGTGAGATAAGTTGGACTCAGAAAAAAAATCACATGTTTTCTTTCATATACACAATGTAGACTTTAGGAAAAGACAAAGAAATAGGAAGATGGCTATTAAGCAATACCAAGTAGGAGACAGGAAAATGAGAGAAACAGTGTTGAATATGGACAAAGTACATGATATACATGTATGAAGATGTCAAGAGGGGCTTTAAAAGACCATTATGTCTATGCACAGCAGGCCAGAATAATTGAGTTTTGTTGAATGGCTGAGTAAGAGATAGATTTCTAATAAACTGATACTAAATATCTTGAAAAGGTATGTTTACAATTATAACATCATTTGTCAATAAATCTACTGAGTTGCTTCCCATGAGCCTTTTTATAATATTAGAGGAAGTTTGATATTAAATGGTATTGACACTGTCACAGTCATCCATTATATGTTCTGTATGTTCCCTACTTTTTACATACGGGAAGAGAGAGGTAGAAAACAGTGGAACAATTTACCCAAACCACATTGGGAGACAGGTACTTTTCCAGTTAGAAGGATAAGAAAGTCATGGGGGGGGGCATGCAGTAATTCATTAAAATTACAAAGCTCTGTGTATCCACTTTGATTTGTGGATAAAGACCAAGATGTCTTTGCGTCTACTGCTGTAATGTGTACTATGGAGTTAGACCAAAACTGTAACAAATATTCCAAAGGAACTACTGAGGAAAATAATAAAAAGGTTCTAAACAGAAAATGTATGTTCTCATATCTAAGATTCACAAACTATAACTTACAGATATAGAATAATGTTCAAAAGGCTGTGGAGAACGGTAAGCATAATTGTGTTAGTGTGATAGAAATACAGGCAAGATGATTTTGTTTTTATTTATTCTTCCATAATATATGAATGCATTTTTAATTACCAATGAAACTACAAATAACTATCTAAACTCAATATTTTTTATTTGCAGACGATGTTTCCTGATGTCATACATTTTATCTCAGTCTATATGAAAACAATCTCTTTCCTATATTTATGTTGTAATGAAATACTCAGGAAATGCTTCCCCCTTTGTCTGGAGAAGACAAAATAAACAAACCAAAACAAAAAAGCAGCTTTTATGTCACTTTAGGCAACAATTAATTAATATACACATGCAAAAGAACAGGCGATCAAATATGAAAGGTATTGATTTTAAATCCCAAACTACTCTTCTCCGAGTGTTCCTAATATAAAAATGGATGAGTTGTTTTTCATAGCGATGCTGGGCATTGTCCCCACATCTCAGTCATCTCCATATTTATCTTCTTCATTGTTCTAAAGTATATCCCCACAAGGGAATATCATCTAAAAAAAAAAAAAAAACGGGTTCGGTTTGACTCAAAACTCTGAAAATACAAATTCCAATTTCGTGTTACGTTCAGGAAATATCTACCCTCCGGATGCAATGCTTGAGAAGCAATTGGATCCTGTCATGCCTGAAACTTGAATCTCCTGACTTTTCATGGTGATTTCACCAATTGAAAAGAGTGTCACACACTCAGTTGTGGCAAGGAGACAGACATTTGCTCACAGTCTGCAGACTCTGGCTCAGTTGACAGGGATTTTCCATCAATGGTGGGAAAATCATGGGAATGTCATAGCTACCCTTGGCTTTGGATAGGTTCTGTGGAAAATCCATAATTCTACTTGTATGTGTCTGAGAAATTTCAGATAAATCTCTTTAACAGAGATTGCTAGGACCTCTCAGGTGACTTCTGGATGTATCAGAGAGAGTCCAATCTCTGTATGGAGTATTTATCTTTTTGGTTATGAGCCTTAACCTTTTAGAGCTGAGCCATTTCTCCAGGCCTATGTGTTTGTAATCTATGGCACACTAAACATTTCTGCTGGGAGAAGCAGTGACGTACCCACCTCTGTCCTCTGTACTAGTTCCCACAAACTCTGCGATGCGCTTTTCAAAGGCTTTAAATTTTCCATAGAAGACCAGCTCTGAAAAAGTACTTTTCCAGATGCAGGAGGGAGGAAGCTGGCTAACACCGGTGTCAATCCTACAGGAAATGAGACTCACAAAAAGGAGACTAACACTCTCCATGCCATTTCTGGAGTAGTGAAGCAGAGCTGCTCGTTGAGGGTCAGAGGAGCAGCCACCTCATCTGTTGTCACTTAGATGGCCCTGGTCACATTCCAGTCTCTGGCCAATACTGTGTTCTTATGTTCAATCACCAGGGTCCAAATAGCCAGGCTACCAACTGGAGAAATGTGCATGTGTACCCAAGTGTGTAGGTAAGCTCAATAGTTAGGGATGAGAATAAGAGAAATACTAACCAAATCACCTAAGTACATCAATACATCTTAAACTACTAGATTATTTGGCTCTTAGTCCAAAGTCATCAATATACCAAAAGAGACACATTTATTAAAATATAAGACACTTGTATTTCTTAGGCTTTACAGATAACAATCTATAAGTGAATGCAAGGTATGGTTTATGAGGATTTGTTTTTCAATTGATAAATCTGTTTGTAGCCAATAAAATAGACTAAAGGTAATTTCCCAAAGCCTGTTTCTCCAATGACACATCCTACATTAGATACAGAAAACCACATTACCCAGGATTAAGGGCGCAGAGAAAGGGCATTCGCGCTAAGACAGATCGAACTCCCTTTGTCTACTTTCTGTCCATCCTTCAGGTTTCCATCCCTTCTTCTATCCCTTTTTGCACCAGCTTTCCAAGTCTGCACCTTTGCTTATTTACATGAGGCTCGTGCCACGGTCCCTAGCTCATCCCTTCTTCCCAACAGAAGAAGTGAAACTGCCTTCATCAAAGCCTTTTCCCTATGACATGGTAGCGATGCACCCTCCAATCTGTTGCCTAATACGCACAAGGTATGCATATGTTCACAGGTTGGATGAAGTTCCTCATGGATGACCCCATGACCTCTACTATGTAAGGGTCTCAGCGGCATTTGTAAAGGACTACTCAAAGTCTAGTCTTGCCCAGGCTTCATGCCTTTGTATTGGCCCTGTTATTGTTATCTTCTCTTAAATATCTCCTTCAACATTCAGAAAATGACGAAGTGGGACACTAGTCCTCAGGAGAATTTACTACCAAGATAGCTAAGTGATCATGTGGGGGAGCTATGGGTGCTTGGAAGGGTACCTCTTTCTGTAGGAGTCAGCCGTGATAAGCTAAATATGAACAGAGCACCCAGTGGAGGTTCTTTGCTTTCAGCCATTATCACCTGCCAGAGTAGGACTCAGCCATCTATAAGTTTAATGGAGGCCTGAGTCTCAGTAGTTTACCCTGAAGCAATACCTGGTTGCAAGAAGAACCACAAACAGATTACCTGAGCACCACCCAAGAACAGACCATGCAAAAGAAATGCCTAACATTCTACCACTGTAGATAGGATCACCTGCCAGCACGCACTCACCAGGACACCCCTAGACAAATGTCATCCAATCAGGGATCTTGAGCCTCAGAAACCCCTCATCCCCACCTTTACTACTATAAATATCCAACTCTAACTGAGCTTGGGGCTCTCCATTTATTCCAATACATTGGACATGCAGAGAGACCAAGTTTGCAAATTTGCACAAAATAAAGACTCTTTGCTTTTACATACGGGATTCGGTCTCCTTATTGGCTTTTGGGGGACTTGGTGGATTTGGGCATAATGCTTTCTTCAGTGTCTGCATCCTACACAGGTCAGTACTCATTGCAACAGCACCAAAGTCCAGAACCGAATGATTAAAAAAAAGTGCTGAGGGACTGGAGAGATGGCTCAGAGGTTAAGAACAATGACTGCTCTTTCAGAGGTCCTGAGTTCAATTCCCAGCAACCACATGGTGGTTCACAACCATCTGTCATGAGATCTGGCGCCCTCCTCTGGTGTGTGGGCATACATGGAGGTAGGATGTTGTATACATAATAAATAAATAAATAAATAAATAAATAAATAAATAAATAAATCTTTAAAAAAAAGGTGCTGAGTGAAATTTGGTGAGGATGTAGCAGGATGTGAGAGCCCCTGAGTATGATGTGATCATGTCGTTGCTGCCATATTATAAAACTGTCTGTATACATGAGTCATGGTACATCCACATGTGCCCAAGCACACAGTTCTCAAGCACCATGAGATTATTTGGTCTTTAAAATATGTGTATTGGTTTGACGTATCTTGGTCATGTATCTTTGATTCAGATATAAATTTCTTGCTCTTACATCATCATTAATTCATTATCTGGAGGCTATGTAGTTTGAGGAGGTCCTCAGTTCTCAGATATGTAATACTGTGGACAGTAGGGACTGCATAGCTTTTGCGGGGCTCACAGGAAGAATTAAGATACAATATTGGTGCAATGATCAGTACAAAGACTTGCTTCAGCTGCACTAAATGTGCTGGGCTTTTGGGAAGAAGCCCCTCAAACTACACATCCTTTTTATTGTTTTAGTTGCTATCGCCGCTAGTAGTATGGGGGACAAGACACAGCCTCAAGTAGAACCTAGGGACACAGACTCACAAAATGCTTCGAAATATGATCTGCGGGTTCTATTCTGACCAGTCAATCCAATGACCAGCCTATTTAGGCAGCCATGCCTGTGGAGACCAACTGAAGCTTGGAGCAGAAAGCAATGTCCCTTGGTTGAGATTGTGATTCTGTTTGATATCAAGTGCATTAATCACTCTGGTTGGGAAACAAGAGGCTCCCAAAGCTCTATAGCTCACAGGTAAGTCTGATGGTGTTTTTCTATCCTGTTGTTGTGTAATTATACTATTGTTTAGCGAAAATAACCTTCTACTGCCCCAATTTCTTCCTCAATGACATGGGGCCTGGCCACATTGTTTTAAAAGCTAATAGAGGGGGCTGGAGAGATGGCTCAGTGGTTAAGAGCACTGACTGCTCTTCCAGAGGACCCAGGTTCAATTCCCAGCACTCACATGGCAGCTCACAACTGTCTGAAGATCCATTTGCAGGGCATCTGACACCTTCACACCAATGCATATAAAATAAAGTTAAATAGACCATAAAGAATATTTTTTAAAAAAGCTAATTGAATGTGGGCACAGGCAATACTGCCTCTTCTAGGCTGTGAGTTTTGGCGGCATCAAAAGTCTCCCCTGCTACTCCAAGTTGCCAACTGCTACGACAAAAATATGCCCTGAGATAGATAGTCTGAGAAGGAAAACTTTAAGGGAAGACCTGACAGCAACCTGTAGAGGGCAGATAAAGCTGCCTCCTCCCCGAGGCCTAAGAGGAAGAAACCGCTGTTTACAATTGCACACTACTGAAAATTGAAAGTTGTTTCCTATGTATTACTAAAGGAACGGCTTTAGAAAATTGACTAGTATATCTCACAATTAAAGATCAATATAGAAAACGTGTTTATTTCAATTCAACTAGCCCACCAAATATATCTTTTATTTATACACTCAAACTTATCCTAGCAAGCCGCTCCTTATGTTCCTCAGTTTCGTGTCATGAGTGACAAGGAGATCGTACTCTCTTCTGTTCCCACTTTTCAATCTTTGTGAGACTCTGCCAGAATTTGTTTTTTTTTTCTTATTTTTATATTGTTAATTAGTTAATTTATCTTCCATCCAGACCACGGCCTCCCTTCCATCCTTGTCTTTGCCTCCCTTCCCTCCCCTCCTGAGCTCTCCTCCTGCCCTCAAACCACCCTTTCTCCCTCTCTAATAGCTCTCTCAGAAAGGTGTAGGGAAGGCCTCCCATGGGCTTCAGCAAACATGGCATATCAAACTGCCTTAGGCCAAGCACCCCCAGCTCCCCTGCCCTGTATCCAGGCTGGGCAAGGCACCCCAGGATGAGGAGTAGGTACTGAAGAGCCCTTCAAAGCACCAATGACAGCCCCTGCTATCATGGCCAGGAGTCCCACATAGAGACCAGGATGCACAATTGTCACATATATGCACAGGGCCTAGGTCAGCTCCATGCAGGCTCCCTGGTTGTTGGTTCAGACTCTGTGAGCTCCCATGAGCCAGGCTAGTGGTTTCTGTGGGATTTCCTGTGATACTCCTGACTCTCCTGTTTCCTACAGTCTCCTCAGCAGGGCTCCTTGAGGCCCAGTGTCTCTAAATCTGCCTTCATCAATCATGGATGAAGGCTATCTGATGACAAGCAGGGTAGTCACCAATCCAGTCACAGAGCATGGGCCGTTCAGGCTATGCACCCACTACTGTCAGGTGTCTTAACCGGCGCCGCCATCCTTGTAGACTTGTGGAAGTTTCCTTTGCTCAGGCCTCTACCTGGCTTCGTAAAGCCCCCCTTTCCAATCTTCTCTCTCGGCACTGTTCCCCTCTGCCCATCCCCCAACCAAATCCCTCACGTTCCCATGTCCACCCTCCTCCAGTCCACCAAGGAGATATCTATTTTCTCTTCCCCGGTAGATCCATTTGTCCTCCCCTTGGACCTTCTTTGTGACCTAGCCTCTCTGGGTCTATGAATTGTAGCCTGGTTATCCTTTATTTTATGTCTTACATCCACTTATAAGTTAGGACATACCATATTTGTCTTTCTGGGTCTGGATCTCCTCACTCAGGAGGATTTTTTTTCTCCCTAGAATTTGTATTTTTTAACGAAGAACTTCAGACTCCCCTGTCTTTTTCCCTTCTCAGAGAGATGCCCTTCATTTCTGGAATACCCTGTGGTCCTCCTTTTGGCTCCTATGTTTTGTAGCAAACTCTAATGCCTCTGGTAATGCCCCTCTATCACTTACCATTGATTATGTCACCAAGCATAGAATGTGCGCCCAGGAGCAGGCTATCAACCTCAGTACCAGAGTAGACCCCTGCCCTTAATGTTGTACAGTTCAGGTCAATCCACCTCCAAACTGATTGTCCTTTGGATAGCCTGTTTCTAAGAACGCCCTCACCATCTCCCTAGTTGTCTCAGTCAGACATTTGAGTACTTATTTCCCAGTCTCTCCTCTCCAAGCAGCCAGCCAGGTACGTTTACCTGAAACGTTGAAAGCCCAGGAACACCACCTACTGTGGGACAATGGTCTGTACCCTGTCCATTGAATTTTAATAAAATGCTGATTGGCCAGTAGCCAGGCAGGAAGTACAGGCAGGACAACCGGGTAGGAAGTATAGGTGGGAAGAGGAGAATTCTGGGAAGAGGAAAGATTCATCTAGACAAAGAAGAAGCAAGATGTGACTGCCTTGCCTAAGTAGGTACCAAGCCACGTGATGAACACAGACAAGAATTATGGGCTAATATAAGTTTTAAGAGTTAATAAGAAGCCTGAGCTAATAAATAGACCAATCAATTAATAATTAATGTAGACCTCTGTGTATTTGTTTGGGACTGAATCCTGATCAACAACTATCCATGTCTCTTCAGTCTCATGGACATTAGATTAGGACGCCTCATAATTTTAGTTAGGTAACTGTAATCTGTTCTTACATGTTCTCCCTATCCTTGGCTTTGACTATTTGGAGTCCATTTCCACACGGCAGACAAAAATGCTTCTGCAAATATATCTGATTATGCTGTTGGATTCTGTCCACCTTTCACTGGCTCCAGGACTTAGGAGACCCTTTATGACCTGAACTTTGCTCCCCTAGGCTTATTTCTGAGGATCCTCCCATCTCTGACCACCGCACTCTATAACTTAAGGCAAATTAATTTTCTGTATCACTCACAGACAGCTGTTCTCCCCATTCTTTTTCTCAGTCCCTCTGGTCCTTTGCTCATCACCACCATCCTTTCCCTGGGCTGCCTCCCCTTGCTCTTTAGAAGCCAGGCCAAGTAATGCCTTCTTTAGAAGTTGACTCTGAGGTTCTCCTCCCGCTTTGTCCTGGCGAGCTGAGTCAGACGGCCTTCTCCGAGTATATTGACAGTGTCCTGCACCTATGTACTTCCCTGTAGCACACTGTATGGAAATTGTTGATTCGGAACTTAATCTCTATCCCAACCGAGAGCCCCAGATCCTCAGTGTGATGTAAACATCTACATATGTTTGTGCTCTGTACATTCTGAGAGGCCAGGCTCGGCCCCAGCTTCTATGCGGAAAGAACTCACAGCTTATCCTGGAGCTGTCAACTCACAGCAGTGACCGTCTAAGATGCTGGCAGCTGGGGAAATTTGGCAAATTATCTGAAGGGAACTGAGCAGGGAGGGTTGGCCGGGAAAGGGTGTTTTTCTGTATTAAAAGCAGACATGAAGAAAGGAGTGTTGCTTTTCTGCTGACCATAGCAATTTGCTTGGTGTTATTTTGTTTGCTTGTTTGGGTGTTTTACTTCTCTAGTGATGTGAAGGGACACCACGAACAAGGCAATTTATAAGAGAAAGCATTTAGTCTGGAAGCTTGCTTACAGGGTCAGAGGGTTAGAGTCCATGACTGTCACTGTGGGGAACGTGGTAGCAGGCAGGTAGGCCAGCATGACATTGGTACCTATAAGCATAAGACAGAGAGAGAGAGAGAGAGAGAGAGAGAGAGAGAGAGAGAGAGAGAGAGAGAGAGAGAGAGAGAGTGGGAGTGGTGTGGGCTTTTGAAATCTCAGAGCAGAGCCCACCCCCACTGACATACCTCTTCCAAGGCCATACCTTCTAATCCTTCCTAAATGGTTCTACCAACTGGAGAGCAAGCATTTACATATATGAGCCTTGGTGTATATTCTATTCAAGCCAGCACATATGGAATAACTTACTTGGGGGCAATACCTTGAGATTATGGGAGAGCTAGGCAGAAAACTCAGTACCATTTATGGATAGCCAAGCAGAAAGGGTTGAGTCTTCAACAAGTTACTGCACTGGTTGTTAAAGGGTTAAGTCAGTGATGGTCCTGCTTTCTGCCACTTATGGCCACAAAGATTTAGCCATATATTAGGGGTGCGGGGAATGGTCTATCCTCTGACTTCACTAGCATGGATAAGAACTTAAATCAGGAAGAGAACTAAGACCTTACACTCAGAAGGCTGTACAGTATCATATTAAGCAGTAAGACAGCTTTATTAATGTGGCATCATTTGCAAATCCCAATCAGCTTCAAGGAAGAGCAACCATAGCCTTTGGATATATGGTCTGGGCCTTATGAGTTAAATAGGGAATTAAATGGATGTATATGAGTCCTTTAGGAGGACTGTCCTGCTCTAAACTCAGAGACCAGAAAAGTGGTCAAAACCAGAGATTTCTATGTCGTACTCTTTACTCTTCTTTCCCTCCTCAGCCCCGGATGTAATTCCAAAGCTAAGGATCTTAAACTGGACAAACCAGTACATCTCCCCTAACCTGTGCACGATGACTCAAGAGAAGGTCAAGATGAGAGCTGCTCCCGCAATGCCTTTAACTGAACACTAAAAGCCTTTTTGCCTTTTTTTTAATTAATTAATTAATTAATTTATTTATTTATTTATTAAAGATTTCTGTCACTTCCCCACCACCGCCTCCCCTTTCCCTCCCCCACCCACAATCAAGTCCCCCTCCCTCGTCAGCCCAAAGAGCAATCAGGGTTCCCTGCCCTGTGGGAAGTCCAAGGACCACCCACCTCCATCCAGGTCTAGTAAGGTGAGCATCCACGAAACTGTCTAGGCTCCCACGAAACCAATAGGTACAGCAGGATCAAAAACCCATTGCCATTGTTCTTGAGGTCTCAGTAGTCCTCATTGTCCACTATGTTCAGCAAGACCGGTTTTAACCCGGGCTTTTTCAGACCCCGGCCAGCTGGCCTTTTTGCTTTTGTAGAGTGTCTCAGAAACAGGAATGCGAGGAACAGCTAGAAGCAGTAATCCTTTCTGTACTCTCATTTTTTTTTATGTTTGATATTAAGTATCTCAAGGATGACCTAATTGGCAGTCTGTTAAATAATATTGCCTTTCCTGTGTCAATGGAACCAACTCTTGATTTACATAAACAAATGAAAGATGTTGGCCCCAGCAATGGCCCATGAGGTAAAGACACTTATTGGCAAGGCTGAAAATGTAAGTTCAAGCTCAGGACCCACGTGGTGGAAATAGAGAACTGACGCCTGGAAGTTGCCTGCTGACCTCCGTGTCACGCACATGCGCACACACAGACACAATCTGACCTCTGTGTCACGTACATGCTCACACAGAGACACAAATCAATAAGTAAATGTCATAAAAATAAAAATAACTATATAGAAAACTAAGATGGCTGTTTTATAATATTTTTAAGCTGGTTAATAGTTTACCTTTTATGCTGCAAAGGGATGAGCATGCACACACACACACACGCACACGCGCACACACACACAAATCTGCTTGCTTGCAAAATAAGATGTTTGTTATAGGCAGAAGGTATTTCTTCCTTGAATGTTTGGTAGCAGCTTTGTCTCGCGTGAGCTGAACTAATAATTTGAAGCTTTGTTTATTCTATAATTTAGGGAGAGATGGACTAAACTTGTTCTTTGACCTTAAATCTAAACCTTAAAAATATGTAATAAAATTCTGAAGGTTTAAAGTGCACCACCATTTTCTGTTGTGATCCTAGCACCATGCTATCTAACAGGCATGGAAAACATATGACACAAATCGAGATGTAGCCAAAATATAACAACACAGTTTGACTTTGAGAGGACTAAAAGATGAATACATGATAACTTAAAAATTTTATGGTAACAAAGTTAATTAACCAACTTCTATTTATTATTGATATATTTGTTGAAATGCTAATATTTGCTCACGATGAACTTAAGATCTATTTTTAAAATTAATTTCACATTTTAAAAATGTTTTAAAAATGTGGCCTATGGAGCAATATAAGACTGAATATAGAGTAACGCATTGTATTGGCATACACAGTACTGAGTTAGATCTTGTACCAACCTCTCTCACTTGACCCATCTCTCACGTGATGCCCTGTCCAGCAGATATGGCATATGGGTGATCACTGACATACGGTCTATGATGAAATAAAGCATGTGAGATGTTTGATGTAGGAAAAAGCATATAACTTTTATGAGTCTCCATTGCTTCATCTAAAAACAGAAAAAAACAGGACAAGACGATTGCCATCCCCTGGCCCCAATTCCAGTATATTTAGTGGCTTTATAACATCCCTGATTTCAAATCCAGGGATCCAATGAGAGGCAGCTCATTTCAGAGTCCTAAACATTCCAGGATAACCTCTCATGTGCCAGGACCTGTAGTGACATGTTATAGTTACATGTACACTCCCCAGCCCCGCTGTATTTAGCATTACCCATTATTCTTGGCAGCCCTGAACAATTAAAGGGGGCACACATTACTATTTTTGCTCTACTGCAGACTCACATTTTAACGCAGAAAGTAAAACTGGTACATGTGCATACGTGCACACACAGAGCTGGCTCTAAATGGAGTACTGAAAAGAGAGAGGGAGAACTGTAATTGTTTAAAGCAGAAATGTAAACGTCCGTGTAACTGAGTAGGGCCCTGGCCCCTGCAGCTACAGATTCTCTACCCTTCTGACAAATAGAAGGCGCGCTGTGATTCTGCACTAAAAAGCGCCCCACATTGAGCCATCTTTGTCCTCTTTGAGATTTGCCAGAGTCGACAGCAAGCAGCATGACTTCTAGGACAGAGGGAAGCACATGGCTGAGTGACAGTTAGCTGCAAATGAGCTACCTGTAAAAGGTGACACCAGAGAGCAGAGGGGCACCTGGGCCTCTGCTACCAAAGGCGCTCAAATGGGGCAGGCCAAGAAATGAGAAAAACGGGACCTTAATGGCCAGAGCCCAGCTGCGTGTGTTCACCCCAAGAAGCATCTTCTCAATGCAACAATCCACCTGTTACTTTGGCCTTTCTTTAGTTATTTTAAATATTTCTTTTAAAAATGCTTCTGGGAAGGAGAGAGAGCACAAGCAAGGAACTCAGGACCGCGAGGGGTGCACCCATACACTGAGACAATGGGGATGTTCTATCAGGAACTCACCAAGGCCAGCTGGCCTGGGTCTGAAAAAGCCTGGGTCAAAACTGGTCTCGCTGAACATAGCGGACAAGGAGGACTACTGAGACCTCAAGAACAATGGCAA
>NW_026067997.1:609851-707874 GCF_014885135.2 Alexandromys fortis
GGCGGCGGTGGGGAAGAGACAGAAATCTTTAATAAATAAATAAATTAATTTAAAAAAAAGAAAAAAATCAGACAAAATGCTCAAATTAAAAAAAATGCTTCTGGGAATTTTCTGGAGTCGTTAAGATTATTTTCGATGTTATTCTATATTTTGCAAGAAAGAAGTGATAAACTGATCTGCCATGTTAGGAAGAGTGCTAAACCTCTCTGCCTCCCTCACACAAAAAGCCAGGGACATTTTAGTGTCGGGATTACTACAAGCTTCTTAAGTCCTCATAGTCAGAAGATAAAGCGCAAGTATTTTCACGGTTGGTAAGAAGATCAAATGATAAGGAAAACACATTTTGCAACTTATAAATAGTCTGCAAAGGCAAAAGACTATGTCGTATATAATCACCAGGGAAGCCTCTTAGGAGTTGATATCTGGTGAAAGCCAAGAAGAAGCATATACAGTGGAAAGAGTGCGCTAGTATTAGAGGTAGCAGAGCGTAATATACAAAAAGCTGCTCCTTAACACTGGCCGCTCGGGTTGAGACAGACTAGAAGGAGTTCGTGTTGGAAAGGTCACTTGCTGTGTGATTCCAGGCATAGCACTGTGCCCTCATACGCTTGTTCAGCCATTCGTAAAGTGGGGGTAATGATAACACATCACTGACATATTTGTTCTGAGGATTAAATGACTTAGTATTTATGTAACATGAGATTGGCGCTGGCATGTAGTAGGCATTTTCTAACTGCCAAAGGCAATAACGCAGACTCTCTCGCACACATACATCTTGGACGTATGATAAGCACATCGTGGGAGAACAAAGACAAGCTGTGTCAACGCCGTGGGTCACAACGAGAGGCGAGGTGAAACGGTGGAATGAGTTTGAACTCTACCCTTTGCAGAGTGTTACATTAGGGCCACAAAACAAAGTCCTTCCTCGTGGGACCTGAGCGCATGCTTGGCTCTCTCTGTTTGCACATTCTCTTCAGGTACTGAGAGAACGAAGAAAAGGGACTCCTGTTTGCCTTGCAATTCTAAAAGTCACTCTCCCGCCCATTATCTCATTACAAGTTCGGGGTCGTTAAAGGTGGACAGTGAACTTCCACTCACCCTCACAAATCTCTTGGAGGAACGGAGTCAGTTGCATATTTGTCCTTGAAAAAAAAAAAATGATCCCTTTGCCAGATTTTTTTTTTTTTTTTTTTTTTTTTCAGATCTCAAGCCCGAGGTTTCTGTTTGAGCCTCCTGGGAGGGCTGAGGCGGGACTGACTCCCTAGCGCTTGCCGTCCCTTTGCGGTGGCAGGACCCATGCCTGCCACGCACAGCTGTTAGCCATTTCTTCATGGACTGAGTCATCCCGGAGAAGAATGCAACGTTGGGTATTTCACCGAGGAAATGTGAAATACCCCTGCGTGTGAGGCGGGGAAGGAGGCTGACTAGCTTGAGCCTGACTTCTTCCAGATCTCCCACAGGCAACACCCCATTGCACCGCGCCATTTGCTGGGGTCAAAGGTGATTCTCCACGAATGTGCACTGACTGGAAAGCAAGGCCTCGATCTGGCCTTTATCTAACCAGACCTACTCTTACATCAGCATTGATCTAAAGCCAGAAGTGAGGTAGCTATGGCAGTGATGGGAACTCGGTACACGTGTTTTTATAGATCTATTGCTAGGAAATCTAGTCCCAAACCTTGGCAAGCGCCTGCTAACCAGGCCCCGGTTGAATGTAATCAGGTGACTTTCTCCAGGAAGAAACTGTCTTTAGAGGTGACATCATTTGATCACATTTATCTTGTTTGTCTAAATACTAACCGAAATACCTAAATATTTTATGGCACTGTAATACATGGCTCACATGCAAGTCTTTACAAGTCCAGAGCTGTGTCTGAAGGTATTGATTTGTATTGTCATGGTAACGTGTCAGGTAGTTAAAAGCCCCCATGCAAACATGTCTGCATTCACTTTTTCACAGAACAAGGTTAATTTTAAAATTGAAAACTCTTTCAGCATTTGTGTTGTTTGGGTTTCTTCCTTCCATCTATAGTTTGGACTTAAAACTGTAAAAGGTAAGGAAGACATAGTAAAAAAACAAGAAGGTAGATCCTCACTGTCGTTCTGTAAACATATAGTAATACCCAAAATACATTAGACATGCAAACATCATTGTGCATTAACTGAATATCCACGGAGTTTGAGTGGTTCTAACCACACTAATAGTTTCTATTTACATATGGACAGAATGGCATCAAACACATTAAAAGTCAATATAAATATTATTAATATAAATAATTACCTAAAAGTATAAAATGTTGTCAGGTATAGTGGTGCATGCCTTTAGTCCCAGCACTTAGGAGGCAGAGGCAGGATGCTATCTGTGAGTTTTTAACTTGCAGGAACATAACGCTAAACTACCATTTTACAAACTCAAAAAGTAATCTACAAATTAAGTACAAAGCATTATTATTAATAAGTCAAAGGCACTCTATAAATAAATCATGGAGCATTTTTTTAAAGGTTGGTGATGTTACATGTAATCCCACAGGAAGAAGGAGTCCTTAATTAGACTCATCACTGTGATTGATGGACAACGTAAAACAATTCGTGTGAGCATGTCAGCCAAGTATTACTCTTGGGAATCACAGGGACACTTCTGCAATAAGAGATCAAGGCAAAGAGCACCCTCTGGATTTGAAAAGTCCTCCACCCACCCCCAGTTCCCCAAAGGGGAGCATTTAAGTACAGCTTGGCACAGAAGCAGAATGTACGACTAAATCAACTCTTGCTTCGGAAGTCAAATCTGATTGAAAACTATTGTGCGCTGTGTCCCTGAGCTGGCAACCCGATCTTCCTGATGTTCTCATCAGCTCCTGTCACACAAACATGCCCTATAGATGGAGAAGTCTCTGTCTTAATGTTTTAATGTTCTGTTTCTACTGTTCTACTCAAGGGTGCTAGAGAAAAAAAAAATTTGATCTCAGATACGAACATTCACCCAAACCCAAATCAGCATTTGACCTTCTTTGTGTGTATTTGTTCATTGGGTCTTACACTGGACACACCCACAGAAAACATAAGAAGACTAACTGCTTATTTTCCATTTGGGGACAGAAATTTTAAGCATTAGACTTCAGAATAATAACATCTAATTTACTTGGTTTTCATGTGGACTTTTTTTCTGACATTGAATTTGCATATGTCACAAAACCTCCCAGTTCAGGCTAATTATTGACACTATTGGAAAGGAATGGCAACACAGACTCGTGGACGCTTCAGGCTATGTTGCTTCTTTGCTCCTGCTCACCGTTGTTGTTGGGCGTGGCAGGCACACCATGCTTTCTGATAGAGGCACAGTTTTATATTCTTGGAGGGATGCCTATATAATGAAGGCAGCACCTCTTTTTTGGGGGGGGGGATTCTAGCCAAACCACACCTACTGTTTCCTTCTTCAGCAGTCTAGATTGCCTAGGTGGCAGTCTTGAGAGTTCAGCCTTCACCAGTCCATTGTTGAAACTGAAGAAGGAGAACCCAAAGAAAATCATATAGGCTTCCTCCTGAATATTAACCTTCATCAGGCGATGAAAGGAGACAGAGACAGAGACCCACAATGGAGCACCGGACTGAAATCTCAAGGTCCAAATCAGAAGCAGAAGGAGAGAGAGCACAAGCAAGGAACTCAGGACGGCGAGGTGTGCACCCATACACTGAGACAAGGGGGATGTTCTATCGGGAACTCACCATGGCTAACTGGCCTGGGTCTGAAAAAGCCCGGGTTAAAACCAGTCTCGCTGAACATAGTGGACAATGAGGACTACTGAGACCTCAAGAACAATGGCAATGGGTTTTTGATCCTACTGTACCTATTGGTTTCATGGGAGCCTAGGTAGTTTCGTGGATGCTCACCTTACTAGACCTGGATGGAGGTGGGTGGCCCTTGGACTTCCCACAGG
Organism: Alexandromys fortis; assembly: GCF_014885135.2. Taxonomy (NCBI): domain Eukaryota; kingdom Metazoa; phylum Chordata; class Mammalia; order Rodentia; family Cricetidae; genus Alexandromys; species Alexandromys fortis. The sequence continues at coordinate 613,787 of NW_026067997.1, forward strand.
GCAGGGAACCCTGACTGCTCTTTGGGCTGACGAGGGAGGGAGACTTGATTGGGGGAGGGGGAGGGAAAGGGGAGGTGGCAGTGGGGAAGAGACAGAAATCTTTAATAAATAAATAAATAAATAAATAAGTAAAAAGAGGTCATAAGCAGTGATTTTCCTGGAAATTAAATTAAAAAAGTGATTAAAAAATGTTAACCATTGACACCTTTGTGATATCTCCAGAAATTGCCCAGCCCCCATTAACCACAGAGGTGAATTAACCTCTATGAATTAGTTTATTACTCAATTACTAGTTAAAGTAAGATGACAACTGGTCATGGCACCACAAGGGCTGCCATGTTAAAACACTCTAACACAACAGAGACTTCTTTTTTTCGGGGTTATGAGACTTAAAGTCTGAGATTATGTCTCAGTGGATTAATTTCTTCTGGAGACCTCTGTTGGCTGTTGATGTCCCCCTCCCCCATTTTCTTTGACTTTATATAGTCACACCTGAGTATTCTTCAGGTGACGTATTAGTTTTCTTTTTCTGTAAGATGACAGTCACTGGATTGCAGTCTAGCTAATTAATGTCTTTAATTAATCACATCAACAATGAAAGCAATCCAGCCACATCTCAAGATGGTCCATACTGAGATACAGTCCAGTTCCGAGGTACTAGTATTACAATTTAAGCATTTACATTGCAGCCCGCAACAATCATGATTTCTGTAGATCACGTATTTTTAAACCTCGGATGCCATCATTTCCAGATCCATTTTGGTGATTTGTAGAAAGGCTATTCCAGAGCAATGCTGTCTCCCATGAATCCGTCATTTCAAATACTATATAATCCAAACTACATTTCCACGTTCTCTTTCCTACCATTATAAAAAGACCAAGCCACCATGGATTGAAACTTATAGCTTTCCACAAAGAGAAATCCTCCATCCATGGGACCTTCTTCTCCTCAATCAGAACTAAGCTACAAATCCACAGATCACATTCTATTGGCCAAAAGGAGACAGAAGAGGCAAAATTAGCATCTCTAACAGGGATGAACCATCCCTAAGGTGTCTCTGGCAGTGTCATTCTTTTTGGATGAAGGACAGTATTTTTCTTTTTCCCCCATGGCTTATTAACTATTGTCTGCATGTTTCACTACAGTGAAAAAAATGAAGCCCATGACAGCGATCACTCTCAAAGTATTGTGATTTGCTTCCGCCAATGAAGATGGCTAGAACGGCACGGGATATGGGGATCCATATGTTTTTATTTTTGACACCCCCAGTGCAGAAGACCTCATAACTGTGACCCACAGTTGGCAAGAATCAAGTTCATTTCCGATGGAAACGGAGGCGGCTTGCAGCGTCTCTCTCCACATCATTAGCGGAGTAATTAAAATTCGCGGTGGCAATGCTTCTTTTTGGGCTTCAGATTTTGTAATTTGTGCCGCCTAAGGCAAGATTCATTTCTTGAAGAAATGTTGGTTTCAACCCTGCTGTGTTTTAAAGAGATCCAATAAACCACTCCTTGGGGAGCTTTTTCTTGATCCTTTGGATTTAGCGCTCTTTAGTAAATAACCCCCTGGGATTTTCTTCAGGTGATAAAAATTTATCTTGAATTTTAATGTCCTAATTATATTTCATACACATCAGAAACCCCAGGACAATAATTTCCATAAGTAAATATATAATGTTCTGTCCCCACAACACAAGCAACACAACTGTTAAAGGGTATGTGCAAACCTTTAAACCTGGAGGGATTATCTATGTTGATCTAAAACTAGGATCCCTGAGATGGGATAACATTGCCACTTGTTGGAATGATAAAGATACCACGTGTTTCAGGCTAGAATATTGGACCCTATTTTAGGTACAATGTTCATAAAGCACAGAGGTTACCATGAACTTGATACAGCACCATTCTTTTCATAGACGTCTGAGGACCGTGGGAGGATTAGCAACTCCAAATGCGACTACCAGAACTATAAGCAACAATATATGGAGGGTTGGATCTGAGAAACTTTATTTGAAGTTCTCTCTTTATTTATTTAATGGAAGTTAAATTTGCCTGGGAAGTACATTGGATTTCTAGTTTATTGATCTTATGTTGGCTATGTGTACATTGGGAATCAACGCTTCCTGAACTCTTTTGGTACCACATTGTTTTCCTTAGCTTTGCAGGGAAAATAGAAATGTATTGATGTGCGCACATCACTAGTCGAGCTTTGTCTTCTTTCCTTGATTCCTGGTACTGAGCGCTCACATTTTATTAATGAATTACAATGTTTATCTATCATACACGGGGGAGAGAAATTATCTAACCAACTACTCTTTAGGAAGAATGATAGAAATTACCGGGTTCATATCTTGGGATGGGTGTCCTTGCACATATTTTTACAGTTGTTGAAACACTGTTTGTTCTGATGTCCAATTGGCTAATTTCTGCTTAGCCTCTGCTGTTCAGTTGTAATCGTATTTCTTCTCAGATGTTTGAATTTCCCACCCCCATATGAATTGGACCCTTCACTTGCTGGCATCTTGTATCTCATTTTGTGTACTTTATTTAATTATGCATTTAAGGGCAGGCTGGTGTACTTGGGATCTGTCTCCTCCACCCCTGTGTGAGGACTCAGGATGGCAGACCCACATCAGCTTGCTCTCCTAGCTGCTGCATCCTCACAGTTCAGCTTCCTCTCATCTCGGAAGGGCACAGGCACTAAAGAAATACCAATCATGAAAAATGCATGTTGTCTGCGCAGGTCCAGGACACGAGAAACAATTCTGCTCTTCTTTCGACCCTGAGGTATCAAGTGGCTAGGCCGGTCAGATGTGAAGAGGGAAGTGGAGAACTTGGGGAACGGGGGAATGCTAACAAAGAATTACATCTGTTTCACAGCCTTGCTCCAGGTCATGACCACACTCCACTGTGCATTTTTTTTTGCCCCTACAGGTAGACAGCACTGACTTTTTGCAATGAGTTTGATAATTTTTTATCAAAGGGATAAATAAAAAGGTAGATACAAATAAAATAATGACAATGAATAATGTATAATACATATACCACATACACAGGCATGAAAATTTGTTCCTTTAAAACATATCTTTCTGGGGATGGAGAAATGTCTTGGTTGGCAAAGTGTAAGACTTTCAAGCTTGGGGAGCTGAGTTCAGATTCCCAGAGCCCATGTTTAATAAAGATAAATCTAGACACAATTGTACATGTCAACCCTGGGAAGGTGGATCCCTGAACTCACTGGCGTGCCAACCAGTCTAGCCTGTTCAGTAAGGTCCTGGTCAGCTAGAGTATTTCTCCCCGTGGCTCTCTCAAATAAGCAAATGAAAAAAAAAGTCTTAATTTGTCCTTTGGTATTTGTATGTATGCACATGTACACACACACACACACACACACATATACACACACACCTCTTTCTGCAAAACCATGTGAGAAATTCCTGAAGATAGAAGTAGAAAAAGGTAGGTAGTAACAGATTATTGCCTTTATCACCACCTTTCTACCACCCTGTCATTTCATAGAAACAAATTTGTTAGTGAACAGTGGTAGTATTCATATGAACAATACAAATAGTTCAAGAAGCTCCATAAATATACCCCTAAGCCACTCCAAGCCTTTTGGAATAAGTATAGTTTGAAATCTCCTCCATCTGTGTAATTCTGAGAAAATGGTTCATTCTAAATGCCTGTGGGTGTGGCCAGATGACTCCCATCCAGAGGCCAATAATACAGAAAGTATCAAACTGCTGAACACTACCAGGAGAACAAATTTGTTCAAGAGGTAACGGGACCAGTAAAGAAAAGCCAGTGTGCTACTTTAAGATAATCGATGTCCTTGCATTGCTTTTTGCTGTGACGTTCAAGGAAGCTAATTTGATGTCTGAAAGTAGTAGCTTGCTGCCTGGAATTGGTACCCACAAGCTTCAAATAAACTATTCAATGAACTTGAAGCTGCCCTTCACAGACAGAAGAATACACTCAGCCCCAAGCCATTAGGGAAGGTCTAATTTCACAGGGCCAGACAGCCAGGAAAAGTGATCCTCAGGGGGAACCCTTGAGAAACACCCTGTATTGTCCTTTTGCCAAGCGTTAGTAAGCTCAATACACCCATTTTTGGACTGTTCTTCCATATTGTTCTCCTTTTTCTGGTATATTATTCTATTTTGCGGTGGAAAAATTCTATTGTTACTTGTCCAAAGTAGATATAGTTAATGTGTCTGATGGTGACCCAGGCAATCCTGGGTTCAAGCCTCAGCTCATTAGCTACTTGTGAGCTGTATAACCTTTAGCCAGTTGATGGTTCACATGACCTCTACTTTCACAGCTGTGGACAAAAAAAAAAATGGCCATGGGGATAATAATGTCACTTCTCAGAACTGTTGAGACGATTGTGAAAGCTACTACCAAAAATGCGTGGCCCAACGCCAGGCCCAATGCCGGCTTAATCAGATGGCATTGCATCCTTCATTTCTTTCCAGCCTTCCGTTCGTATCCCCTCTTCTCCGTGTTTAGGGACCAACTTCCATAGGTCATGGCTGCTTTATATTCTTCCTGTTGAGGTCCCTGACCACGAGGATGCTCTGTGCACTGGCTGTTCAATATAAGATCGTTCACTAGGGATTTAGTCTGTTTGCTCAAGGCTTAGCTCATGTTAGATTGCAAATGTCCTAAGGGGGAAACGCATTAATTTCTGTCTAATTGCTTATTTATGCTGCCTTCCACTGTGCTCGAGGGTCAAATCCAGGACCTTGCACAAGAGCCTTACCCGTGACCCACATCCTCAGCGTCATTTTGATACTTTATTTTTTACAGTTTTCTGGGAGTAGATTCTACCAAGGGAAACGTGGGAAACAAACTAAGACAAGGCCTTGGTTTGGAGGAGCAAAGACGTGTGTGCATGGGATGTGAGAAAAAATGGAAGAGACAGAGAGTAAGGATTCAAACCCTCAGCTTCCTGCACCAGTCATTCTAGAGAAGCAAGCAGCCATGCTAGCTACACTGGTGGCAAATGAAGCTCGCATGTTCCTCGAATTGCTACCTGGTTAAATTTCAATTTTTATTCAAATCGTATTTCCCAAGGCATTAGCATAAGTGAAAAGCATTCATGAATTACTGTATCTAATGATGATGCCTGCCAGCTCTGCCACTGCCAGGATAACTGTGCTTGCCAGGCCTGATACAAGGCCCTGCACACAGTTGATTCCCATAACAGCGTATGACTCAGGTATTAGGATTCCTTTCTTTACAGATAAGGACACTGAGCCAGAGATGGGGAGAGAGAATAGAAAGAAGGTGGTAGAGTCAGCTAATCGGCATTGCGTCATCCTGTCTGAAGGGTGAGTAATCAGTGAACTCAATTAGGACTCTCATTTTGTTCCGCTGCATCGTCCAGTAGAATTGTGTAACCTAATGTTTTTATTTTTTTTCCTCCAAAGGGAGGCTTGGGGGACTGTGAGGAAACATAAAGGAGTCATGGGATGTACGCTTAAGTCATGAATGGCAGGGAAACCGCACCTCTTTGTGAACACTGGCAGTCATCAGTCAAGCTACTCAGGGTTTTTTTCAAGTCATACAAGTGTGTGGGAGCTGGATAGACAGCCCAGAAGTTCAGAACATGGGTGGCTCTTGCAGAGAACCTACACTGATGTCATAGGGCTTACACCAACCTGTAACTCCAGCTCAGGGGGATCTGAGCCCTCTGGTCTCCTCAGGTACCTGCACTTAGGCACACATGCCGGCCCCCACACAACACAAACACATTAGCCAAAAGTGAAGTAAATCCTTTAAAAAATGCACAATTGTAAACTGTCTTTCTTTAGCAGCAAGAAAAGATACTGCAGAGTTAGGAGTTGGAATAGTCATATGTTAAGGATAAATGGGAGAACCACAGGTTCATACGTGCTTCCAGGGACACGGTGAAAGCAGCTTCTCAAGAAGTCCTTAAGGCTGTATTCATTTATGCCACATCCCCCAAATGTTGCTTTATCTTATTATTTTCCCCCAAAGCACCTTTCATTTGTTCTTCTCAGCCAACTTGTGAGGTGACCAGAGCAATAGTCTGGTTTTGAAGAGATGTTGGACTGCAGAGCTCTGTGGGATAGTAAGAAATAAACGACAAACTGGTACCAGTTTCCCAAACCCAGCCAGCAAAAATGTCACCAAGGCAAACGGCCTTCTGCACTCTGTGCAGTGATGTATGACTTTCTTGATTAAAAAAAAAAAGTCATCTCAGCGAACTAGATTTGCATGGTGAACACAAGGGATTGGTGACCTCGTGCTACAGTTTGGCGTGGCTGAGGAATCGTTTGTGTGTGGCTGCTGAAGACTGTGTGGCTGTGTTGACAGACTGCATGCCATTAGCTCTTGAAGCTCTTTACCACTGAGCTCAGCTCCTTTGCTGCTCCTGCCTCTGAGGAAGGCAGAGGGCTATATTTAAAGTATGGCGGGCATCACTAGGACGGAATCAGGCAGGTGTGTGAACGTGTGTGTGTGTGTGTGTGTGTCAGGGCAAGGAGAGGTGGGCAGGTGGTTTCTCGTCTCCAGGGAGCGGGCCAGTGATGGGCGAATTCCGAAAAACGTGGTTTCCAACTGAAGAGCCAAGCAACTAAGGCTTGCAATTATTAGTGAAATTCTATTGTCATCTTCCCTGATGGCTTATTTAGCAATGATTATCTGGAAACACTCAGAAATTATAAATAATGTAAACAAAAAAATGCTTTATGAGGCCTTCGCACATTAACCAGTATTAACTTTCTATGTTGACATCTAATGGCGGCGACAGCTCTAACTTGCCATTGGCTCTCAAGACCTTAACCCTTTACTGAGAACTGTAACTCAACGGCAAGGCAAGTCCTGATCTTTGTCCACTGAAGCCAAGTAAGTCCTAGGTAATAATGAATATTAAAATAGGTTACTCTGAGTCATTCTGACCACATGCCATGGATATGAGGGTAACTAATATATGAATCTTGGTATATTTTTTAAACGCAGAGCTTAAGTGCTTCAATTGAACTAAAAAAGAAAATTATATTAACTGTAAATTATATATTTCTCTAAATATTTTATGTTTTCATGGCCATTTTTTGCTAATAATCAATAACTGCAATGAAAAAAGCTGGCTATGCCTAGAGCAGCCTGGGCTATGGGGAAAGATTGTCTCCGAACAAACAAACAAATGATAAAAAGCAGGCATGGCCACGCATGTTTGCAGTGGTACCACTTGGGAAGCAGATGCAAGAAGATCCCAAACTTGAGGCCGTTCTGGTCCATAGCACATTCTGGGAGCCAGTACAGCCTGGGTTAAAGACAGAAAACTTGTCTAAAAAGTGGAGCAGTGCGCTTAACTATTTCAGCATTTCCAAAGACTGTTTACGGAAGATCAGATGCTGCATGTAAAAGAAACTTTAAGAGGCACTCGGTCTGTAAAACCGTCTGAAATGCTCTGTGCATCCGATCCTGGCAGCATTACCTCAATTTCAGGCATGGTGGCCAGTGTTGTCTCGCTAGACAGCACGGGTCTGGATGAGCGTCAAGCTTTCATGCAAACCCATCTTCCTACACAGCTCCCCCGTGTTTCTTACTCCAGACTCCCGGCACAGTGAGCCGTTTGCGGTGTGAACACTGGTTGATGTAAAGATTCATCCATGAGTTAAGTATCCTAAAACCACACGGGATTTCTGTGTAAGGGGAGCAAATTGCTACCTGCCAAGAAGTACTTGAATGTCTCATCATAACCCGAACCACAGCAGCCAGAGTATTATTACAATCATTTTGTAAGTAGAAAAGGTAATAACAGTGATTTGAAATAAAAAATAATTTCTGTCAATAATACTGAATCAAGATGATGTACATGATATCTGACTCGAACTTAAACACCTCACAAAAAGCCAGTAGATATGAAAAATATTTTTTTCAGAGTTAAGCTACTGTATAATTATACAAACATACACATATAGCTTATACATACTATATACAAATGCATGTAATACATACATAGATTTGCATAAATGGCATGGATTTGCTCAACTCCAAAGGGTATGTTCCTTTAACACAACAGTTACTATAGAGAAACAAAATTAGTCTTGTTCCTTAAGCAAACTTCATACTACCTTAACTTCTCTTTGATAGAATGAGATTTAAAGAAATGGCTGTCTGTTGCCCAAGCATTGGGTCCTGAATTCAGATCCCCAGCACCAATATAAAAAAGTTGCCCATGGTTGTGCATGGCTGTAGTGCCAGTACTGGCGGGGATGGGGCAGTGACAGGCAGATGAACTTGTTAGTCAGCTAGTTAAATGAATCCGTGAATACTTGATTCGCTGAGAGCCTTTGTCTCAAAAGAAATGGTGGAGAATAATTAAATAAATAATTGATGTAGACCTTAGGTTTTCATATGCATACATGCACATCTACACATACATGTACATATACACACTACACACACACACAAATATACATACAGATGTTTGGAGCTTATTTTAATTTGACTATATTAAAGGACAGATATTCATCTCTCAACTCAATTATACTCAATATAAAGTATCTGGGTGCACAGGCAACTCCAAATGCACACTCAAGAAATTTAACAAAAGGCATGAAAGCCTTCCACTATTGTTTTGTTTGTGAGGGAGTTATCCAGTGTTGCCAAGCTTGCCTTGAATCTGTGAGTTCTGTGATCCTCCTGCCTCAGTGATCCGAGCCCCTCAGACTTCAGATGTACACCATATTACTCATCTTGGAGGAACTATGATTTGAACACAGACATCGCAGTTCAACCATGAAGCCAAACCACTTAAACTCATCTAAACACTTTCTTCTTTGGTAGTAGATTGCTAGGGAATTTGGAGTTGTGCACTTAAAAAAGCAACACTCATATTTCTTATGACTTCAAAGATCCCTGGGGAATTTGTAAGGGTATAGATTTATACTTAGAATGGCATTTCCTTTCATTTTCTTTTAAGGCCCATCCAAGTAAAGGTTCAGTCTCAGGCCTTATCTCTGACAAATGCCAGAGCCCGCCACACAGGGTCCCTCTTATCTCTGCATTTCCCCAGGCCCTTTCCTCTGCTATGATGTTGATATTTTGTGGTCTAGTAGCTTCTGTGAAATGAGAAACACCTTTCTCCTTTGAACTGTCAACAACCAAACAAGGAACAGCTTCTTTGTGTAACTTTTATTAGGACAGCTTTTCCTTCTTGTGCATAATGGAAACTTTGGGATGAGCAAAAGTATCTACATATTTGTTTGAATCATGCTACAGAGTTTAAGTTATGAAAAGGGGTACATTAACCAGTTGAGCTCATGAGGAAGTAAGTAGCTAATTTAATTTTTACATTTATCTCTTTCTAGAAATTCTAAACATAAAGACACATGCGGACTTCATTTTCACACCATTTCTCATTTTCTAAAATTCATCTAAAATATTTGATGAATAAGTACATGTATGTTTATGTGGGGTATAATGTTTTAACACATGTATCCACAGTGGAGCGACTAAAGCAATCTGGTTAACATGCACATCAACTCATATTTATTCTGTGGTTTGAATTCTTATATTTTCTAGTGATTTTCAAGGACACAACATATTGCTATTCGCTACAGATACCATGCTTCATAACATAGCAGGTCTTCCCAACTGATTCCTCTTGTCTAACTGTAACTCCTTTTGACCAACGTCTCCTAGACCTAAGATATCACCATTTATTCTATGCTTGTATGACTCTGATTCTTAGCTCTTACATAAAAGTGAGATTGTAGGTACCTAATTTCTTCACTTATGTGTACTAGAATTCATTCAAAAGAATAATGTCGGTGGGGCTGGGGACGTGGCTCAGCAGTTAAGAACACCTGGTGCTCTTGCAGAGAGTCCCTGTTTGCATCCTAGCACTATATGGTAGTTCCCAGCCATTTGTATTTCAAGTTCCAGAACATCAGATGCCTCTTCTGGCCTCTTCCAGTACCAGGCACACAAGTAGTGCATATATAGGCATGCCTAGGTAAACACGCACACACACAAAATAAATAAATAAATATACATATATACATTTTTAAAGAAATAATAGTGTTAGTACTGTAGTCACTTGTGAAATTTTTCATTCCCAACTTAAATAATATGACTCACAGTATGCAGCATAAGCGTTGGGGTTTCATCAGTATACCAACTTATACAAACGCAATATACATCTGTTGCGTGGATAATTGAATCGTGTATAGTTCACAACAGAATTGACAGTGAATCTTCATTTGGTCTTCCCTGAATATGGTATTGATTTCATGAATGCATGCTTTATATATGTTGAAACATTTAGGCACATATTGAATTGTCTTATTTTTGTCATGATACTGTTTCTAAGAGGAGGGAATAATGGGATAATATTTACTTGAATTTCAAATGAGAAGACTAAGTGTTTGATAAGTCAAATATCTTGTCATCAGACCAGACATCTGCTTAAGCTAGCTGATGCTCTTCCACTAAGCACTAATAGCTTTCTTATTATGACAATCAAATGAAGAGGTCAAGGAAACGGATGCTGGCACTTCCCTTGTTCAATGAAGAAAATTTATATTAAAAGTAAGAAATTGCAATTTGTATGGTCAGTTACAGAGCAGTACATGAATGAGCTCTCAGATTGGGTTTGCATATCAAAACCATATACCGTCTTCATGCAATATACAAAATAGCCTCTGGGGAAAAATTTTCTGTAGTCTACTAGTTAACTTTCTGTCCACCTCACTGTGCGTGGATACACTATAAGTCAAGGGGAAAAAAACGATAAACAGAGCCAAGCTCTCCCCAGATCACTGACATGGTAATGTGTGAGTGAACACAGTTAAGGGGGCCTGCACTCACTAAGGGATCCCATTTTTAGCACAAACTCCAGGATATCTCAAGTGGCACAGGATGGCTATCAGAAGGATAACGGTTTCTTCTCGAGACATGGCTGTAGATCTGCTAGGTGGACCAGAATTCAGACTCCGTCTCTTAAACTCTTACTTTAGCTGTGTCTGGGCTCTTCAGGGCAGAAGCCGATACCGTTTACAGAAAACCACAGTTTGTCTGACTAATCTTCTTGTGTGAAAGCAGTTACTCCTGAGGCCTCATTAGGGACATTTCAAAAAAGAAAGTTAACATTCTCGCCTACCATCCCTTTTCTTTTTTTAAAAAAAATATTTATTTATTTATTTATTCATTTATTTATTTATTATGTATACAGTGTTCTGTCTGTGTGTATGTCTGAAGGCCAGAAAAGGGCATCAGACCTTATTACAGATGGTTGTGAGCCACCATATGGTTGCCGGGAATTGAACTCAGGACCTTTGGAAGAGCAGGCAATGCTCTTAACCACTGAGCTATCTCTCCAGCCCCCCATCCCTTTTCTTGTATGTTTTATGTAAATCTTTTTTCCTCAATACCAACTTCTTAAAATACTTTCTGTACACAGGATCAGAGAGAGACATTAAAAATACGTAGCTCTTCAAGCACGTGAAAAATGACTGATTATAGTGGCTAGACATTTTACAAGTACATTACATTATGTTTTTCTCTACTAATGAGAATTAATGTTACTTTTCGACTCCACTAAAAAGATGTCAATTAATTTTAACCAGTTTCACACACAGTCAGCTATTTGTACCAGATTTGTAAAATGTCCTGCATCTGAAAAACTCACTTTAACCTCTGTATCCTAGGTTCTGACCAAGGACGGGGCCTAAGGATCATCCCGGAGCTTGCTGGTCATATGGCATCCAGGTGTTAACCGAGATGTGCTCAATCAAACTCAGCAATTTAACAAGCTTTCTGGGAGATCCTTGCCCACAATCATGTTTGAGAAATACCAGCCTAAACCACAGGATTCAGCACTTTTAATAACCGACTTGTTCTTCATAATATGCGGTTCTCATAGCTCCTCTGTGAGATATCCAATGAAGCACATTAAATGATTAAAAAAGAAGATAGGGAAAGTCTTCCTAAAGGGGAACTACAGCCTGAAGAGACCAGGTCTCTCCTGTTTGTTTACTCTGTTTTCTAACGTTTTGATTGGCTGCTGGTCACATCACTCTCTGTTTTCTAACGTTTTGATTGGCTGTTGGTCACATCACTCTCTATGGTCTCAGATTTAGTTTCCCATGAAGGTCCAAGTCCACTGTGTCAGGTGACCACACCGGTCTCTCAGTGAATACAAGGCTAAGGGTCCGAGGAGAGGACGTTCCTCTCTGTTTCTCTTCTTTCTTTCAAATGAAGATGTTTGGAATCCCCTCCTCCTGTGCTCCAGCTAGGGTAATACTAAGACTAAGGAAAATTAGAGACAAGAATGAGTCAATTCTGCTTTTCTTTAGTTATTTTGCTAAACAACTTTGGTATTAAGCTGTTATATGGCTGGAACATAACTTAGATATTAAGCCCTCTGAGGCTGTTGGGATAGCCCAGGCCTGTAACTCCAGCACTTTGGAGGCTGAGGGAGGGGGATTATATAGTGAGAACCTGTCTAATAGTTAAAAAAAAAAAAAGAAAGAAAGAAACCAAGCAAACAAATAAATAAAATCAATTCTGCAGATTTTAATTTGCCACATCATAATTATCACTGAGGAAACCATTAACTGTTGAGACCACTATTTGCAAAATACTAGAAATAATTTGAGTGACAAGAAAGAATTAATAGGACTTAGAACTAAACCCAGAAAATTAGACACCAAGGAATGTTGTTCACAAAAATTACCTTTTTAGGAAAACCTCATTTGTGAACAATCTGAAGGAACACCACCCAGACATCCTCCCAAGGTAGAAATTAAGAGATGATGTAAAGAATTATTAACTAATTTCTAATTTGCTCCTCCTGTAGGAATCACATACTTAAAAGATGAATGTTTCGAATAATCAATGTGTTAATGGTAATATATAGTACTTCATGTTATTAAACCTCTAGAATACAATTATGCTGCCTTGATGTTGCTATTTATTCCCCAATATATCACAAATCGAAAGGCCACAGGCCTCCATTTCCTCCTCTTGGCATTGGGTCTTTCTATGTGGCTCAGCGTTGGCTTTGAGTCTCCATCCCCTACTTCACTGCCTCTACCCACAAGAGCTGGAATTACAGGTGGACATCACCACACTCAGCTAGAATTAGGACTAGACTCTGAAAATGTCAAGAAACAGGACCCAGAGTAACAACCCATGCTACAATTAAACATCTGCAGGCATCTTAGAAATTGATGGTCACATTTGGTATGGTATAGACTGAGCCTGGGACAACATGATTTGCTTGATTGATAATGCCAAAAGCCAGACTGGGACCATTGGTGGGGTTATGATGAACTGGAGAGCAAATGACTTAGAAAGGAGGGTGATATAGCAACAGAATCTTGATACAGAAAAATCATAATGACAATATCAAAAAATAAAAGTGAAGAAAGTATAAAGGAAAAAGCTGCTTTGCACGCATGGATAAAAATAATTGGAAAAGTAACACATATTTATAGCTCCATAACACATTACTCGTGTATTCACTGATGCGTCAAAATGGGTTGAGGTGGTTTAGATCAAGTCTAAAGCAACTTTTTCAAGACAAAAGTAAAACCTTGACTTAACCTGGCTACAGGATATTAAAGTTAGAACTTAAAGTCAGAGACAAAACCTTTAAAAATACAACAAACTATTTCACTATTCTTGCTAATTAGGATTCTTTTTTGGATTTTTTTTGGGGGGGAGGGTTTCTCTGTAGCTTTTTGGTTCCTGTCCTGGAACTAGCTCTTGTAGACCAGCCTGGCCTCGAACTCACAGAGATCCGCCTGCCTCTGCCTCCCGAGTGCTGGGATTAAAGGCATGCACCACCACCGCCCGGCTGCTAATTAGGATTCTTGATAGATTAGGAAATTCATCTGCACACAATGTAAAAATGTTATTCTATACTGAAACTGAGTGTAATGGCTAGTTTTAGTTAACCTGGCATAAGTCTGAGTCATTAAGGAAGAGAGTCTCAATGAGGGTCTGTACTTGGCGGCTCGGGACTGGAACTCTGGTTCTCATCCTTATGAGTTGCATGCTCATCCAACTCCCCAGCCTTCGGGTAGAGTTCAAAACCACTCACCAGGCAGTGACGCTATTAGGAAGTCGGGGTAGCAGGAAACTTCTTGGCGACTAGAGCAGATCCTGAGGGGGGCATCCTGGGGAGCAGATGTCATTTGGTCTAGATTAGGGTGCTGTGCTGCTTGTGTGTGCGAACAGAGACTTGTTCACTTTTCTCAAGAGTGGCACAGTTACGTCTCATAGATAGTGAAGGGTCACAAAACTTTGTAGGCAAAACGCTTTTTATAAAAAGAAAAGGCAGAATGAATATGAACATTAAGTTTTGAAAACTCTCCTTTCCTAACCAGCCATTTCCCCCGTTCCTTTCTACGTGTTTCTGCAAGGTGCACCTCCCTGATGCACAGGTTTCAGTCCACCCAGATTTGCTTTGGGCAGAGAAACTGCATGCTGCTTTTCCCCATGCATGTCAGACATCAGCACAGAGCCCAGCAGTTATACAAGGTCCCTTGTTCTCCTTGTAAAGGGAGCCAAAAGTCATAAACGATTCCATGAGAGTTAGGGTTCCTGACAATCTCTCTACCACCGTGGTCAATAGGCATCTCGAATATTTTAGCAAGGAACAAAGAAGCAAAGTTATGGCGGAAAACATCTCATCGTTTGCCAAGGACTGGCAGTCAGACATGAGAGAAAGCTGTTCTCTGAGTATGAGTAAGGAGATATTTCTACCCTGCAGTGCCGAGATCAGAGCAGGCGCCCTTCCTGCAAACAGCCGATGAGGGCTTTGTGGCAGGTCTACCTAGAGATGGCAGGAAGGCATCTTTGTCTTCGGTTATGTTTTCCTCTCTCCTAAAATGAGCACCCTTTTACTAGAGAATGCACTTACATCACCAAGTTAACGTGACTGCTCAACAGTGCATAAATCTTCCCTTTGGATGAAAACATGGATCAGGTTCTGTTAATTTTTCATCCTCTTTCCAAACAATGCTAGTATGCAAAAAGAAAAAAGTGCCCCAAACCAAGAATAGTTTATAGACTTAAGCCTCTCCTCTCAGTCAATCTATTTTGCTTCCCTGCATAAACAGACCACACCAGGGCATTCTTTAAGCATAGCAATGTTCAGGGGCTAATCCGCAAATCAATTAAAGACAAGATAATTGCCAAAAGGGATCAAGTGACAAGCCTTAAGAAAATAATATTTATAAGCTCCAGGCTGAAAATGTATGCGTTAGAGAAGTTTGCTCTGGCCAGCTTTCTTTTAATGTAAGATTTAAAACTTATAAGATTACTCCTGCTCTCCCCCTCTTTCTTGGTGCGGAGACTTACTATACAATCCTGTGCAGATTAGGGTGACATGGAACTCATAGAGATCTGGCTGCCTCTGCCTCCCAAGGGCTTGGATTAAAGGGACCCATGGCCCTACCTGACTTACACGATTGCCTTGGAAGATGGAACATTCATTACTTCATTGCCTTTACACTGACATCTATGTTTTGCAGAAACATGTGCAGAAAGACCCAGCAAGTCCCAACATCTAATACTATAGGCTCCACTGCTGATGTTAAATTTTAACTTACAATTTTTTTACTTTAATATTTCTACACAAGATCCTTTCAGAAAGTTACAAGAAACAAAGGAGCCGAAAGCACACAGAAAAGTGTCCCTCTTCCCACCTCCTCTTCCCTTGTTCTTCTCCCTTCTCTTCTTCTTGGATTTTCACAGTGATGGAAAAGCAAAGGCAATATTCATTCACTAGGCTGCATCACAAAGTCAGTAATGAGGCTGGCTTCCACACGGTTCCACTGTCGTGGTGCAATTAATTCTGAGTCACAGGTTGGATGCCAGGGACTGCAAATGTATTCATGGATGTATGGAATGGATGTTTTAATTGAAAGTAAAATAAATGATCACTTTCTTGATGAAGGCTTTCTGACTTTCCCAAGCCAAACCTCCTATCTCAATTCTGTTTTTTTTCTTTATTGTTAATATGTTCATTTCCTATAGAGATCTCATCCATTTTAACCCCTTACTACAACACTATTGTAGTCAGGGGAATGTTTCCAAGGGTTACTTATGTATCAGGCATAAAGGTGTGCTGAAATGGCTGTCATAGTTGCTGAGAGCCATGGATGTTAGGAATATTTATAAGTTAGTATGTTCAGAAACTATTAAAAATTACAGAAAGTGGCTGGGCAGTGGTCATGCACATCTTTAATCCCAGCACTAGGGAGGCAGAGGCAGGTGGATCTCTGTGAGTTTGGAGCCAGCCTGATCTACAGGACAGCTAAGGCACCTCAGAAAAAGGCTGTCTCAGAAAACAAGAACAAAACAAAAACAAACAAAAAACCCAGCAAGTTAAAGTCAAATAAAATATACTAAAATGACAATATATATTCAACATTCACTACTTCTTAATAACTAGGCTACCCAGCACTATCATGTGAGCTCCAAGTGTCTGCCCTGGCTGTCTGACTGAAGGCATCGAGTTAAATGCTTTTGGATTGAATGGGGCTGACACATGGGACAGAGATTTTTATAGGACACAGCCTATGGGTTCTTAATCTATCCAAGAGAGCAGTCAGGTCCCATCATCACCAACCCTGCTTTACCATAAAGGCAACAGAGAGAATCAGAGGGCCCCATGCTTAGCAGAGGGCTGAAAATATTTCCTAACAGTTCTATTAACTCAGTGCATATACCAAACATTAACGGCATGCCAAAAGCCCCCGCCCACCCCCAGGGAGTAGAATACACAAGAAGAACAAACAAGAAAAAAAGTCTTTGCTATGCAGAACGTATGTCCTAGAGTTAAGAATAGTTAGCCTTCACTTTAGGGCTGTTTATGGAAGGGGAACTTTGCACAGCCAACACAGTCCACACTTCACTCGGCTTTAAAGAGGAGGAAACCAAGGCACATGGAGTTCAGCAAATTTTCTAATGTCAAATAGTTGTCTGTAAGTAATGATGTGGAAATTTGAACTTCAGCGTTACGGCTTTAGTGCCAGCCAACTTCTGCGACTTCCAAGGTAAACTTGTATGCATGTACAAAGTGCCTGGGAGCACACTGTCTCTAAGTCAGCCGTGTTACACAATTCTGGGACCAGAAGTGGTCTCAGGAATGGCATCTAGTCTCTAAAACATATTTGAGGAGGGACATCACAAAATTCATGAAGTGACAAGGGACGTGTAGAAAATGCTATAAAAGAGGTGGCAGGAAGGCCTGTCTCTGTGCACATATTTTCGCTCAATCTGCACAATGACCTTATAAAGTAGGTGTTTTCATTTTCCATTTATAGACATGGCATTGGTTTCTGGAGGCCAGGAGAACTGCCCAACTGAGAAATCAACAGAGCCGGCATTTAAGCATGCCTGGTGTTTGGCTCAAAAGCCAAAGTCACCTAGTCTGTGCTGTGCCTCGCCATAATGTCAGTGACGGATTATACTGACATTTTTATTAAGTATAAACGTTAACTGTGAGTGATTGATTTTTCATTGTCAGCTTAGTAAATATACTCACAATTTCAGGTCCAATAAGAAGACTAGTTTAATGATCAGGCTATGCATGCCATGGACGATGATGCTAGTCTCTAACTGGTCTCTTGATCTTTGAGCAGCTGGCCAAGGAGCAACATTTTTGCAACAGAATTTTACAATATGACTAGAGGTTTTTGTTAGATGAAAAAGTCAGATGAAAGTACAAGAAGGGAAGAAAAAAAAAACCTCAGGGAGGAAACAGATCACATAAAATCACAGTGCCATTCCCTCCCCCCCNCCCTTTCCTTTGTTCTACCCCTCCCACACCACCTTATCCTTCCCTCCCTCCCTCCTTCCCTCTGTCCCTTCACCTCTCCCCCTCCCTCCCTCCCTCCCTCTCTCCCTCCTTTCCTCTCTCTGTCCTTTTGTCCCTCCCTTCTTTCCTCTCTTCCTTTGTCTCCCTCCCTCTTTTTCTCCTTTTTTTTCCTCTCCTTTTCCTCTCAGGTGTCCAAGTTGTAGGATGGTAAGCCAGAGTTCATCCTTAGGGAAGCTTCTCCATACTGTCTTGCTTCATTCATAAAACTGAGGTGTGCTGAATCCATTGCCTGTGGCTCTTTTGTAGATCTACGTATATGAGATAGCATACACCTCTGGGAATGGGTTAAGCACCTGCTATAAAATGAGCCCTTATTCTTCTCCCCCAACCCCAAGTCAGAGTTTTTCTGTGTAGCCCTGACTGTCCTGGAACAAGCTCTGTAGACCAGGCTGACTTTGAACTCATGGATTCGTCTGCCTCTGCCTCTGCCTCCTGTGTGCAGGAATTAAAGACCTGGACCACCACACTCCACTTAGCTCCTATTGTTCTTGGTCCCGACTTCCTGACTCTCCTCTATGCGTGTCCTTGGTTTCCAAATCCCCTCTTCTTCCTCGACTATTTGACAGCAATTCTACCCATTCCCTTCACTTAACTCTAAGGAAGAAAATGAGATGAGCCGGGGATCACTAGAAACAATAGAAACAACCCGAGAAGTTCTCAGAACTAAAAAAATGCCACATGGTAGCTTCTCCTTGGAAGAGCTATGGAATGCAGTGTTCCAGATCTCCTGATTGGCTGGTAGCACCCCCTTCCTAAGCGAAGGGATCAAGCCAGTGTTTCCAGGCAGACACTGACAACTTTGATACCATAGTCACCGATTCCTGTCTATTTCTTGGGTATAGTAAGAGGCAAAGAGTAGCCACAGACCATGCATTTCCCTATGAAATTCACACCTGCTGCAGTGAAAAGCCCACAGGTCAAAGAGACAGATTGGTACCCGCTTTTCAGAGTCCAAGGAGATGCCTTCAGATATTAAAGTTTTCTCACTTGAGCAGGTATTACTTTTCCTTTTCTGTGTCACTGTGTGGTGGTGAGATTTTACTAGTCCTGCAATGGGGCTCCAGTACACTCAATGTGTTTAACTGCCTTGGCAATTCTGCTAAAACTCTGGGGAGGTAAAAAATGTTGAAACAATTGGCAAAATCGAGTTCACCCTATTATCTGAGAATTTCAGTTTTGCAGAGTACCTCATGACCCCTATCATCAGTACAGGGGGAAGGAAAGTCAGAAGGCATTTTCTGCAGAGACATGTGTGGCTACTAGCTGTAAAGCAAAGGCTATTGAGTCGATAGTTCATGGTCCTAGGGAAGCTAAGTTCCAAGGTGAACCCTGAGAAAAACACATAGATCCACCTGGAAAGGGGAAATAGACAAGACCGCCTGACAAAATTGGGAGCATGGGGGTGGGGGGAGTAGGAAGGGTGGAAGGGGAAGATGAGGGGATGGAGAGTGGAGAGCAGAACTTGAAGGAGTGAGATAGTCAAGATGGAGGAAGGACAGGAATGAGAGTAAGGAAAGAGATATTTCGATTGAGGGAGCCATTACGGGGCTAGCAAGAAACCTGGCACTAGAGAACTTCCCAGAAATCATCAAGGATGACCCTAGCTAAGACCCTAAACAATAGAGAAGAGGGTGCCCTAACTGGCCTTGCCCTGTAGTCAGACTGATGAATATCTTCAATGTCACCACAGAGCTTTCATCCAGCAACTGATGGAAAAAGAGGCAGAGACCTGCATCAGGGCACTAGACTGAGCTCCCAAAGTCCAGTTAAAAAGTGGGAAGACTGAGAATATGAGGAAAGAGGTCAAGACCATGATGGGGACTCCCACTGAAACAGTTCACCTGAGCTAATGGGAGCTCACCAACTCCACCTGGACAGGGAAGAACCCAGCATAGGTCCACACTAGTCCCTCTGAATGTGGGTAACAATTGCATGGCTGGGGCAGACTGTGGGGCCACGGGCAGTGGCACCAGGATTTTCCCCTACTGCTTGTACTGGCTTTTTGGGAATCTATTATGTTTGCATGGATACCTTGCTTAGCCTAGATATAGTAGGGAGGGTCCTTCCCCAGAGCAAGGGGTCGATGGGTGTAGGTGGAGGGAATGGGAGGAGGGGAGAGAGTGGGACTTGGGATTGGTATGTAAAATGAAAAAAGTTTGTTTTCTTTAAAAAAAAAATAAAAAATAAGTTAGTTGTAAATACCTAAAATAAATCAATCACACCATTTTCGCAAATCTAACATATTCTTCTCTCTTCTCCAAAACAGATGTGAGAGGCTGCTCCAGAGAGACTGGACTTAAGTGAGTGGGTCCCAGCCTAGGGGAGGCAGTCAGTGCATGTCCTTGGAAACAGAAGTCACCTTCTCAAGTGGCTCCCTGCTGCTGACAGGGATCCTATGGCTTTAAACACTGTTGGCATGCCATTGGGAATCCACAGAGGAAAGGTCGTTATTATGTAATCTTCTCCCTTGCTCCCCTCCCCCTCCCTTCTTTTCCACTCCCCTGCGTGTCCTTGCCTGCCTTTCCCAGTCCCCACTGTCTTTCTATCTCTCCCTATTAAAAGCCGGTTTTTCTTACATTTATCTATTTATGTGTGTGGGGGGGGTGTAGACAAATTTGAGCGGTCTCTCCTTCTTCCATGTGGTTTTTCAGGGTAGAAATCCTTCATCTTTAGCTTCTGAAGCTTCACATAACTTTCTCTTTTTGTATGGACTCAAACTTACTTTAAAAAGCTATATAAAAAGTCGGGTGGTGGTGGTGCACACCTTTAATCCATGTACTTGGGAGGCAGAGGCAGATGGATCTCTGTGAGTTGAAGGCCAGCCTGGTCTAAAAAGTGAGTACCAGAACAGTCAGGAACCCTTTCATGAAAAAAAAAAAAGCTATATATAATTATTTTGTTATTTCCCCAAATATATGTTGCTCACAAAAGACTTGGCACTACTGAAAATCTAATTTCCAGTCTATTTTGAACATTTTGTAATGAAGAGTTTCTTTCTCAAAGGCCACCATAATCACCACATGCTTTTCCAGCCCTTGGACAAATCAGACCCAGGAGCTGAGTTTTGTGTCTCACAGAAGTACTTCTCCTGGAGCCCATATGCCACCATGGAGTGGAAACTTAGCCAAAGAAACTCACTAAGTTTAATGCTCTGTGTGCCACCTGCATCAAATGTCACTATCCGTTTGACAGTCAAAGAAAAAAGCGACACCATACTAGGCACACTGGAGAATTATTACAGAATATATAAATACATAAATATTGTGCCCCAGAAAAACAGTCTTACATCGTAGAAATCAAATGAAGAAATACTGGCTAATGGCCAGGTCCTTCTGTTGCTTAAATAGTGGACTCATATCCAACACCTCTTAAAGTCCAAGAGCAGCTTATTCCTGCCACGTTTTAAAAAGATATTGTACGTTAAAAAGAAAATGAGAAAGTTTGTAAAGTGTCTGAAATTAAAGTAAGTTTTGAATGTTTTCAATGAGCGGTTCATTGCTTTGACTCTCAAGAATGCTAGACGGTAGTCAAAAGCTAACTGTGGCATGTAAGTATATATACACATATGTGCTTGTGTGTGTGTCTGTGTGCATCTACACACACACACACAATGACTTATCGTGTACTGTCTGCTTCAAATGTAAAGATACATGTTAGGCATGATTTTTTCATTCTCGTGTATCACTGTGGCTGCAAGCATAATCTATTAGAGAGCTGAGAAGTCTCTGGGTCTCTGGGGAATAGGTACATTCCTATCTCTTTGGCCTTCCACTCAATTTGAGTTGTGAAAGGCATGAACTTAAGAGTAGGTTACAGACAGTAGCCAGCGATGTCCTAAGGAAGTCTCTGACTACAAAGGGTTCTACATTCCATTTGGGAAGACAATTGTAGGACCCACAACAAGAACACAGTGTGTACAAAAGTTCAATTCACCCTAATGGAAGGAATTGCTTCAAATCAAGAGGAAATGAAGAAGTGATGAAGTTGCTCAGGTTTCCCAGAGGGACTGGCCCTTGAAGGCTATCAGAGATACTATCATCAACCTTTTAACTTATCACAAATAAAGCATGCAAGAATTAAAGTGTGGGACACCGATAATGGAGACTCCTTCTTCATTTATATGGATTTGGAAAGAACCAGAGCTTGGCCAAGGAAATGCCTGTCTTTGATAGAGAAAAGGGGCACCTTTCATAAATTATTTGTAAATGTAGCAGAACTTCAACACTGCACTTTTGAAGGGATCTCAGATTCTTCTGCTCCCTGAGTCACAGTTTCCTCTCATGCTATCTACTCGGCAGGAAGACTACAGAGCTTGCTTTAGGACCTGAAAGGTGAGAGAAACCTAGAAATCTCAGACACATGCGCAACAATATTTAAGACTCTGTTAATAAGTACTGAGCCCGGGATGACACATAGCCAGGTGTAGGATGCCAATTATAAACAAGCAGACCACAGACATTCCTTGACGCGAAGTTTTCGAAGGCACATGCTTTCTAACATGCAACCAAATGTCTTCATCAATTAACATCATTAAGGCAATGCTTATTATTGTTGTTTTAATGGACGTTAGTAAAAGCACTATCTACATATTTTGCTAAGAGCCCCTTTATCCCTTGTCAGTGTTTGCCTACAGACAAAGATATTCGGTCTTTGTAGTTTGATTTTCCCAATTTTTATAGTTCATCAAAAAAAATTCTAGAACAGAAATATTCTATTCTTAAATATTGTCAAGATTATCCTGTTGTATACGTTCTGACTTTTTACATAAAAATTAATACTAGGGGAAATACACTTTATTTGACGGTGAAATTTTTTTTTTCCTTTCTGGTCTGAAGCAAGTAAGTCATTAACATTTTAATCCAAACTTAAAATGTGTTCTCTGTAATTTTAGAGGATGATTTAACTCAAAAATAGTGCATACTTTTATATAAGCCTGGCACCTATATCTAAATTTGTTGTAGCTGACCTAAATAACAAAGACCCATTCTTAAGATGATATAAACAATTTCACTCTTGTTTGCTGTTGCTGCATTTGCTTCCAGCGGAACAGCCAGGTATTTGGTTAAAATTAACTAAGCTTTTCTGGAGAAGACTGTTGATAATTTGTAGCAGGCATGTGATTGAGAGTTTTCCTATGATTTCCAGGGGGAAGCATTAGAAATACAGGATTATATAAAGCACTAATTTAGAATTTCTGTCATCTCATTCTGTGGGGCAAGTTTTAAAGTCTCCATGTGGATTGTAGATTTAATTTCAGCTTTTCAATGTGGGCTTTAACCTGTCACTTCAACTTCTGTGGTTTCTGTAGCTGTTGTTTGCTTCTTTCATTAGCTCAGACATCGTTCTTGGTAGCTAGAGAATTATCTTACAGTGAAGCAAGGGGAACTTTTCAACAATAGCAATTGATTAGGCAAGGGGACACATTTGCTCTTTTCTAGATTTGAGTACTGCGACTGGGAGGCTTGGCCAAGTTAACCTCTCGACTCTCAGCATGAGCTCTGAGAGTGAGGCAATTTCCTTCAGCTTCTGGGGGTTCCCACATGCCGCACACCCGCTGGCCATTTCGAATGTTTACAATAAGTCAGCTCCGATTTCAAACGCTGACAATGAAACCTACCTCGCGAATTAAGTGGACCCACAGAGTTAACTTGCAAGGGGACCCAGGGCAGATGCAAGCAACTCCGCTGCACCCGAAAGGAAATTGCCATACCTGTAGGACTTTGAGAACCGCAATCTTGTTCTAGTTCTTGGAGATGGTCCTGCCACTGTGACTCCCAGTGGATCCCAAACAAAAGCCATTTGTAAAGAGGGTGCCAGGATCCACAGGAACAGTTGAACGTCAGAGCGAGGCCAGGACCCTGGGGCGGGAGGGCCCTCCAAGCTGCAAGAGGCACTTGTGGCTGAATGAGGGCATTTCTTCAGTGGGGTGGTATGTGCTGACAGCGAGGTGGCGGGCTGGCTGAGGCAGGGCTGGAAAGGGTGGCCAGCACTTCCTGCTGTGTGACACTTGCCCTTTGCGACAGAGCTTGCTTCACCCAGACTTGCCCTCACTATTAGTGTCAGGGACACTCCCTTGAAAATTGGCTTTTAAATATAGCCCAGACTAAATAGCACAGCCACACACAGCTCCTGAAAACTGTCTCACACCCCACACCTGTAGACACACCAACCAGTAGGTATTGACGGAAATGAGTCGGCTTTATATTAACCGTGAATATGTTAAAAAGTAGCGACCAGAGGGTCAGAGAAGAAATTAACACGTATCCGTGACTGAGAAACTTGACAGGGAGTATTCAGTTTCCAGGTTAGCTACCAAAGTCGTTTTCCTTATTCCAAATTCTCTTAGATACAAGGAGAAATTGTCACTATTAGCAAGCCTTCCCCAAGGATTTAGTAATTGTGGGGAAACCATCACCTCCCTGCCAGTCAGTCAGTGTGAGAAGAAAACAGGCAGATCACTTTCAGCGCCTCTGGCAACTTTTCCCTCTAAGAGACGCCGCAGCCGTGTCACCTTGCGGAGTGAGCTGTGAGTGACTTTGACAACAGCGATCAATGTCTTGTCTGTCTTCTGTTCCCTAAGAAACAGTCCTTCACTCTTGAACAAATCCCTTAGAGCAACTCTCAGGCAAGACACATTCATGATGAAGCGGAAGAGGGCTCGGCGGCACAGTTGACCAGTCCAGCATACAGCGTGGAGACTTCTACTTCAAGAGGTCTTCAAGGAGTCAAGGGACTCTGCTGTCGTCATCACCTCTCACAAGCCAGAGGTATTTAATGTTGACCACACAGCATAATTCCATTGGACCCTGTCTGAGCATTACCCTGCCTGTGACCTCGATTGTAAACCAAGGCAGAGGTCCACTTGTCTAGGATAAGATTAGAGAAGCTCGGAGAACTCTGGAAAGTGGTTAACCCCCTCCGAGCGGGACAAAATTGACCAATCGCCCTAAGGGATCATCTCCGTGCCTGCTGGTATGAAAGATCCCGAACACCCGTTCTTATTGACCAGAATGCTCACATGATTTCTGACAAAACGATGAAGATATTCAGTAAGGCGATTACTATAACCGCATCCCGCACAGTAGGGAGATTCTGTAAGAGCTGCATGCTCTGGAGATGTGCAGTACAAAACATCTGGACAGTCGCATGCCTTTATTACCTGACCTGCCTACTCAGAGAGGGAGAGGTAGCTGCCTGGCATATCAGCAACCTTGAAGCTAAGAGCTCCAGTCTCAACAAACTCTGCTGGAACCAACCTGCAATATTTTATTGATTAACAAATGGCCTTTGTACTTCTAGGGAAGAATTCTGATTTCGTACTGGGAAGGCAGGTCCTGGAATTATTAGAAGGGGCCAAGGCCTAGGCCATCTTTTTTTTTTGTGTGTGTGTGTGTGTGTGTGAAATTCCAGTTGCCACTTTGTTCCCATCAATCTATTCATCTCTATGCAGGGGTAGCTTTTAGGCAGTGCAGCTCCATTCCTAACACAGTACTACGTAGACGGACAACTTCGTATTTAGCAGAATGGCTCTGTATAATACTAAAGCTAGGCAGTATAGGAAAACCGGTCGACTTTTCAGGTAGGGAGGGGTCCTGCAGGGCTCACGAGAAGAGGAGATTGGGTATAAAGAGAGAAGAAGAACACACAGAAATAGGAGAATAGACCCGATACTTTCATCTCTCACGAAAGATTGAAATCTTCCTTACACGAGGTTCTACATTTTGCAGGGCAAACAGCATCATTAGTGTCTGGTACTTACGGAAAGCTTTTGAGGCTCCCCAATATTACCTGTTATCATAGTCTTACTTTTATAACTTAAAAACACATTAATTTTATTTGCAGACATGAGTGTTGTGTGTTTGAGGCCTACACATGTCAGAGGAAAACAGGTAGGAGGAAGTTGGTTCTCTATCTTTCACCCTATGGTTTGTGGGTACTGAACTCACGTCACCAGGCTTAGTGACAAGAGCTTGAACTCACAGAGCCATGAGGTCAAATTTCCTTCCCCACAGTTTTATTTACAATAAGATAAACCCTATCTTTCCATCCAGACCAAGTCTCCAGACAGATTTTCACTAGTAATTTATTTCCTTTGTTTACACACACACACACACACACACACACACACACACACACACACACACACAATGCAACCTTGGCCTGGAACTTGCTATGTAGACCATGCTATTCTTGAATTCATAGAAGCCCTGTTTCCTAAGTACTGGGTTAAAGGGATGCACCACCATACCCACAATATTAGGGACTGGCCATTACTCTACAGACGTGAGAATTTAGGCAAATGAAATGTCAAGCCACAACAAACAATGTTTTCTAGAGGACACCTTTGCTGTATTTATGCTCCAGCCAGCAACTTACAACTTTCATGTCCTATGTTTAGAGGTAGAAAGAGAGCAGAAAACTTTAAATACTTGAATTAATCTCACAAAGCCAAAGTTTTTCCTCTCTAGTTCTTATTGTTATATAAAGTACTCATACATGAAATTATAAATAATAATAATAATAATTAAAGATTAAACTTATTCCAATATAGGAAAGATTGCAGGAATCCCAATCTGCCCTAAATCTCCTCCAAGCACCCAACTCCTGCAGCCACTTAGACCTTATATTCTACAGAGTTCTAAAAAGGCACCCTGTCTCTTCTTTTTGGTCTCTTGAATAATTCTCCTAGTTTTGTTCCAAGATTCCAGATGCTGCAAATGACAGATTTGGGTGTTGGGGTCTGACCCAGAAACTCGGGATTTCCTTTATAGGAGCCAGCCACCCGAAGTTAAACTGAGACTCGTGGATACAGATGTGGGGAAAATAAAACATAAGCACATGTGGATTCATTTACTTACATACTGAGTCATGAGCAAACAGGATCAGAGAGAGTTAGCGCATGTGAAGTAGACCAGAGAAATAGAGTTACATTACCTAGCGGGGCTGCGCTGTGTTGAAATGTATTGCCTCAGGAAACCAGAGCAGTCAGATAAAGGGGTTTCAGGATAATGCTTCATTTTGAAATAGTTGTTGGTTAAGGACTCTAAGCTAGAAGTTACAGAAGTGAACATTCGCTGTATAGCTAGCAGTTACCTCTGATGAGAGTAGTATTATAATATTTGGATTTTCAAGACCCGAACACTGATAATATCAATAAATATGTTGTTGTGGAAGAGGAAAAAATTCTCGTGGGGTAGTCAAAGAACAATGGGCAAATACCAGAGGGGACATTAGCTTCTCTGAGGTGAGCCTCTTAATCAGCTCCCCAACACAAAGTGGTAAGCTCTGAAATCACATACACACAGGAAAAGACTCAGAGCTCAGCAGGTTACACTATGTACCTATGCATTTTTATATACGTATCAACAACAACGGAAAAAGTGAGGCCATCAATTTGAGAAGGAATGATGGGTGAGGGGACCATAGGAAGGGTTACAGGAAGGTGTCATGGGAGGAGCTGCAGGGGGGGGAATGTGGGGAGAAGTGATTTAATTATATTTTAATTAAAAATAAAACCATAAAATTTTCATTTTAAAATGATCAATTATAAAGGCATGTAACAAAAGGAATTTCGACAACTATCTGGTACACTTATTGAAAGTAATGTCCTTTAAGACCAGTTACATTTTTTTTATGTATGTTTATGAGAGGCTTTATTACATTAATTACTTGTGATAATAAATGATAGATTATTTCTGTGGGTGGAAGTTTTTTGTAATTCAAAGAAGTTCTTAGCATTATTTTGCAGCAGACACTTCACTTTTCATTTATAGAAATAAACTATTTCCATTCCAAGCCTTATGTGAGTTTAGTTGATTTACAGGTCAATAATTCCAAGTTCTAAAATGGAGACCAATTAATTTATGTACTGGAATGCAGTTGAAAGCATTAGGACAGCATGGTCTATATTTTAATCAGTTGTAAATATATCCACTCTCTTATATGTCCCAGGATGCAAGTAGATAAATTACCATTGAAACGTGGAGATCAATAGGACCTGACAAACACAATAAGCAATGACATGCTTAAATATAAGAATAAAGGATCAATTCCACTGTGGATTGTGGATCAAATTTTTTACTTAAGGTCCCCATCTATAATGAAGCATATATAAAAATGATTTAGAAATTTGAAAGACAATTAGATCAAACCTTTGATGGAACTCCTAAATACTTAAGTAGGGTAGGAAGAAGGGCTGGAGTTATAGCTTAGCAGTTAAAGAACAGGTGTGTGTGTGTGTGTGTGTGTGTGTGTGTGTGTGTGTTACTTTAATTACCTTCCCTTTCCAGAAAAATAAAAATTATAAATAAAACAATGAATCAAAAAGACTAGCATCACTATTACAAGCAAACTATTACTACCAAAATGCCTTAAAGAATTTTATTTTAAAAGGAAACACCATCAGGCAAATGCTCAGGAAAGGGGAAGTCCAAGGAAGTAGACAATAGAGCTATACTATACTGTGTCACATGACCTTGCTGATTTTCAATGCCTAACACATCCACTCTGGTTACAGGGTCTTTGCAGAGGTTTTCAGTGGAACAAAATGGTAATTTACATAAAAGTATCCTAAACACACACACACACACACACTCTAGGTACTACCATTAACAATGTTACTTTTTAAGAGAGGAGAAGAAGGGACTTTATCCTGTTAAAAGCATTTTCAGTTAAAAAAAAAGTCCTTTAAAAATGGTTACTTTTTCAGCATCTAATGAAATGATCATGTGTCTTTTTCTCTTCTAGTTGTTTATATGACTTATATGGTGGATTGCATGGACGGATTTTCCTGTGTTGAACCATCCCTTCATCTCTGGGATGAAGCCTACTTTGTCATGGTGGATAATTTTTCTGACGCGTTCTTGTATTCAGTTTGCCAGTATTTTTGCATCAATGTTCATGAGGGAGATTGGTCTGTGATTCTATTTATTTGTTGTATATTTGTGTGATTTAGGTATCAGGGTAACTATAGCTCCATAAAAAAAGTTTGGCAATGTTCCTTATGAATACAAAGAATATATTTAAACATAATAAAGGAAATATACAGCAAACCAACAGCCAACATCAAACTAAAAGAAGAGAAGCTCAAGACAATGTTGTCAACTCTCTCCATACCTATTCAATATAGTATATGAGGTTCTAGCTAGAGCAATAAGACAAAAAAAATCAATGGGATACAAATTGGAAAAGAAGTCAAGCTTTCATTATTTGCTGATAATATGATAATATGCATAAGTGACACCAAAAATACTACCAGGGAACTCCTATAACTGATAAACACCTTCAGTAATGTAGCAGGATATAAGAGTAACTCAAAAAAATCAGTAGCTCTCCTATATACAGATGATATATAGGACTGAAAAAGAAATCAGAAAAACATCACCCTTTACAATAGCCACAAATAACATAAAACATCTTGGGGTAACTCTAATCAAACAAGTGCAAGACTTGTATGAAAAGAACTTTAAATCTTTGAAAAAAGAAATTGAAGAGGACACCAGAAAGTGGAAAGATCTCCCATGGTCTTGGATAGGCAGAATTAACATAGCAAAAATGGCAGTCTTACCAAAAGCAATCTACATTTCAATCCAATGCCCATCAAATTCCCAGCAAAACTCTTCATAGCCCTCAAAAGAACAATACTCAACTTCTTATTGAAAAACATAAAACCAAAGATGATCAAAACGATCCTTACAATAAAGAAACTTCTGGAGGCATCACAGTACCTGGCTTCAAACTCTACTACCAAGCTATATTACTGAATATAGCCTGGTATTGGCATAAAAACAGATAGGAGGACCAACGGAATTGAATCAAAGACCTGAATATCAACCCACACACCTATGAATATCTGATTTTTGACAAAGAAGCCAAAATTATAAAATAGAAAAAAAAGCATCTTTAACAAGTGGTGCTGGCATAACTGGATCTCGACATGTAGAAGACTGCAAATAGACCCATATCTATCACCATGCACAAAACTCAAGTCCAAATGGATCAAAGACCTCAACATAAAACCAACTACACTGAACTTCATAGAAGAGAGAGTGGGAAGTAGCCTTGAATGCATAGGCACAGGAAACCACTTCCTAAATATAACTCCAGTAGCTCAGACACTAAAAGCAACAATTAATAAATGTGACCTTCTGAATCTGAGAAGTTTCTGTAAAGCAAAGGCCATGATCAACAAGACAAAATAGCTGCCTACAAAATGGGAAAGGATCTTCACTAACCCCACATAAGACAGAGGGCTGATCTCCAAAATGTACAGAGAGCTTAAGAAACAAAACAACAACAAAAAAATATAATTCAATTTTAAAATGGCGTAGAGACCTAAACAGAGACCTCTCAACAGAGGAATCTCAAATGGTTGAAGGACACTTAAGGAAATACTGAACATCCTTAGCCATCAGAGAAATGCAAATCAAAACACCTCTGAGATACCATCTTATACCTGTCAGAATGATCAAGGTCAAAAACACTGATGACAACTTATGCTGGAGAGGATGTGGAGTCAGGGAACACTTCTCCATCACTTGTGGGAGTGAAAACTTTCATAACTGCTTTGAAAATCAGTATGGCAGTTTCTTAGAAAACTGGGAATCAATCTACCTCAAGACCCAGAAATACACCTTTTAGACATATACCCAAAGGATGCTCAATCATACCACAAGGACATTTGCTCAACCATGTTCATAGCAGCATTATTCATAATAGCCAGAAAGTAGAGACAACCTAGATGCCCTTCAACTGAAGAATGGATAAGGAAAATATGGTACATTTATACAATGGTGTATTACTCAGTGGTAAAAAAAAATGACATCTTGACATTTGCAGGCAAATGGACAGAACTAGAAAAAAATCATACCGACTGAGATAACTCAGACTCAGAAAGACAAATACAGTATGCACTCACTCACAAGTGGCTTTTAGACATAAAGCAAAGAATAACCAACCTACAGTCCACAACCCCACAGAACCTAGACAACAAAGAAGACTATAAGAGAAAAATACATGAATCTACCTAGGAAGGAGAAAAAGACAAAATCTCCTGAGTAAATTGGGAGTGTGTGTGTGTGGGGGGGAGGCAGGATGGGGAGTGGAGAAATGTATACCTCAAATAAAAATAATAAAGTATAAAAAATAGTTACTTCATGAGCAAAATACTATTAGATCTCTCTCTCTCCCTCTTTCTTCTACGCATCAAGGATTAGCTGTGATTGGTAATTTCATTTCTCTATTTGTTATCTTTTTTACCTTACGTAAGAATAGAGAGTGTCTGATTAAGTTTTAAAAGGTTAATATTTTATTTGCAATACTAAAATCCTCTGTACTTATTTACAAAGATGGAATAAAAACAAGGAAAAGAACACAACAACAACAAAAACAAAACAAAAAATGATGGAATGTTTCCCAGTTGTTCAAATCCTATGGTTCAAATGCAGGGCTATTCTCATTTTCTTTTTTATTTGAAAACTCTTGGGATCTGAAGACAGATTGTTTAGCTAGTAAGGCATTTGCAACACTGAGCACAACTATGCTTCTGAGTTGTTGGCCACACACAAAATAAGGCCAGAAATAGCTCCTTCCTACTTTTTATAGTTATGTTAATAAATAAGAAAACACAATTCTGGAATTACCAGGCAGCGAAGCAAATTGCTCCCTCAGGAGTAAGACAAGAAGAGCTCAAATACCAGCAATCTCTAAATAACAACAATCCCATGTGCTCAGTGTTGGTGACGTGACTTTTTTCCATGACAGTGTTTCTAAAGCCGATGGTCATAAACTTTCCTATTGTTGATCCCTCATTGATGACCTGGCTTCACCCGGATGCATCGGTCATTGATTGAGTAGTGTACAGACGTCCCCAGAATGTCAGAATGACTTTTCTCTGGTTCCTTATCCTACCATCATGGTTTCAATAACTAATTTCTGCTTATTTTGTAATAAGATCATGAGATGTGTTCTATAATCCCTGGTAATCAATTGCTGGGCTTTCCCTTACTTTTATTCTATTTTATCTCTGCGGGAATGGAGGTTTATGAAGTTTGAGTAATTTGTTCCTATGAGCATGAAGCTAAGAGGCAGCAGATACGCAGTTAAAACTAAGATCCCTTCTACTGTAAAACCTACCTTCGTGGTGTCTACAGAGTAAGAAATGGAATGAATGGGACAAGGCTCCCCCTGAAGGAACAGTATATCATGGAGGAAGCTTAAGATTTTTCATAGGGAAGGACCAGATATCACATGTAACAGCTACTTAATTATACATAGTTGGACAAGTCAGCCGGCCATTATTATCAATACTTCACAGGGTGGGGAAACTGAGTCTCCGAGAGCTTAACTAAGTTGCTGCTATCCCAATGTTAACACATGGCAGATGCATGAGAACAGGTTGTTCTCTTTATCTCTAGATCATGCTTTTTTTCTCTCATTGGCAAGCGTTCTTTAAATCCCTAAATACTGGGGAAAGACTGGGAGCTTGGGATGGTACTGAAACTGAAGGCAAAAGTTGAGTGGCCCCAAATGTGAAGAGCCACAGAGGCTGAGAGCTGGGAGGCCTTTAGGAGGAACGGCTGAAGAAGCGAGCAAGCATCAGCCATGTGTGTACTGCTCAGTGCCCTGCATTTTCAATGGGAGTGAAGTAGAAACACCTTTTCTAGCCTGTGTAGCCAAGAGTTGCAATTCACCAAAGGCCAAAAGAAGGCATCTGAACCTCTGATATAGAGTGGAATAGAATCACTTATTTTTGTGAAGAGTGAAATAGAATCCTTTATCTTTGTGAATTTGTATTCATTCCATCACAGGGCCAACAAAACTTAGAGGGTGTTTTCTAGCTTCCTCTCCAAACCAGCCAAGAGATTTACAACAGACCTGATTGTGTCAAGGGTAGCTTCTGAGTTTTGTTTCCCGTGCTACTGCTGGCTTCACTATGTTCAGAGAAGTTAAATGCCTTTCCCCCAGCTGATGAGTGGCTAGCAGCAAGGCCTTGATGAAAATCCCAGCTCTCTGCAAAGCGTTAAAGAAGCCATTTCTATTAATGTCATAGAGACTCCCTCTGCTGAATTACTGCTGTGTATTTCAGAAAGCAGGTTTTCAGATCGCCAACATTAACAACAAGCTCCTGGGTAGGACAAACCCTTGCCCCTGCCAGACTTATAAATCACATTTAATTGGGTAAAGCATGGGAGATACATAGTCACAAGTTCTTATTTCAGTCAGCTTGAAGTTAGTTCAATACTAAGTGGCTGAAGATCCAGAGACCTGGTGCTCCTCGAGGACACTTGAATCCAGAATCTCACCTTAGGGGACGTCTCTAAAACACGAGATGGCAGTACCATGCCACCATCAGCACCTCCACCACTAACACTATCACCACCATCACCATCACTGCCACCGCCATAGCCACGGGCACAGCCACCACAGCTACGACCACCACCACATGAAACAAAGCAATAAAAAGTTTCAAAAGTGCTCTGATGTGGGAGTGATTTCTTACTAATAAAGAAACTGCCTAAGCCCCTTGATAGGCCAACCCTTAGGTGGGTGGAGTAAACAGAACAGAATTCTGGAAAAAAGAAGCTTAGTAAAGGAGTAACCATGATTCTCCCACACCAGACAGAAGCAGGTTAAGATCCTCCCTGGTAAGCCACCTCGTGGGCTACACAGAATATTAGAAATGGGTTAGAACAATATGTAAGAGCTAGCCAATAAGAGGCTACAGATAACGGGCCAGGCAGTGTTTAAAAAAATACAGTTTCCGTGTAATTATTTTGGGGCATAATCTAGCCATGCGGGCAGCTGGGTGCAGGGGACACAGCCCCGCCGCTCCTACTTCAACAGTGCTCACAACTGAACGTCTACATCTTCCTCTTATGAGTAAAGCAATAAATGAGCGTGCTGTAGGTGTGGCTAGGAGGACCAGAGCAGGTGAGAATAAGGTAGGTGGGAGAGGTCTGAAGCAGGAGCTAATGGGGAGCGGGAAACTTGTGAACACCAAATATTTATAATATGGTTCGAAAGAGAGATTTACTTTACAAATTAATCCCATGAGAATATTAAAAAAAAAACAATAAAAATGAAAACAACAGAACAGTTAAAGAATTTTCCTGGGTGTATCAGTGAATTTAACTCTTAAACTAAACCTTTGGGAGATCATTTCCAACAGGTAATTCTTATAGTAGACCTGAATAATAAGAAGCTTAGTGTTATAACAATACATACGGTGGTTTGTATGACAATGCCTCCCATAGGCTGATATTTGAATATTTAGTCCCCAGCTGGTAGAACTGATTGGGATGGATTGGGGGGTGTGGTTTTGTTGGAGGAAGTATATCACATGGGATTAGCTTTGAAGACCAGCCATTCCCAGTTAGTTCTCATTCTCTCTCTCTGTCTCTCTCTGTCTCTCTCTCTCTGTCTCTCTCTGTCTCTCTCTCTCGTGCTTACGACTCTGCTGCCTGGTGGTTGCTGTCTTAAGGCATGAGCTCTTAACTACAGCTTCAATGTCACGTCTGCCTGCCTGTAAATTCTTTTTTTTAACTTGCTTGGTCACAGTGACTTAAAAGTAATTAAGAGGATATCAAATTAATAATATTTGTGAATTGTACTTTATATTGAACATAATTTAGAATTTTTCATTCTTTCTTATGGAGTCCATTTTAAAGGCTGTACTTTAAACTGGAAAAAGTAATGTGTTCTGCCCACACCCATGTATTGCAAAGCATGTGCAGGCACTCATACACACACACACACACACACACACACACACAATATGAGTTCCTAAATTTTACTCAGAAAAGTAAATCAATTATAACTAATTGTTAAAAATATACTCAAAGATTATGAATTTTAAACATCAATATCCAGCTAAGTGATAAAAAGCTGCTACTCTGTGATTTTATTCCAGATTTTTCTTGGGTAAAATCCTTTCTGAACTGTTTGATGCTTCATAAATACTGAGTCAGTCAAGTACTGGGTAGTGGATGAGTGGGAATTTTGCAGTTACTGACATTGTCCAAAATATCCCCTAAAATTCATACAAGGGACATTTCAATAAATGAGAATCATTGTACTTTCTGTTCATGTAATTTTCCCTAACTTTTGTTATATTTTATGTGAATATGGTATTAATGTTAGGCTAACCATAAAAACAATCTATTATTTAAAGAAATGAAAAAAGTCCACATTTAACCGCTAATGATTTTAGCAATCCTATGTTGTACTTCTATTGTTCAAGTCTGCTTGGTGTCTTCTAAGCCGTTAGAAATGCAGGTCGCCTTCTGAAAACATCATAAGACTCAGGGGGAGACCCAGGCCAGTCTTCCTCATTGTAAAGAGATCACAGATGTGATCCCTGGATATGCTTAGCCTGTTGGGAGTTGTCTAATTGCCAAGGGATCCAGTGACTGACCAGGGACTTCATCGATGCTGGAAGAAGTTGGCAAGCTCTCAGCTACTCTGAGGGCTGTGGAGTATTCAACAGCAGGACACTCATGGATGTAGGCTTGCACCCTTCAGCAAGGCTGTTCAGCACAATGCCAGTGCATTGGAAGCATTATTTTGAAATATTATTACAAATGCTTTGTCAAGAAGTGTGTTTCCAAAGACAACAAAAGCAGACTATTGAAAATCATTTGCTATTTAAAACTCACTCATTAAAATATGCACGAAAATATGGACTTTTCTTTCGTGGGCAATAGAATCATAGGCATTTTTATACATTCCCTGACAACTACTACAACTTACTGTCATGAACAAATAAAATGGGATAGATGTCAATAAAACCTTGAGTAACAAAGCTGCTTTTGCCCTCACTATGAGTTTTAAATAGATTCCAACCAAAGATCATGGACAAAGACCTTTGAGTCCATTTTTAAATTAGGCATTGCTCAAGGACATTTCACATGTGCTTGGGATGTTAGAGGTTTGGAGGGAAGCCCTCACTCCCATCATTTAGCATCTCTAGCGGTGTGATGGGAAATTAAATTAGAAGCAGCATGCTGAGGTGTGCAGAAGACGAACTGTAAAGAATGGAGAAGGCAGCCTCCCAGATGCGGACTGGCAGCCACATCATGGGTAGAGCAAAGGAGAGGAAAAAAAATGGATCACTCTGGGCATCTAAAGGGATTTGTCAAGTCTGAAAAGGAACTTTCTGCAGGAAGGTGTGTGTGTGTGTGTGTGTGTGTGTGTGTGAGAGAGAGAGAGAGAGAGAGAGAGAGAGAGAGAGAGAGAGAGAGAGAGAGAGAGAGAATGTGTGTGTGTGAAAGAGAGGCACACACAGAGAGAGACAGTGTGTGTGTGTGTCTCTGTGTGTGTCTGTGTGAAAGAGAGAGAGACAGAGAGAGACAGAGTGGGATGCTAGCACAGTGCCCCCTAGTGAAGACAGGGTTTCACAGCTGCCCCTCCAGGTCAGCAGCTGAGCCTTGCAGGGCATTTGCTTCCCCTCATTCACTCAAACCAAGGCCCAGGCCTTCAGGGGGTGCAGATGTGGACAGTCCAGGACCAGTGATACTATTAAATATTTACTGAAAAGCCAGGGAGAAGGTGTTAATGCACTTGCCTTTAACCTGGAATCTCGATTTCCATTCCCCAGGACCTACGTGGTAAAAGGAGATAACAAATTCCTCCAAGTTGCCTTCTGATCTGCACATAGGCACTGATACACACACACACACACAATTAATTTTTATTAAATATTTTCAAAAATTATCCACATAACTGTATTTCTTAATGATGATGTCTTAAAAAGAACTTTTAAATCAGCACCTATGTTTATCCCTACTATGTATGACATTTGCTCTTTCTGCTAAGAAATGTGTTTTGTTCATTCTACAAAGCAAAGTGGTGAATATTGAAAACTGCAGATAACAGGAAAGTTAAAATGTTGCCTTTTTAAATTAAAAAAAAACAGAGCTAGCAGGATATGAAGAAATCAGTCTCTAACTGATGAGGAGTTGTTGTGCAGGCTGCTGGGGGAAAGTGCATAGCATCGGGCTTCTTGAGTGCTGGTAACTTCTTGCACACTGTAATCCCACCCTGCCAGGCAAGATAAGCCTACTAGCGTAGTAATGGAATGCTGGCTGTGCCACCTGGCTAAAGAATGAGCTTTCATCCTCACCCAGTGTCCCCGAAGGCCTCTTGCGAGCAGCACTCTGAACCCTAACTAGTTGAGTGCATGAGCTGGAGTGCCTCCCCCACTGGAATTCCCCTTAATTCCCAAACCACCCTTGAATCGAATCACCATATTTCAAACGCTGAAACAGCATGCTGCCTCTGCAAATGCGGTTTCCAAACAAGTTTCTTGTAAAGGAAAACCATTCAGAATAACAGCAGATTTCTCAGTGGAAGCTTTGAGAGCCAGAAGAGCTTGGAGCAATGGACTCTATTTTCTAAAAGACCATGAGCCTCGACTGCTGCACCCAGAAAAAAATGTGGAAAGGATTGTAATTACCATTAGTTTTGTTTAAGAGATACAAGACTGATAAGATTATCTACTCATTTGGGTATATATCATAAAAGGAGCTATGATAAATCAACCGATCATTCTGGGAAAGCAGATCTATTTTCCTGTTCAAAAACTCAATGCGGTGTATCAATAAGTAAAATAGAAAATCATAGGTCATTTTAGTAAACGTAGGAAAAGTAATTTCATAAAGTTTAGTAATAATTTTTGCATATATGTATGTGCATGGTATGTGTGTATTTGTATTCTTATATGTGGGTGAGTGTCTGTGTGTGGAGACACATCTATATTTTTCCCGACTGCACCCTACCTTACATATCTAGAAAGACAAGGTGTCTCATTTGAACACAGAGTTTACCCACTGGGCCAGTCTGGATAGGCACCTTGTCTCTGCCTCACAAATGCTGGGATTACAGAAAGGACTTCAGACTGCCCACCTGCCATTTACATGGGTGCTGGAGACCTCAACTTTGGTCTGCATACCTGAGAAGACTTTATCTACAGAGATACCACCTGAGCTCTATGATTAAGCTTAGTTTATCAGGAAAGGAGAAAAAAAATAAACAACTATCGCAAAGTGTGAATAGAAAGAAACTTCAACACGATAAAGTAATATCAACCAGAAGGAGAGGGGGAGGGAAGTGAGATGCCTCCGAAGGCTTCAGACTAATGAAAGAAATTACAGACGCACAATTGTAAAACAAACAATACTTCGATTCTATTTACAGCAGTGGTCCTCAACCTTCCTAAGGCTGAGCCTCTTTAATATAGTTCCTCATGTTGTGGTGACCCCCAGCCACAAAATTATGTCATTGCTACTTCATAACTGTAATTTAGCTACTGTTATGAATCATAATGTAAAATATCTCCTATTCAGGATATCTGGTTCCCGAAAGAATCACAACCCACAGGTCGAGAGACTACATTATGAGGTCAGGATTTCCCATCCCTACACCACTTCTCCATCAAAGATGTTAGGACACATCATACTGCTTGCATCTTTTTCAATATAGGTTTTTAGATGACCATATTATTGCTATTTTTTTTATTCAGTTAAGCCTTTTGTTCTTATCGTAGGTGCTAACTGACATCATTTGTTTGCCTGAATGAGGGCTCTTCTTCCCATGATGCCTCTGTAAACCTATTACAGGTGTGAAAAGCTTAGGCCCATTTCCTTAGAACTCGTAGCTAAAGTGCTGAACTCAGAGGAGGCTAGACAAAGTAACCACTGCTGTTATCTGGTGAGAGGCAGAAATGAGAAAGAATTAGCCATGCCCAAGGCATCTGGTGATTAACAAGGCTTCTTTGCATCTCCAGTTAGTTTCTAAGGCATATTACAGTCTTAAAGAGTGTGTACAGAAAGAACACACTCTAAACTCACTTTTCTAGTGGGCTCTGAACTTCCTACGGCCTTGATTCCCTGGGACTGCCCTGTACAAGGAATCTCAATAAACTTATTTAATGGATTCTTTGGGGTTCTTAGAAGACAGCCTCAAGAAACTTCATTATTGTGTTCCAAATTCTGCCTTCCTTCATGAGATGCATATTTAATTCTGTCTTGTTCCAAAAAAAGACTTAAGGCTCCTC
The DNA here is from genome assembly GCF_014885135.2 of Alexandromys fortis. Classification (NCBI taxonomy): domain Eukaryota; kingdom Metazoa; phylum Chordata; class Mammalia; order Rodentia; family Cricetidae; genus Alexandromys; species Alexandromys fortis. The sequence continues at coordinate 652,708 of NW_026067997.1, forward strand.
CATTTCCTTTAGCAATTAGTTTAGATAAACCGGGTTACCCATCTGCTTCAGCTACGAAGTGGACGGCAGCACATGCTTATTTATAATCTTCATAGCTCTAGTTGTACTTCAGCATGGTCGGGAGCATTTCAGAGAGAAGAACATGCAGTTATCACTTGAGGGTATAAATATATATTCTTAATACCCAACATGTCTTTGAAAATAAGCCCAAATGATTGCTTAACTCAGTCATTTTATCTTATGTCAACTCACTCAAACTTTTAAAAGGAAGTGAAAAAATGCATAGAGATTAAGACCTTAGAGATACGTGAACAAAAGTCTCTGGAAGGAGGCTAGACTTCTCCCCCAACCTTCTGAAAGGTGGAGGAGCTGACCAAAACGTAAATAACTGTGGAGGGTCTGGAATGTATCTGACTGTATTATGAATCACAGATACAAGTGTCCATGTAAATAGTCTCTGATTCATAATTCAATCATATACCCCGCTGCTTTTTTTTCCAGCACTGACCTAAGAATCATGTCCAAAAACAGAGGTTGGAATGCTAAAACAGGCTCCTGTTTGAATAACACATATTAGTTCTATGCAAAGGATGAATATTCATGAAAGAATGTTCAGAAAATACAGAAAAGTGAGCAAAAGAAAAGAAAATCAACCATACCCAGAGCTAATTTGGAAATCTGGCTCATTTTCATTTTTATATAAACACATGAATCTATACATCTAATTTTAACATTTAATTGAAAATTTTAATGTCTGTTATTGATTTCAGACTATTTTAGTTTATATTTTACAAGAGGCACTTTCTCATATTATCTGACTTTATTTGAAAAAATAATTCATGGTTGAAGAAATTCCATTGCCTTTATATAATGCCAACATTTATCTAAACATTAGCTTATGTAGGATATTTATAATATATCTATTCTATCTGTGAGAACCAAAGTTACATTTGAAGTTATAATTACTGTACCTTAGAGATCCATGAAACAAAAATGTCTGGTCCAAAAGCCTCTTGCTCAAGGACCCAGCTAAAATGCTGAAATGCTGGTGGCTCTTGTTTATGGAAGATAACAAACCATGGGTTTTCACTCCCCTAAACAAGTTTTTTTTTTTTTGACCCTTATACACTGATGTGCTTGATCACATGTGGGCAGAAGGTTCAGGGGCAGGAAATATGTTAGGATGTACACTTGCCCCTGATTGGATGTAGGCTAGAGGTATGTCAGCATGTATGCTTGCCCCTGATTGGACCTGAGGAAAAGACTTCAGCCACTGGAAACCATGATTCAGGGCCATTTCCTGGGAACCTGAGTCCATCCTCCTGACCAGTATTTAATTAAAGCTGACTTCAAATTTGACTTTAAATTGTGGCAGTGATCTTATCCTCAATTGGTGGGATTAACAATCAGTAGTAGAACTAATTTTGGATGAGTATCTTTAAACACATATCTTCTTAACATGTCAGAAGACCTCTGTAATCCTAATCCCTTTAAATAGAGTTAATAAAGCATAGGATTGTTTTTGAAGCCTGAGGCAACTAATTATTTTTGTTCATTTTCATAAGGAAAAAAACATATCTTTAGTTAGTTCAAAAAATGTCATTCAAAAATCACATTTGTATGCACAATTTGGACTTTAAATTACTTGTAAAATGATCATTTTAAATAACTTGCAATGTGCGGCATAGGAGCAATTTCATTCCCTGAAACTTAGTACCTAAAACAACAGGCCAGTGATGCCTCTCTTATGATATAGGAGACAAAAAATTCCACCATATAAGTTGTTAATTTGGACCATATTTTATACAAGGCTCAGAGCAATAAAAATAAAGGAGAAAAAGAAAGCCAGGAGGTTATTATTAGACCAACACAGAAGTGGTCAGCCACTGCCAGTTCTTGTGGTCACTGAGGTCATAAGAGCTGCAGACCAGCATTTCAGACAAATTATGCCCATTGAGGTCACAAGGTTCTACTTGAGGCCATTTTTCATAATTATAACGTTCTGTTTACAAAAAGCCCTTGACTTAAAAGTATCCTTTTGTGCCCTCTAGTGTTTGAATTCACCAAGACTTCTGAGAAGGTCAACTCAGAGAGTTCAGAGGGACCACTTTCATTGTGTTGCTTTTTTTCCCCCTCTATATCTTAAAACCCTTCATTTCAAAGAGAACACGAATTGGGGCATTACGATGGTACAATTCTTGCCATCTCTGAAACCTTTATTTTGACGAATAAAGCTTTATTGGCACACAAAGTACACACCTATAAAGGGTTGTCTGTGGACAACTGCATTTTCTCGTCATAGTAGAGTTGAAAGCTGGATTCTGAATTGATGATGTTAAAGTCTTTACTCTCTAGATTTGCACCAACTGACCATGACTTGGGGCAGGCAATTCAATATTAGGTTAGAGACTGTAACATTTTAGAATGTTTTTAAATACCATTCCTTTCTGTCAACTGTCAGCACACTGCTTTAAACAGATAGCTCTAAGTCAGTAAGGTGGCATTTGCTCCAATGACCATCCTTTAACTTCCTTAATGAAACCAGACTGTCCTAGCTTGTGTAATATGCTCTCACTGAGATAACATACACTTGATTCTGATGACATTGATATGATTCCATCATAGGGAACAACATAAGACTGAATAAGATATGACCTCACCCACTAAGACCAGAATCTGCAAAGCATTGAGACCCTTGTGGTAAATCAGTGTGCGCACGGATTCCTATCGTTAGCACAGTACCCAAGATAGTCAGCCGAGTTCAAAGGGTTCCAGGCCTATTGTGGCTTACAGTTCGGAAAGTTCCTAACCATCTCAGTTAGCCCTGTCGCTTTGGGTGAGACAGCACATACCACAGAGGGGTGCTAGGCTAACACGAACACTCACTTCACAGCAGGAAGTGGAAAAGAGAAAAGGCCTGAGGTTTCAGCATCCCCTTTAAGGGTGTATCCCAATGAGCCAAAGGACTTTGGCAGGGATTTAGCTTTTAAAGGTCCAACCACTACTCTCTAGATCAAAGAAGTCCTTAATACAATGGCCCTTTGGGGACGCTACAAACACAAACTGTAGCATCCATCTATTATTGATTAGCCAGAACGCAACTCATCAACATTTCTATTTTAATGCATGTCAAAAGAAAACATTGTTTTACCTTTAGAAATATACAAGGCATTTTTGCTTTCTATATATCATCTGTAACAAACACAGAGTGTATTAAATTTGTGTTTGAGTCAATTCTTACATAATTGGTTTTTTATATACTAACAAGGGTATGGTACACCATGAAAAATTGATAGCCCTATGTGGGAATTTGACTAGCTACTCCACTTTTGTGGTTCAAATCTCAGGACTCCCTTATGCCCCTGGAGCATTTTACATTCTCTCTCTCTCTCTCTCTCTCTCTCTCTCTCTCTCTCTCTCTCTCTCTCTCTCTCTCTCTGTCTCTCTCTGTCTCTCTCTGTCTCTCTCTCTCTGTCTCTCTCTCTCTGTCTCTCTCTCTCTGTCTCTCTCTGTCTGTCTGTCTGTCTCTCTCTGTCTCCCTTGCCCCCCCTCTCTCTTTGTGCCTAGTACCTTTATTGAAATTTTCTCCCCTTCTTTGAAATAATTACTGCATAGCTCATTCCGGCTTTTCGTAATGTTTCTCAAGAAGGGAATCTATTTTCTCTTCCTAATTTAAATTTGATTTCCATTGCAATCCTGGTCAGCATTTTTTTTTTCATAGATACACAGAAGCAACAGCCTGGTCAGACAATTTACTCAATTCCTTAAACACAAGCCCAAACACAGACACAGCATAGACTTACACATTAAACCTCTGAACCAAGCAGCATAAGCCAACAACACGACTTCTAATCTGCAGTAACAACAATGAATTTTTGTTGTGAAATATTAACAGACTTAAAATCAAATTTATCACAAATTAACACCATACCTCCATTCCACGAGGGAAAAAGAAAAGTATCCAAACTTACCTGCAAAAGAAAAAGGAAAGCAGTCAATCTCAAATGAATGGGCACTTTAATATTTTCAATAGATTGCCAAAATTTTTATAACAATGCAGTCAGGTCTTAAATATCACTGTCTATATTGTTCTCTGTAAACCACATTTTTTTTGGCTTTGGTTAATGCCGAAACGATATTCTCTAGTAGCCAGGTTTGCCAGTGGAAGAACTGTGAGAACCATTAAAAAATCCAGCACCCAGCTCTGCCTTGATGAGAGATATAGGGAGACTAAATTCAATAGTGGGAAAATAATGTGTTTTACAGTCAGACTGACTAGATTTAAATCCCTGATCTACTATAGGTCTGATGCTTCAAGTCATGTTAAAACCTTTGAGCCTCCAGAGCCCCATCTGTAAAACAGGAACATCATATTTACTTCACTGGATCACAGCATACAGCAAGTAAAGCCCTCACGTAACCTCAATAAAGGTCAGTGGCCTTGGTGGCCAGAAAGCTTGATCTCATGCTAATGCTTTGCGATTTAATGTATGGAAGAGCTTTATGGAATTGAAGTGAATATAAAATATAATGTAGTTCTGCATTTTTTTCATCTTCTTCGTAGGATAACCAGGGTGGTTTATGTAAAATATCGGCCATCTGAGTGCTGGGTGATGTAATTTTCCTGTGACAATTCAGCCACTTCACCCTGAGTTCACTTAAGACAGGATGCAGTAGGCTCCAGCAAGGCCTTAGCATCTCAAAAAAAAAAAAAAAATCATGCTGTTTCCTTGACAACGTCTGCTTTCTCCTCCCTGCAGCCTCTCTAGCCTTCTAGCATTTGCTGGAAAACAGCAAAGATCTTTCAGCCAATCCCCTTGGATCCCCTCTCTTCTCTTTGCTGCCTAATCCTGGTGTCTTCCAGCCTCGCTTCTGGGCAGAGACTGCTTATGCCTTTCTGAAAATTCCTAGGGTCCTCCCAGCCTGGGCGTTTAGCTCTTCTCTATTTGCATTACATTTTCCAGGCGTTTATCACCCCATAATTACATACATTTATTTAACTGCATTTATGATTTTACCTGTCTTTACATACGTTACACTAAACACTACCTTCCTAGACAACCTACACAAAAACTGGAGTTTCTTTGTGTTTTGTTCATTATTGAACACCCAGGACTATGAAATGCAAAGGAAATGAAGCTGCTCAAAAAAGCCATATCTTTAAAGAATAGATAAAATAGCTATGAAAAAGCCAAGCATATTTAAAATAATAAACTTTAATTTATCTGAAAGCACACTATTTTATTTCCATGCCCTACCATATTTATCATACAGACACACATTTAATTAAATTATTACCTAGAAATAAATCATTTTATCCAAAAATGCCCATGAGGGTTATTGTGGTCAAGATTAGAGCAGCTGTCTCTAAAGGGACCAGTAGAGACATAAGCTGCTCTATGACCAAATTCAAAGCACAAAGAACATTTATTTACCCCAGAGGCACAAAGGCAGGGAATAAGAGACAGCCAGGAAATCAGAGGATGAGGGCAAAGGGGAAAGGAACAGGGGAGATGGAAGATAAAGTCTTGGGGGCATGGCAAAGGACTGCTTCCAGGTAGAGAGGAGACAAATAGCAGCTTAGAAAGGTGAAAAGGGAAATCCTATGTTAGGATCAAGTGTTCAGTTTTGGTTGGGCATGTTCATTAGGTGAGCCAAAGTGGGCTTTGGATTACAAGACTTCAGTACTTTGATAAATGAACGTTGGTAGTCAGACTCAGGTCAAATAAGGGAACAGACCTTGGTGGCTGGCTTTAGGAAGGTAGTCGGATGGTTTCTTAGCAAAGCAGAGGGAATGGGAGAGAAGGGCAAGCCTGCCAGAGCGATGTTTGCCATGCTTGGGCCAGCTAGAGGCTCTTCAGTCTCCCCCTTTCCAGGTTTCCACTCACTGCTTCAAGGCCCTGGTAACCCTTTTGTAGTTGAAGCCTAGAGATAAGTTCTGGCCCACAAAGCACACACATCAATAAGGAGAGTTGCTGGTTTAGACACGCGGCTGTCCCACCTCCATCCCTCTACTAGAAAAACTAGTGAGGCACACTAGCATAACTAGCAGCTTTCTGACTTCCATGGGCCACCATAGAGCAGAGCTGAGCTCCCAGCTGATTGAGGTACCATGAGGCAACAAAAACAAACTGTGACCTGGGGAGATTTTCAGTGCGGAGAGGACTAGTCCTTCAAGCATGAGAACTTCAGTTCAGTCTCTCACCCAGCTAGACATGGAGCCCAGCACACTAATGTTTGCACCTAGGGAGGGAAAGGCAGAGACAGGAGGCTCTCGGAGATTCAGGTCTAGTAAGAGAGGCTTCCTTAAGGGAACAAGGCAGCCATTGATAGAGCAGGGCACTTGATAACCTCCTCTGACTGTCACTCACAGGTAAGTACATTGGGGTACTCATAGTCCCATACTTTCATGTCACACACACACACACAACACACATTCTCATACACACACACACATTCACTTTCTCTCTCTCTCTCACACACACACAAATAAGACTAAAGAAAAAAAAAGCACCCTTTTCTGATATATAATTGGGTGGAGGGAGGAGACGATAAAGCATCTAAAACAATGAGAATGAAACTGAGTCAAAATGGCTCAGCAGCTACCAAAGGAGAAATGCGGACTTCCGTCATCATCTCTGAACCTGGAGACTTACAATGACGACTGGCCTGGCCAGACATGCCTTCAGTGCAGTCCCTCCTACTATTGTCCAGCAGGGGGCATAGTGCTCCTGCCCGAGCTTCTTGCCACACCTTCTGTCCCATGGAAAAACCTGCAGCTAATGGCTAGCTGAAGGAGAAAGGGAAGATAACACAGTTGTCTAAAGTCCTCTCCATGGTGAAGCCTCCGAGGGGTCAGTGAAGACTTCACTGAGTGTTTAATCCACTTCCTCCTATCTCGGATCCTGGTGGCACTTCCTCTGCTTCCCAACACCCTACACTATAGGTCCCCCTCATTTGCCCTTCCATCCCCTCACAACGGCTCTCAGTGTGTATCTGTTCCCTTAGTCTTCAGTCACTCCGACACCATGGCCATGGGAAACAGACGGTGGGTATTTCTGTGTAGGGGCTGTGGGTAGGGACGGAGGCAGGTGTCTCTCCTAGTCCTACACGCTTTGGTTTAAACCCATAGATTCAATTAGAGATAATGTGAGCATATGTGACCTGCTCATTACAAGTAAATGGAAGAACACATTTTTAAAAATTATTGATGCAACGGCTCTTTTCTGTGAGTTTGAATTAAAAACCATTTTAATAAGCAGAAAACAGTGGAGGGAATTACCAATGATTACATGGAATGTTTATCTCTCAAGTCTAGTTAAAGAATAACAACATCCCTCCCCCTAAACCAGAGAAGAGAAAGTCAAATAATGGCTAAGACACTGGCTTGATAATTAAAAGTGTTCTTCTTCTTCTTCTTCTTCTTCTTCTTCTTCTTCTTCTTCTTCTTCTTCTTCTTCTTCTTCTTCTTCTTCCTCCTCCTCCTCCTCCTCCTCCTCCTCCTCCTCCTCCTCCTCCTCCTCCTCCTTCTTCTTCTTCTTCTTCTTCTAATTGTTAGACTTTTAAGACCTTTGAATATGCTAACTGGAATGTAACTATTCTGGAAGATGAGAGAATTTCTCTGGAACAGACGCACCTTCTACTCCCACGTCAATCACATCGCAATCAAGCAGCTTTTCAAATGCGCTCTGGGGCTTGCTGCCCATAGGTCTAAAACAATTTCACACTAACCTCAGAGCCTCTGTAACTCCTACGGGCTCCTTGACCTTAGCCAAGGAGGCAGAAGGAATTTCTAGTCCCCTGAAGAGCAGCAAATTGAACTGGGAATTAGTGTAAGTTAACCAACCCAGCGTCAGGTGAGAGCTTTCTCCATTAGAGCTAATTGCCTGCTGAATTAAAATTCATCATAATATTTGAATCACGATCATTTAATGTAAAAACGTTTCCACTCTAAGAATATTCTGTACTAGAAGGCAATTTTTCACCATCCTGAAGTTTGTTTAAGCAATGTGCCTACATTTTAAGAATCTAGTTCCGTATTTCTAGTTCTGTATATGAAAAGGTTCTCTCTGACTCACCTCAGAAACTCTGATAACAAATAGAAAGGCCATGTTTCATGATGTTTAAGATATTTTGAATATGATATTTTCTTCCTAGAGATTTAAAATATTTATTCACTCAGTGAAAGATTCTGGGAATATTTCTGGTGATGTATTAGCTTAAGTCTGTGAAGCTGAACTCAATTGATATGGAGTCATTTTTCATTTTCATTCCTCATAAGGGAGGAAAAAGAAGACAATCTTTCATTAATACTAAAGAGTAAAACAGAGCTTCGTTTCCTCACTAGATGAGGCGCTTTTGGGGAAGGCACCCAATGTCTCCATAAAAAAGAAACTAGCAAGGGCAGGTAGTTTGACAATACTTATGTACTTATAGGGCAACCTGGCTCAGGACTTTCTTCAGATACAACAGCTTCGAGCTGTCATGGCTTCATTGTTTTACAGTTAAGCTACAATTCCAAAATACAGTATTATTTGAAGATTATTTTATTATGTTATATAGTGTTCTATCTGCATGCATTCCTGCATGCCAGAAGAAGGCATCAGGTCTCATTACAGATGGTTGTGATTGCTGGGAATTGAATTCAGGACCTCTGGAAGAATAAGGAGTGCTCTTAACCTCTAAGCCATCTCTCCAGCCCCCAAATACAGGATTTTTATATCGTCAATAGCTGTACAATCTTGTGATGTGCAACATGGTGTTTTGATATCTAGATACATTATAGAATGACAAAATTGAGCTCGAAAACAAAATCATTGTATTATATATTTAGCCAATGCTTAGAATCTACTCTTGGGTCAATCTCATGTATAAAGTAGTTTAATAATGAGTCTTATTGACATACAATAAATATCTAGAACTTCTCTTTTGTCGACCTGAAATTGAATGCCCTGTGGCTAGCATCTCTGCTATCCCCTAGTTTCTTGTGGTTATCACTTTACTCTCTAATTCTACCAGATGAACTTTTTAAGAGTCCACATAAAAAAAAAATAATCCCCTGCACTACTTGCCTTTGCATTCTTGGATTACCCGATTTAACGTAACTATTACTAATTTTATCTACATCAGTGCAAAAGACAGAATTTCCAAAATTAAGAAATTAGCAAAATAGAATGAAGCACAATTAATAAAATCTCAGAGTGAGAAATTTGGATTCAACCCGAAGATCCGCAAAGCAAAACAGCCAACCACTGGCTCTTACCTCGACCTCAGTTCAAAATGGTGATTCTGCCTCTAGGAGTCTCAGAATGAGACTGACAGCTGTCTCCTCCTGTCTTATAATCCTCTCTAGTGCTGGTACTAAAAGTGTCTGCCTCTACCGCCTGGTTTCTATGGCAAGCTAGTATGTCTGTCTGCTGGGATTAAAGGTGTGTGTTATTGCTGCCTTGTTTATAACGTTGGCCGGTATGGCTGTTTTACTTTTCTGATCCTCAGGCAAGTTTTATTTGTTAAAATACAAGTGAAATGTCACTGCATGATAGCAAATAAGCAATCTGAAAATGGCCAAATGACCTTACTCGTGTATGAAATCTAAAAAGTGTAATTTATGGAAATAGAAGATTGAGTTGTAATTATAAATGCAAGGGAAATTAAAATGCAGATTAAATTTGAGAGTCAGTAAAATAACACAAAACAAACAAAACACTCACATACTTACAAAAGAAATAAGTTCAAGAGATATGTTTCACACACACATACACACGAGAGAGATAGAGAGATCATTGAGCATTCAATCTTATAGAAAAAAATGTAAAGTTCAGGCTTTCTTTTGGGTGGAAGGGAAAGGAACATGAAAGTGTCTTCTGACACACACCGTAATATGAGCCGAATATTAAGAACGCACCATTGTTGAAGTCAGGAACAAAAGGAGACCAAGAATATAAATTATAACTGCTTAGATTCTGGTTAGGCATTGAAATTGTACAGCAAGGATATTTTAATCAAGTAATTCATGCACTGATTTATTTTAAGAGAGTAATGTGAGTTCAGGTTTTGAGAATGAGGCATTGAATGTAAATTTTAATTTTGCATCTTCAAATCCTTTCAACCGTCCCTGTATATTCTATAAAGTGCACAGACTGAAAATAGGAAGTCTGTCAATAGGTTCATAGGTGAACTGCAAGTGGCTGAGGAAACTGCCAGAATTATGCAAAACTGTGGCCACATTTTCCCCTTCAAGAGGCTGATGCCCTTCATTTCACCAGCTCTTTAGCCACTCCGAGATTACTACAGAGAGAGACATGTTATAAGGATTCTTTATTTCTGAGTGAGGAACTCACTCGGCCACAAGATGGCTCTCTATAATCTTCAAATGTGAGTTTCAAGTTTCTCAAGATGCAATTTTTAATACCTTTTTGTCCCTAAAAATAATTTATTTATAATCAATGATTATCTATCATTATTGTACTTCCATTCTTGCAACTCTTGTAACAGCTAACAAATTTTAAAATGTTACTACCTACACATATACACATTAAATATCTTTCTTCTATTCTACTTCGAGTATAAATAATGTGAGGGTAGTATTTTTATTGTTCAGTTCAAGGTAGTTCCTTTATCTATAAACAGCATGCTTTCAATAGACTTTTAAAAAAAACAACCAACCCAGAAAATCTATTGGCCCCTGTTTTCACACAGCCATCTTGCTGAAGAACTCCTAAGTAGCTATCTGCCTACACAAAGGGTGGGTCTGTTCTCTCACTGCCTTCCTTCTTGCCTTCCTTCTTTATTGGCATTACCTCCTGACTTATGTTGATGCATGATTTGTGGCATCTCTTGGAGGATCCCTGAGATGGAGCACAGTAAGATGAAGTAAAAGCTTTTAATATGTCAGCTGAAAGTTATGAAGAGGACTGACTTGATGTGGCTGAATGCTGACCTATCAGTACCTGGTGCCCAAATCCAGACATGACCGCATGTGAACCTGCCAGAGGTTAGCATAAGAATGAGGGACAGAAGAAGCAGAGATTGGAGGAGACTTACTAGAACTTGGATGTGGGGAACAGAGGTCAGAAAAGAAGAATGGCTGAAATTGCCTCCACCTGTTGCTTAGGTGAATCCAAAAGGGGGAAGTTGAGGATCAGGCAAACTTGGGCATGGTCAGAAAACACACAGCTGAGAAGAAGCTGGGCTGAAAGGCCTAGATGGAAAGGTATTTGATAAAAGGCAGTCTTGGAGATCAAAACTACAAATGCTTCTTGTAGAAATGCACTTTATGATAGGGACCACTTCAAGAGTAAAACACGCAGGAAAAAGATTTAAAAAAACAGAGAAGAAAGAAGATTGGGAATTATAGGAGAAATTGTTGGAGAGATGGTAAAGGCAGGCTATCACACACACAAAGGAGGTACTCCTACATAAACACACGCTAATGATTCCATGAGCTGAAACTGCACTCGCACCCCGGATGAGGCCTCTCCTCTCCAGACTAGATCTCAGTTCACCTCAGTCAACAAAGGATAGCCTTATACCTAACAGCACTGATATTAGTTCAGGTTATCCCATTTTGTGTTTATTTCTGGCATGTATTTTCAAACCATATATACTCTGTGTGCACCCCTACAATAAGAAGACACTCATTTTAATTCCGACATCATGAAGAACTCATCTTGTCTAACAAAGAGCCCACACTGGTCATACTCTCAGGACTGAGAATAGTTGAGTGTTCTTCTTCTTTTCTTTCCTCTGAATTTCAAATTCAGTTAAGGTTTTAATATTCCAAAAAAAAAAAAGTTTGCGCTGTAATTAAATGTAGAAGGTAATTGTGATAAACTTTTCCTTGAGCTCTTTAAAATACATTTAGGCGAGAAGAGTTGAAAATTTTATTTTCTGTTATTTACTGCCATCAGTTTGTGGGGCTCAACACTGCCAATTTCAGATGAGTATTTTTGACCGAAGGTATTACAGATGTTTCCCACCTTTGACACTCTGGAGAGTTTCCCCCGAGTTACGAAAATACAGTCTGTCATGTTGGCTGCCAAAGACTAGGCAAGATCTACTATTAGTATTGGCAGATAAATGGCAGCAGATGGAATCAGGCGTGTGCCCGGTCTCATCAGAGAGACCGCACGCTCAGCAAACGGGATGTGCCCCTGCAGCATTGTGCGGGTTGTTCCTCTGTCATCGATGTCACTGTCACAGTCGGCAAGAGGGGACTTGGCAAGGCACTGGATGCAGAAGGCAAACGCCACCCTCACTTCTTCTATAGGCATGCTAGCTTCACTCACAATGTCTTGTCTTGTTGCCTACGACCGGCTTCTGGGCTAAGATGTCTTGCCAGCCGGAATTTTTCTTGGCCAGTGGAGAGAGATAATATTATCTTGAAAACTTGTATTGTCATTACTATTCATTCCAGTGGGGCTATCAGCTGCTAAAAAAATAACATAAAAGCAAATCCAGCACATACCATATTGTAGACTTATTATATTGCACAATAAACACCTTTTAAATTAGCCCGACTGAAATAATAAAAACAAACCTATTTATACGGCTTATCAAATACAACGCACCACTTACAACTTTCCTTGGACTTTTTCCTTCTCCTTGTTTATTTGTTTTGTCCTATTCTGAAGTGTTGGCTCTGTTGTATTTTATTATTTTATTTTATTTCTATCTCTTAGAAGTCTGTTTGTTTTCTAGTTGAGACAGAAAGGGGGTGGATCCTGATGGGAGAGGAGGTTGGGGGAACTGGAAGGAGAGGAAGGAGGGATAACCACAATCAGGTTATGACTTAACCTGATGACTTAAAAAATCTATTTTCAGTAAAAAGAAGCAAACAAACAAACAAACAAAAAAGCACCATGAGCTGGTAGTGGACAGTTAAGTGAAGAAGTACAACAGTCAGACATTCTGTCTGCTGCTAGGATCTTTCATGACCAATCCACAGTCAGTACATAAAACCTACATGAAAACACAGTGTATAGGCCCTTCTAAAAAACACAAGACATAACTCAGAGAGTAACAGGTGAAGTTTTTAAAGCTTTACAACACATGCATTATTAACTTCATTTAGAAACAATAGAAAATTTTAATAGTAGTTGTTACTTATAGTAATATGATGGCAATAAGAGATGACATTAATATTTTGTTCATTCATTGTCTTCATTAATACCATGTTAGATACTATATATATGTTACATAAGTGTACACAGATACACTTTATACACACATATAAGTCTGGAATCACTTCTCACGATATCCCTGCAAACTTGACATCATAATGTTCATTTAGAAATGAACAGACTAAATACTGGAAATACCAAATCATGCTAATAAGAGTAGGGGCTGCTAATAGTGTAGGCTGAGGAGGCGTATACCAGCAAGTGCAGAGGTTCTCTTAGTCTCTTAGTCTGCATAGATGCTGACATTATCACCTCCCTCCCTTTATTGTTTTTTTTTTTCATTTTTCGAGATAAGGTTTCTCAGTATAACAGTCCTGGAACTTGCTTTGTAGACCAGACTGGCCTTGAACTCACTGAGATCCACCTGCTACTGCCTCCCAAGTGTGCTGGGTTTAAATGTGTGTGCCGCCACCACCCGGCATACCTTTCCTTTTGAAATGATGAAATTCTAGGATTTCAAGGACAAACAGCAGCGAGATGCTAAGTCTTTATATCAGATACTGAGTTGAACACATGGTCCGTTCGATCCCTGTGCTAGGCAACGTGCAGCATGCTCTAGAAACGCAGGTGAAAAGAAAGAGTTGACTCAAGTTAATGCATAGATGGACAGACAGCTTCTCGAGCCTGTTGGAAACACAATGGGTTCCGAGGACCCACTATGTGCAAAGCTGGCAATACATAGTCTTCAGCATAGTCCTACTCAGGAGGGAGATCGTGGGTAACGCTAGGGCAGGAAAGGAGCGGCAGAGCTAGGGAGGGACAGGTGAGGTGAACTGAGCACAGCAGTCCTAAGTTTATGGAGTAGAACTGGGAGTATTATACTGAAATATTTCAGGTTCTCCCTGACTTTGTCTCTTCCTACTGAACTTTGTTTGCTGATGTTTCTCTTAGGGAAGTGGTTCTCAACCTTCCTCATGTTGTGACCCTTTAGTACAGTTTCTCACGTTGTGCTGACCCCAACCATAAAATTATTTTTGTTGCTGCTTCATAATTGGAATTTTGCTATTGCTACGAAATGTAATGAAAATCTCTGTGTTTTGCCATGGTCTTAGGTGACCCCTGTGAAAGGGTCATTTGATGCCCCCTCCAGGAGGGGTCGCAGCCTAACAGGTTGAGGACCACTGTCTTCCAGATATTAGCTTCTCTGATTAAAAGAAAGGTAGTGAGACCCTGAGAACACTGCGGCTGTGGGCAGGGAAACCTCTGAGCAATGGGGACTCGGGTTCCTCCATTCCCAACACACCTGTCTTTCAGGAAACCTGCAAGTCAAAGAAACAGATTTCACTAACGCCATAGCAAGTCCTTGTTTTGGACAAAGCTTCAGACTTTTCTGCCAAAGTAAAGAACACTCACAGGATATATTCTGTCAACTACCTACATGCCAAAGAGACTTCTGGATGCTTTTGAGGCAAAGGCAACTCTAAAATTATGAAGGACATTCTAGGCCATAGAAATGCCAACTGTTGAGGCACAGAGCAAAAGAAGAAAGCGATACTCCCCAAGCTATGCATAGGAAACTAACTTTCTCTGGTTTGGATTCAGTTGGATTTCCTAAGGAGAATCACCCCAAGTATGGGTGCAATAAGTCACTCAATACAGTGACTTGTTTGTGTCCTGGCTATTTTATAGACATGTGCTCACTAGTGCAGAGACTGCAGAGCAGGTCTGACTATTTTATAGACGTGTGCTCACTAGTATGGAGACTAGAGAGAAGGTGCTGACCCTTCTTGGAGACTCAACAAAGTTCCTTTTCCTTTGGCTGTCTCTTCCACAGTGATCCTTGAGCCTTAGGTGTAGGAGTTGTATTATGTGGAATTCTCCATCCTGAGGACCAGCTTGTATGGTGACTTCTGATCATGGTTACTACTTACATGTAATCTACAGAGGAGAACTGAAGTCAAGTAATCTAACATCTGAACAGTGTACCCTGCTGTCAACTACTACAAACACAACATCTAGATTATCCATTCTGCTTGGCCTCGTGTCATTGTTGTCTCCACCTTCTGAAACAACTTGGAAAAGTGGCTTCGATTTCTTTCAAAGTCAGTAGACAGTATTAAGCATTCCTTCTCCTAAGTTATGCTGGTTTAGTAAAGTGCTGGTTCTAGGTTCTTCGCAACTGAGATTCATGACCTCACTAGTTCTGGGCGATTGGTTATATTTCCAGTACCACACATGACTTCCCTCTTATTGAGTGGGCCTTAAGTCCCACTTAGAGAGCTGTTGCCTACTTTCAAGATATGTGTATCACTCCTGTACCCTTAGGTTATCACACCATGCCGGTTCTGGGTTCACAGGTGTTAGAGCTGAATATTACTATCAGTTTCTTCGTTCCTCAGTGGTAGAATTTTTATCTGATATGTATGAGGTCCTGAATTTTATTTCCAGGAAAACAATGACAAAAACATTCTCTGTCCTGTACCTAAAGATACTAGATTTACCTAACCATATCAATGACTTCTTATGAAATAACACTGTTCACTTTTTCATGAATTAAATAACAATGGTTGAATAGCTATTTCTTGTGGGATTCTTGTTTTTTTTTTAAAGGACGCAAAAGAAATCAAATGAAACACCTGCATTGAATGCTATTTCATGGCGAGATAGGGACAGGAGACTGATTTGACAACCTGTGACAGATTTTTATTGGGTGGTCTAAAATAAAAAAAAAATCTTTTCAATTCCTTAAGGGTAATTTCTAAAAAACACATAAAATATTTTCAAGGGATACTAAAATAGTGCATGTTTTGCATTCAATGTGATCTTTTCTTTTGTTTTCTTCATTTCTAAATATCTTTTCTGATATTCAGTACTTAGTTACTAATAAAGGATGCTTTGTATTATATTGCTTGGCTAGCATTGCATTTCAGGGGATATAAGAGCCCAGCTTTCAAGCGAAGAACAGAAAGTGAAAAATTAAAGGCCATTGGAAGGACTTGTCCCTCGGCATCTGCACACAGTCTGCCTTCTCCGAAGGGCAAGGTGGGAACACCGTGCTGAAGACAGAGCCATTCACAGAGAAGAAGCAAGGCCATTGACACCGCTCCAACAGAGCTTATGCCGGGCCCAGGCTGAGCTGGACCCTGACTTTTCACTTGGCAAGCATATGAAATCAAAGTGCTCCGCCTCCTCCTCTGCTCCTTTGAGGGATTGAGCCCTGGGAAAAGGTTAATGTTTAACATTAACTTGGGCAATACAATGAGTTTGCTACTTTAGAATAGCAAGTTTTGACTTGACCAACCACACCAATCACATGCAGAATGAGGATAGAGAAAAAGTACAAGGTCATTTTCTTCAGAGACAAATTAACCCAGGCCTTCACAAAATATGACAGTCCATTTTCTAATCTCAAGAATTCATAGCCTGTTATCCCTGGAATTGTCTATGGATAGAACTCTTTGGCCTCCTATGACTATAGTTTCATATAATAGTGCATTTAGTCATGGTTTTCTTTATTTTGTGTTAAGCATGGAAATTTTCTGTATTTTGGCATGGTTAATGCTGTAATGTCCAGATACAAACTTTAACTAAATTTAAACTTGTCTGATTTATGTGAGGGAACATTCAGAACAAAATTATTTACCTTGTAAGATTTTTCCAAGAGAACACTGATCTGCAGCAAAATTTTATTACTCAGCATGTATATTAACTAATTGGATTTATCAACTCTCTGTTCTTATTCTTGCATAAGAAGAAGGATTCCAGTGTCATTTGTCTCTCCAGACACTGAGTGGCCCAACAAATGACTGCCATGGCAGTCCTATTGGAAGTACTCTGTAACTGTACCCATCTCTCCTTCCTGGATCCCACAATCCCAGGGTACACTACTGCCTACATAAAGATGGGACAAGTAGTTAGTAACACACTGATCTAGGCAACAGACTCTCACAGATGTGACACATAGTTAAGAAAGAAAAGCAAACAGAGTCGGGAAAGGCACTAGTTCACCACCCTTTAAGGTGATATGACTTTCAAGACTGTACTGATTTGGGAGGGACTCAGGCTTTTGAAGACTTATTTATGAATAAAATAGAAACATTATCCACTCCCTCACAGAACAGTACTTTCATATGGGGACCTGAACCAATGTGCCCACACTGCTTCTCCTCTGATGTCTATAAATATCCCTGGATATACATGTGCACAAGGGGTCACCATTCAATTGAGTGCCAGCTATTACCTAGACACTTGTATGCTGGTTTGGAAATCAAGCACATTTTGGATAGTGGTCCAAATGACACTATTTTACAGTGAAAGATGTTTCCAAATGTGCATGCAAAGTACCCCGTGACTATACTGCACACAAGAGAAATCAAGCTCGCTACCTAGACCCTCACAGAATGCCACATACATTATTGTTAATAGTGAAGATTCTCCTGCAACTTAGGTTTTGGAGACCTAATTATGTAGAAGAAGAATGTGAGTCTCAGAGAGAGTAGGCACTTTGGTCAGGAAAAATAAGATAACAGGCAGATTCTCTGGGCCCTGAGACTGGACCCCTTCCATTAGTCAGGCAATTCTGAATCTTCAGTATAGTGGGGTATGCCAGGCTTCCAGCTGCCATCACTGCAGAGTGAACCACATTTTGGAAACAGCAAGGCATTTGGGTAGGTAGAGAGCAGAATGAGTGGGAGCATTTTGGGAGAGAGATGTCACAGGGATGGAGACATAGAGGCATGTTAGTGAGACAGTCACAAACAAGGCTGTCTAGAATGGCCCCACACATATGTACACACATACATAATTTCACCTGCACATAAGCATGCATCATTACACATACCTGCACACACACACAAACACACACACACACAATTTCCAGGATAGTATGATAATAAACACCTCATTAGTAATTGAATGGATACAAGTTGAACTGATTCTTTTAATTTCAAAAGAACATTTAATTAAAATATTATTACATCCCTTTCACCTTCCCTTTCCTCTCTCAAACCATTCCTTTCTCCTCTTCATCTAACCTATCTTCATCTAACCTATGCCTTGCCCTCCTAACACTGATGGCCTCTTCTTCTTTGATTACTATTGTTACATATATACATATATGCATGAATATGTAAATACAGCATGCTGCATCCATCTAATGTTGTGTATGTGATTTTAGAACTGACCACTTGGTATTGAATAAGGGGGATCATCCCTGAGAAAGAACAATTCTCTTTTTCTTGACAGTCATTACTTGCCTACTATTTTGATATTTTTATGTAGTTAGTTTCACAACTATTTGTCTGTGAAATTAATTACACTTAATAATTTTATCCAAATATTGTAACAGAGAGTATAAAAGTATAGACATGTACACAGTGAATTTAATGTCTTCGTGCATTACATGTGATCATCTCAAAAATAAAACAAAAAGGAATCAAACAAAACAAAATATAGTTGTGGTTCACATCCTGGTATTGTCTAGCATTGTTCCAAATAGTGAGAAATATGTAAATGAGGAATCAAGTGATTGGTAAGGTAAATGATGTAGCCTGTGGGACCTTCAGAGCTGAGCCTGTTACTCTGCCTGCACCTCATGTCTGGGAGAGCTAGCACAGTTTTCATAGCTAACAGCAACTCTGGTGTCCTTTCTGTGTATCTGATATTTGTTTATCTCCTGAAGGGGTATCTCTGACTGTTTTGTCTTTGAGCTTTATAGTGGTTTGAATGAAAAATGTTATCTCTGACTGTTTTGTCTTTGAGCTTTATAGTGGTTTGAATGAAAATGGTCCCCAAAGTCTCATAGGGAGGTGTACCATTAGGAGGTATGAACTTGGAGGAAGTATGTCACTGGGGTTAGGCTTTGAGGTTTCAGATGCTCTAGCCAGGCCCAGTGTCTCTTTCTCTTCCAGCTGCCTCTAGATCCAAATGTAGACCTCTTGGCTCCTTCACCAGCAACATTTCAGCCTGCATGCCACCAGGCTTTCTGCCATGCTGACAGTGGACCAAACCTCTGACTGTAACCAGCCCCAGTGAAATGTTTTCCTTTAGAAGAGTTGCTGTGGTCTTGGTGTCTCTACAGTGACAGAAACCCAAACTGAGACAGGCCCCAAGCTCTGTCCTCAGGTCAATCTCTATGCGGAGCCAGTTTTACCAGTGAGTACCAAGAGAAGGTTCTGGGAGATCCTCTTCAAGGCTGCTGAGAAAATGGTGATTAGGAAATTGGGAACTGTTTCATCGCCAAGCAAAGACAACACTGCCTGGGTTTGCTTCTGTGAAGGACTCTAGTCTAGTGGTGAGCTCTAAACAATTTTGGAGAATTGTAGAAAATTATTCAAATGTTTGATCTAATAGCTATGTGCATGATAATTAAAAATTTTTAATTGAAGAATGATAGTTAAATATTTGAAAATTTTTAGGTATTACTAAAGCTAAGGAAATACAACTGACCAAAGGAAAAATAACATTCCATCAATCTTCAGGCATTTGGTATATACAGGACATATGCCAATAACTGACTAACTTAAATGTATCTTTGTTTTCTTCATTGCTGTACTTTGAACCCAGGGCCTCACCAGGCTAAGCAGATGTTCCATTAAGCTATGTCCTGGCTTCTAGATAGCTGTTTTCAATGGACTGAAGTGAACATATTACTAACCCCATACTTATCATAGTAGTAGTGTTTTCCTCTGCACAAGCTGTCCTGACAGACTTAGCATCTATTCTCAGAGTAACCAAGTCATTGCACTGACAGGCAAATGTCAGTACTTAGATGCTAGCAAAACTATATATCTATAGTTATATGATATATGTGGAAAACAGATACACCAACTTTTATGACTATTACATGGGAAATTAAAGTGACCTACTTTACTCCTTTAAATGTCATTATTTTAAAGGATCCATTATAAATTCCTTTATACAATTCCCTATAAAAATATCTTGAACAATGGGTTAGCTACAGATCTGTATTTATAGATAGTCATATACAACACATCCAAGTTATATATGGTACACTAGAGTGCCATCTTGTGCAGATTATAGCAATGAGGTGACCATGTCTTAAAGGCAAATGATAAGTAGCATCCTTGGCTCTCAGCAGCAGGGAAAGGATAAACAAATCCATTAGAGAGAACACTAAATGCATTTGAGACAGCCTCCATAAATCCCCAAGTTCCTAGGAAAGCAATGCATCTAACTACTGATGAAACTGCTTTCTGAACCACTGAACGGGAACAGCAAAAATGCCTAATTTTAGCCAAACAAGACAAATCCTGTAACTATTCAACTTCCAGTAAGCTGAACTAAAAAAGTATTTTAACTTATTGCTTGAAAACAAAATCAAGCCACCTAATAGAAAATGATAGAACACTTGATCTTGGGCTAATTTTCTCTGTGCCAACGCAAGCATCCATTTTACCAGTGGCTGGGTAATAGCACTTTCTGTTGATGGCTTATTCTTTGTTCTCCTCTATAATTCTAAAATTGTATAGCTTTATCATCGTCATCAAATTCTAGTTATTATGCAGGCTCCCACTTATTTCTGGCAACTATACCACTCACACAGTCTTAAAGAAAAAGGTGAGTGCAGAGAAAATCAGGACTGGGCCATCTACACCTTGTTCTCTGATAAGTATGTGTTCATCTCTTCCAAACTCTTCATTCAAATCCTCTTAACATCTACTTCTCTACCAGTGAGTCACAACATACCTCACTGCCAAAGCTGTCCTGGATCTCTATTTCTGATCATTTAAAATATCTTCTACAAGAAAGTTGGGATTTATTAGGGACCCAGATATCGACATGGAGCTAACACTCTTTCCTTTTTTAAGCATTTTGTGAAGTCCTGCTAATCCTTCCTCAGTGACTGAAGCCAACATTCTCTCCTAAAGGCATTCTTATCGGACACAGTTACTTGCTCTCTCAAACAAACACAAACATCATTGCTTTAGACACATTTTCATATAAACATTATGGAAACTATAGAATGAACAACCCATCATAACCTATCACCGGTTGTTGCTGTTTCTTTGTTAGTACAATTTTTCATCTAGAGATTATTGCTGTCTGCCTTCTCATGGATCGTCTCCTGTAGTATTCTGTTTTGGGTAACTTCCACACTGTGCTTTCACATAAGACACATCTTCCTAGGAGTACATCCAATCTTAAAATATTAAACTTTATGAGTGAGGCAAATTAGTCTATATCTTTACCGAAGCTACTTGATCTTTTCTTCAGCTGGTTCAAACACCTGCAAGCATCACCTTATTTTGGGAAATATTGGCTTCAATATTATGACTTTCAAACATAGTCCACGCTTCCTTTTCAAGCCATCCTCCATGTCTGCTTCTCAAACCTCCTCAGTTCTGGCCAAACAAAACTTGTCCCTGTAAATGTTCATTTATTCTGACACATCTACAACCTTGACAGATTTCCCCCAGTGATGAGTGTTAACACATCCACATGCGCACGGACCCACACGCAATCTTCACCTTTGCAGATCTGAGCATAAACTAACTTTGCCCGTGGAGCATTTGACAGTTATCCGTCGTTAGATAATTAATTTTCTCAGAAATACCATGACAATGGCTTCTGCTTCTTCATGGTGCTTAAAGTAATATAGAAAACAAAATTCACAGGCCAACAAATTCATATCAGTTTTAGCCCTTAATGAATCTTATGCCCTGGAACATGATTTATGGGCCACCATGACCTAAGTTTTTCATTAGCTGATGCTGAAAACAAACAGATGATAGATGAAAATCTACTTTGCAACAGGGCCAGTGCTCCTCAGGGGAACGCTTCATCTTCTCACACAACTTAACTCGCTACACCTGTTATGAGAAGCCCAAGTGACGGCTTTAGTTCTGTGTGCTTCTAGAAGATTATGGAAATCCCTATGTGGTTATACCTTTTGTCTCCTATTTTTTTGCCTAAACAGTTACTCTATGACCTTTTAAAAGGCTTAGAATTTGTCTTTCTCAGTTTTGCATTCCTAACAGACATCTTTAAAATCAGGTCCTGTTTGGTCCACTCTTGGTGAACAAGTAAATACATAAGAGAGAGAAAACATGAATGAATATACTGACATTTGAAACTAACAGCAGATGCTTAGTATTTTCCATCTCTCTTTAGAGTGGGGTCCTTGTTATTTCCTTGTAATGTTCTGTGCATGATAGGTCTGAATGGGTAGTGGGAATGTAACCAAGGTGGGCTATACGCTGGAGTTCTGCACACAGAGCTTTTGTGTATGACTGACCTTTCTAGAAGTGCAGACAATCACAATACCTTCGACTTTGTGAATGGACTGAATTACGTTTGCTGTCACAATAAGAATGCCATTGTAAATTGAAATTTTAAAGTGTCTGCTTTGATGGTATGTTATTAAAATGTTTATTGGTGGTTCTTATTTAGACACTGCCAACAGAAGCCTTTAAGACATAAGTATAGAATAGTGTATCTTACCAGAGACAGGCCCTTGGGTCATCAGACTACAAGGCTTGATGTTGGCCATACGACAGCCCCAATGGGAAGACAGACTGAGACATGAAGAGCTGCCGATACACATTTTGTACTTCCTGCTTAGGAGGGCATACAGTTCCATCACAAGCAGAGGCAGGTGGAGAGAAGTGTAGCTGTTCTATGCAAATTTCCACTCTCACCTCTGTCCCTCTATCTTGCCTAGAATATGCACTCGAATTTGCATTCTTAAGTGCATGGATGGTGCCACTCTAATGAATTGTCCTTTCCCAGGGCAAGTTAGGGACTCCTTTGTCACAGCACATGTAAAATCCCTTAATAACCTGGAAAGATTAATGGATCTTAGAGACCTCATTATCCTCTGAATGACTTAGCTCTAATCACCTTCAGAGTAAGTTAAATTCATGGACAGTCTAGAGTGACAGAGTCAAAATTCCAATTTAGCTTTAAAAAAAAAAAATGCCAGCGATGTGAAGGTTAACTGTCACCCTCTTATTCCGTTTTGAGGTTATTTTAAATGCATACTGGAGTCAGACAAGGGCCATCTCAAGGTTGAGATGACCTGCTTCCTCAGGGCTCATCGCAGGACATTCAGGCATCTATCAGCCTTGGGAATCATAAAGCATTTTCCCCTGGATGGAAGAAGATTTCACCAACAAGAAAAACTGAGCGTCAGCAAAATCTTTTGCCAGGCAAAATGCCCAAGAACTCCTTTCAAGGGAGAGCTGACTCCCACTACAGAAACAGGCATAGAGAATGGGATTGCCACTCTCCCGTCATAGTCACTGGAACCCTGACACTCTAAAAGGCCAAAGAAAAGAAGCAAGAAACTCTAGGAGAGTAGAAAACGGCTGGCATTCATAATGTTCTTGTTAGAATAAAAATGAGTTACCATGGTAACTCGAGCGTCATATCGTCTACGGGATACCAGCATGTAGTTGTAGAGAAATCACAGTGAGACCAAAGCGCATATTTTAGTCTTTCGGAGGGGTGGGGACAAGAGGGCAATCTCAGCGCTCTACATTGTCATAAGGATCGGTTGAATAAGGTTTCCTTGTTGCACAGATTTGAGACTTCTCAGTCCATGTGCATTTCCAGCTTTTGCCAGAAATAAAAAAATCAATAACTAAACGCCACATCCTCCTCCTATCTCCCATAGAGTATGGTGAACCGCTGGCCAAGTGCTATAAACTGCATTACTGTAAATTCCCATAGAATCATAAGGTTAGATTTCAGGAAATTTCAAGAGAATTTTTTAACTATAAAAAAAATCAAGCAAGTTCATTGTGAATTTAGTAAGTATTTTCAAAAGAATGTAGATTTATTTACTTATTCTAGTTACTTTCACATTCCTAATTAGGAAAGAAAAATACAGGATTTGGTTGATTTGCTGCTATGTCTCAGGTCCTGTGTGAAGCATGGGACAGCCTGAGGTTTTGGAGAACAGTCTTACGATCTCTTCTCAGGGTCTCATGATTCGATGTGGGAAGAGATCGAGGGCCACAAAATACAGGCATCTGCTATTACAATAGCGAGAACTGCTCAACAGCCCCCAAAGAGGATATTAATAGGCACCTCGCCTAGTCTGAGCATTTGGGGAATGTCTCCCTAGGGACCACGAGGCCTGGGGATGAGTACTATCACAGCCCTTGAGAGCCCTGTGAAAGAAGATATGACTGTCTTTTCATACTCAGAACACATAGCACCTTCTCTGAATTATAGGTGGAATTATAGGAAGGGATCATCTGTTCTATAATACCTTCCTAAAACAAATTCTTTTTCTTAGGGGTCTTTCTCTTTGTTACCATTGGCAAAACTATCTTCCTTGACAGACCAGCCTTTCTCTTAGGGTCACACAAAAGGCAATATCAAGTCCAACTCTATAGCTCTGATCTCAAAGGCCATTAGCAGAATGATTGCCCATTGTTCTTTATTCACTTTGTGTTTTCTGAGGATTTCATACCTGCATATAATTTGATCAAATCTACCCCTAGTCCATCCACTTTTATGCATCCACTTAGTGCTACTTGCATGTGCATGGGTACAGACCCATCTGCTATAGCATTAGTGGTTTCTCAGGGGCTATACTTCTGAAGAAAACTGATTATTCATCCCCAGCAGCCATCAGTTGAAAATAGCTCCTCAGCTAGGGTCGGGGTGGCACAAGCCTCCTTTCCTCAGTCCCTTATCCATGGTGGGATTTTAACTAGATGAATCTGCTCCAGGTGTGGTGAATATAGTCACAGCCACTGTGAGTTCACGTGTGCACGGGCCGTGTCATGCCCGGCAAATACTGCGTTACTAAAGACATCTACCATGTTTGACAGTCTTTCTACCTCCTCGTACACAATCCCCTAAAGCCTATGGAGAGAGTATATGATACATATGCCCCATGTAGAGATGAGCATAAAGTTAGTTTTTTTTATTATTTTTTTCATGTGGAGTAATTGTGCATTTCTGTTTTAATCATTGTCTACTGAAAAAAATAAGATTTCTGATGAGGGTTGAGAGACACAGAAATCTATGGGTATAATAACAAGAATTTAGGGGTACTTGATGGCTATGCCCATTTAGTTGAATGATAGTCTTAGGTTCTTCTCTGAGGGATAGATATTACCTAGCCGATCATGAGGTCTATGACTCAATTAACAGTACCAGTTGTGAGTTCTCCCTTTAGAATGGGCCATAAATCCAATAAGAAAGTGATTAATTACTTCCATAACATCTGTGTCACTACTAACCCAATGGATATATCTTGCTAGGGCAGTGGTATTTGTAACTGGCGGGATTCATAGCTGAGTGAGACTGTTGTTTCTTTTTCTCCTTTAGGAGTGTGCACGGCACCTTCCTCCATCCCAATGAATGCTAGTCAATTGGGTGAAGGCTTCAAGGTATGTGCCAGGTTGATTTTTCAGTCTTACAACTCTAATATGTGGCGTCTTCGGGAGGAGTGTCTTACCATTAAGTTCTGGAGAGTATCCAAGAAAAATAATAATAGCTTGTAATGGTTGGGAGTTCTGCGTGATCCTACTGACCAATAACTGAAAAGAGATAACCCACATCTGGCAATGTCTAACAGTCTGTGGTGTCTACAAGAGACTCTGCCCTCCTATTATAGAGGAACTCTATTTAAATTCCATCAGCGAAATGCAAATGAAAATTTCTCTATGACTTCATCCTACCCCAGTCAACATGGGTAAGACTAGGAAGAAAAATGCCAACAAATTATGGCATGGGCATAGAGAAAGGAATACTGTTCATTGCTGGTAGGAGGGCAGACTGGCATTTCCACTATCGATATCAGTGTAGAGGCTCCTCAAGAAGCTATGATCTCAACAATATCACCCCGGGGCATATTCTCTAAGACTAAATCTCACCACAGAGCTGCTTTCTCATCTTTGTTCATTGGTGCTCTGTTGAATGGATGACGAAAACATGGTGCATATACACCACAGGCTATTATTCACTTGTAAAGAAAATGAAATGAAATTCACACGTGAATGAATGAACTCGCAATAACCATCCTGGATGACGCACCCCAAACCAAGATGGACAAACGTCATATGTCCCTGTCATCTCTGGATGCTAACTTTGAGTCTTTAGATATTTCATAAAGGTGCTTTATTTGTGATACCCAAGGAAGCCATGAGA
Source organism: Alexandromys fortis (assembly GCF_014885135.2). Lineage (NCBI taxonomy): Eukaryota > Metazoa > Chordata > Mammalia > Rodentia > Cricetidae > Alexandromys > Alexandromys fortis. The sequence continues at coordinate 678,957 of NW_026067997.1, forward strand.
TGTAGTAAGGGGTCATGGAGGCATTTCAAGAGGAGAAATGTGAACCTCAGGTGGTACGAACAAAGAAAGGGGGACAATGGAATGTGAGATATTAAATGGTATGGGGTGGGGGAAAGGAGGGCAGGGAGAGGAAGGAGTATGAAGTGGGATAAATAACACTAAAGACCTTTGAAAAAGTCATATGGATGCTTACATTTGTAGATGCTCCCTAAAATCTATACACACGCATATGCAAAGGGGGCTGGAAAGGAATTACCATGTTTCTGTTTCTGTTCCTTCAGACTCTCTACGTGAGCACTGTAGGGTGGTTAGGGGCTGTGGTAGCTCCATGACCTCCACTATTCACTGCCTTCATTAATCCCAGTGGGCAAAGGAAGGGCAATGGCAGGCTCCTCCCTTAGTAGTTCAACTTTATGTAATAATTTTGTTTGATATAGAAGCAAGGCTATGGAAAACTTAAGGCTTCTAAGGAGGTTAAGTAAATTAGCATCTAAGTGGTTTAACACGGGAAGGTCACTTTTATGTGGACTTTCCTTCCAATGCCTCTGGTAATAGACATTATAGGTGGTCTCTCCTGGCCTATTGCTCTGCTTTCAGCAAGGAAAACTCTGTGCAGGTGGGGAATGGGTGGATTCCGAGCAGAAGTAGCACAAAGGTTGCCATTTATGACTTCTAATTAATTCTCAGCCATTAGAAATAGATTAGAAATTTGACCTCTCTTTGAAGTTCAGCTGAAAAATATTACCTATCATGTACTTTAAAACATTGAAATAATTGCACAATACACAAAGAATATGATTTAAATTGTATTTCAGATGAATATATTAATAAATCAGATTATCACCTAATGTCTCTCCAAAATGAAATATTTGAATCATTCAATTATTTTAGAAGAATAATATCCTCTACCTGACTGATCCACTTTCTGTTTTCCTTGTCCTCCCTCTTTTACCATGACATCATGTCTTTTGGCTTAACATTTGTATCATTACAGAATTCTCAATGTACCATGTTAATACGCATTCTCAGGCCTCATCCTTAGAGTAACTATGTCAAATATTGTGTGTGTGTTGAGTTCCCCCTTTTTTTTTATTTTGAGCAGTTCTCAAAATTTCTATCCAATATCTGGCTTTCTGTTCTTATTTTAATGAAGTCTTCCTTATTAGAATTTCACATTGCTTGCTTCTAGGGATCTTTTCCATTCCAACTTATGTTGTGTACCCTTGCCAAATTCATCTCCCTAGAACAATAGTTTCCATTATGCTAATCTAAAATGAAAAGACAGAAAATGTACTCATAATCGGAATTTGCTATGATAATGCTACAGTAGCCATATAAGAAAAAGAAAAAAGTAAACTAAAGGTACTACTTCAATTTCAAAATTGGGATGTAGGACAAGTCTTAATGAAATAGTTTGTAGCATAAGCTACATCAAAAAATGAGAGAGAGAGAGAGAGAGAGAGAGAGAGAGAGAGAGAGAGAGAGAAGCTCTAGGCCAAAATAGCAAGTCGTTTCTTACACTTAGAATGCAGAGTATATGTCAATGACCCTAGGAAATTTACAAAAATAATTTAGGAGACTATATCACGGTTCTTTTGAGCCTGCTATTAGTACATACATGAAAGCTTCATGATAGTGTTTTAGAAAATGAATCTGTGGGGTACAGCTAGGGAAAAGATGCTAACAAAGAAATCAATTATGTAGCTACCCATCCTTAAGGCTAGAAAGGATGAGGATGTGATGCCAATGGCAGCCCTGGGAATGCCAATGGTAAGAGAGGGTAAGTTCGAGGATCAAGTATGCACCTGACTCCAGTGGTGGTGAGTGGGAGGGTGGTGCAGTTGAGGAAAGAAAGCACCTTGGAGGCCTCCAGAGTCTGCAGCATGGATTTCTAAGGACATAGGAAACAGTGACTATCCCAGGGTAATTTTACTTTTAAACAGATGAAGTCTAAAATGACTAGTACTAGGTACTCAGCATGAGCACAGAGAACAGAATGAGAAGGTAGAGATGTTTCTTGTTTTGTTTTTTAACAGAAATGATTTCCACCAATATCTTACATCCAGATTTAGGAAGGATGGAAAACTATTGGTTTTCAGAAGTTTTAAATAGAAAAGAAGGACCATTTATGAACAAAAAAACCCTTCCCTTGTCTTTCAAAGGTTCCCTCCTCTTTGCTGTTAGAGTGAACTGGTTATGATGAAAACAACCACGTGGCTCACATGGTCACTGTCGCAGGATCACACATCCAGACATAAGAACAGACATCAAGGCTTCAGCAAAGCTACACACACATTGGACGACTTCATCTCCATTATCTCCCGTGCAATTTTGCCTAGAGTTTTTCACTTCTCTTTGAAAAGTGGATCATGATTTGGCACTTAGCCTGGAGCTACAGGGCTGTATTAGATCATTTATTCAGCCTCCTTTAATGAGATCTCAGTAGACCCTCTACTGAAGGAACAACAGGTCCTGAAAATGCAATAAAGCTGCTGATTTAGAGGAGCCAGATGATGAGACAGCTGAGATTGCTGAATATTTGAGACTGTTGGAAAATCAAAATAGTTTTCTATTTTTAACCTGACGAAAAGAGCAATGTCTTAATTGATAACCACACAAAAGATGAGAAGTGCTGCTTTTATGAATTCATAAAATATATTAATTTGTCTGGATGCAAGTAAGCATCTTCAGAGAACTCTGAGGCACACCCAGTTCGGCTCAGTAATTAGTTATTGTAGGAAGGTTGTCTGGTTATCACAAGATAGTCCTGTCCTTTTATACTGGATATAATTAACCAGGCAATCACACCTTACATCATGGTAATCAAATATGTTCCTAGACGTTCCAAATGTCCTCAGGTTGGAGGGAATAAAGTAATCCTACTGAAGAACAATAGAACACACCCATAATTAATCTAATGTCCCCTCCCACTCACTGAAGTACTACACAGAAGGAAATTATAATCTAAGCATCAAATGTTGGTCTAATGTTGTCAGAGTAGTCATGGAGCCTAAATTAAATTTCTGATTGGTGAAGATTGGTTGTTTACAATGTGTACTTGTTTTCTTCTGGTGCATAATGTGGGGAACATATACATTTCCAAGTGAAATTATGTCACTTGGAGTGATAATGCTCCCTTCAAGAGACATTGACTATCTAACCAAAACCCAAGTACCAGGCATGAGAAACTTCCTTTTGAGTTGTTGGCTGGGGGAGTCAAATAGATCTTCAAAACAGTATAGGGTATTGAACCTTCTCTTAGTCGCCTCCTAGAGTTTGAGGTAAGCCCTACTGCTGAAAATACCACATATACCACATACTTTGAACATGAGACTTGGAGGAATTGGCTGGAACAGACCTGGAAGTATTCTTTCTGAAAACAAGATCTCATAGCATGGGAAGGTGCTATGTAAGCTATGTAAGAGAAAAGCGATCAATAGCCCTACCCGACTGTGATGCCTATGAACCAGCACAATGACCAGCAGCACAGCAAGACAGCACCAAAGGCGCAATAGTAGCATCTACATCTTGGGTTAGTCAACAGCTTCCGAATTAAGGCCTGGACATAAGGCTTGCTCAATAGGCAGGGATTCAGTCCCAATACTATGAACCTATCTACCCGCAGCTTAGAGGAAAGCCTACTGGTAACACTTTCCTAATCCAGTATAATGTCAAACTATTGTAAATACTTATCCTTCATCGAATAAGCATAGCTCTTATCCCTTATCAAAGAAGTTTCTTTCTGCAGTAGACAAGAGTCCGTTACAGAAATCTACACAACTGGTAAAAAGGCAGAAAGCAAATGATTGTGGGATAGTCAGCCTTAGCTGCCACGTTTATAACCCAACCTGTACGCCTAAGGGAGCATCACACAGAGGGGGCAGAAATATTGCAAGAGCCAGAGGACCAGGGGAGCTGCTGTGAAACTGTGGACCCACAAAATGTCAACAATATTATTACCCAAGCAAGACCTGAACAACAGACAACACCGACTGACATGGTAGTGTGGGTGGGGAAAAGTTCACAAGCATAAAACCCCAAGGGGAAGACTGTCCAAGATTACCGATCTTCTTACCTCTCTATCCATTAAAATTCAAGTAACAGTTTTTTTTAAAACAAGTTTTATTTTTGTAAGTTAAAATTAAAGTACTCTAGAGTTTGCGGAGATTATAATAAAAGCTTAAATATTTTAGAAATCACAAATACAGCAAATCACGGTAATTCCAGATGGCAGAGCTGTCATGCTTTTCATCGCTGGGTTTCATTAAGATTTAGTGCTCTTGCTGCTTTGGTAATGTCCTCGCTGCCACTTGAGATAAAAATGGGAAGCGCTTACATGATCACATGACTATACTTCCAATGCCGCTGATTTTTAAGGGAGAAATTATTTTTCTGTGTTTTAACCTGTGTTCTATACCTGTATTTAACTAGAACAATATTTCAAATTTCTATAGATTCCCAACTTCATTTTCCCCCAAAGGTTTCACTACAAAGCCCGATTTCTTTTTATCAACTCAATATTATAATTTGCTGGGTATCATAAAACAACTCATGGCTGCTTTTTATTTCCCCCCCTCCTTCCTCTCTTGCTCACACCCTCCCCCTCTTCCTCTCTTTACCTCTCTTTCTCCTTTTTTTCTTTTGTGAGATGGGATTATATTATTTAGTCATGGACGGCCTTCAACTCACTATGAAGTCCGGGCTGATCTCAAACTCCTTGCCATCCTCTTGTCTCAGCTTCTCAAGTACTGGACGTATATGAGTAAACTCTTATATCTGGAATTTTTACTATTTTATTTATTAGTTAGTCAGTTTTTCCAGACAGGGTTTCTCTGTGTAGCCCTGGCTGTCCTGGAACTCGCTCTGCAGACCAGGCTGGCCTTAACCTCACAGAGATCCTCCTGCCTCTGCCTCTTGAGTACTAGGATTAAAGGTGTGTGCCACTATGACCTTGCCTGTTTTTACTTTTTTGAGACAGGCTCAAATGTAGCCTAAATTGTCTTAAAATTCATCATGTAGCTAAGGTTGGTCTTGAACTCCTGATCCTCCTGTTTCCACATTCCAAATGCTGGGTTGCAAGCATGTGCCACTGTGCAGGGAGCTCCTCTTCCTTAGAAGGATTGTCTTTCTTCCTTTACACCCTGCTTCCTTCCGCGTTTTCCTTCCCTTCCTTCCCACAATTTTAAATCAGAAAAGCAATTTCCTATGTGCCAAAACCCCTAAGACCTATTGTATAAATATAAGTGCGTAGATGTTGTTCATTAACCTTAGATGATTTCAGACAGGCATCCTAAAAAGTGACCAATCATCTTAGGTAGATTTTGATGAACCCAGGCTCATGGGATACCACTATTGCAGGTTTACCAGTTTCTCTATAAGTTTTAAAAACATTCCTTTTATTTTTGAGATTCTAATATAATTCGTCATGATTTTTTTTTAAATGAGAGGTGTAAAAATTTATAACTTGACAAAATAGCTACAGAAGAAAAAGAGTTGGGATTCGGATGTTTTCTCATTGCTCAGGCATCCTGCCCAGCTACTGCTTTCCGTACAGACTTCTATCTCAGTCCCATGGGGCAGCGGTACAAAAGGAAAGATAGAGTCAGACATCTGCTACAGAAGAAAGCATTCAACTGATTGTAATAGGGGATCTGATTTTTTTTTCTTACAAATTCCAAGGTCTGTGTCAAAAATATCGATTATTATCAGGGGCTTTTAAAACTACTTTCTGGAAAGACACCTTGTGGTGGTTGATTTTAAAACCGTAGCACACAGTGAAAACCAAACGACTGAGTTTCTCAACGCTTTCAAATCCCTGATATGTGATTCTCTGAGACTCAGAGACAATACATCAAAGATTTTTGTTCTCGTTGGTTTTGGGTTTTGTTTTTAATTGAGCATTACAAATCTAAATTTATCTTTGTTGCTGAACAAATACGCTTTGGGTGCTTTTTAGTTAAAAATAAATGAAATTAATTGGGAATAGTCAGAACTTTCCTGAGTAGCTATACACACACACACACACACACACACACACACACAACAAGGGGTCAGGCAAACACATTTACCCTTGACTTTGGCAGCTTGTGTGGGATTGAGTTTTCACCCTGCAGTAGAGGCGTGGACAGTGATCATGCCATGCTGGGGACTTGGGAAACAATAAAGCTCCCATAAGTGATTATAGGTGCTAGCCCACTGTGAATTACATAGGGCCAGAGCTGAGTGGGAAAGACTTGGTGTTCCTGGGAAATAGTAATATTTCCTGAAGTAGAAAAGTTCATTTGCATCGAGGAAAATGTGCCTTCACATTTATAACATTTCTATTAATGTCAAATCAAGCCAGGTGTATGATCGGTGAGTAATGCGTATACATCTATGTGTGTATAATATCACAAAGAGAAGGGGACAAAGCGGCAGGATAGCAATGGCAATTGAAATAAAATCTAATACCTTCCAGAGCTCATTCTATTTTATTTTTTCTCTGGAAAATTATAAAATTAGGAGCACTGTTATTCACGGGGAAATGGGGCGTCTTTATCAGTCCTCCTAGTTCATTGGCAAATGCCGAATAAAACGATAATCTTATTTAAAATAACACCGACAGATGATTTCCAGACATGTTAGTCACATGCACCTCTATTCTGCCACTGCAATGAATCTGCGGGAGGAGAAAGGGTCCGTCTGGCTGACAGCCCCTTGTTCTGAAAATACTGAGCTCAACTTTGAAATCACAGGGCACAAGTTTGCTTGTCTAGCCGGGAGGGAGGGGGCTGGCAGAGGGGTGGGGAGTATGAGTTAGCGACATTCTGGAACACAGATGTAGAAATTACAACTTCTCAATAGAAAAAAAAATCCACTGGTCTCTTCTGGAGTGACCACATGGTAACATATGCTTCCCATGGAATTATCCCACATCTATTACTGGATGTAGCCATTAAAGAGAGAGTCTGGACTCTTGAATATCTGGAAATAAATGTTGCTAATAAACAAGTCCATTATTTTGCTAAATTCCCGTTCCAATTATCATCTTGGATGATTCTGCTCGTAACACTGACATTAACAATTTTCCGGATTCTGAAAATCCCCAGACCTTGAAACTGGATTAGGTTTGGCCAAACTAAACTAAACTAAGACTATCCGTCAGCTTTCCTCTCGGGTTAATCTTTTCCTAACTCCCCCAGTGTGCTGACTTTAACAACTAAGCTCTCTCCCCGACCCTCGCAGATCAGCAGATCTCCAAAGCAGTTCCCAAAGGGTAGCGGACACACGTTTACTGACAAACTGCATGGGGAAGGGAAAGCAATTACCGTCTCCTCTGTGGTTTTATATCAATTGGCTTGTTGATTGCACATGGCGATCCATGAACATAAGCACTCCGGAACCTAGCCACCTTCCCCAGGCGTAGGTACTCACAGCTGGTTGGCAGACTCATTGTACCAAAAAAAAAAAAAAAAAAAAAAAATCAGGAAGTAAAAGCAAATCTCGGTGGCCAGCTCAGCATTCCTGGGAAGGCTGGAAAGAGCGTGTCAGACAGTGGATGTCGGCCATTCGCTGCTCTGGTCGCTGGGTGCTGCTTTTTCTTCAAGAGTAAACGGGTGTCTCTCGGAGGCTACATGTTCTGCCTTGTTTTCTGTTCATGGATACGGAAGCTTGTTGCTTGTTTCTAATCAGAGTTGTGCTCCAGCCACTCATTGGCTGAGCAGAGGAACAAGAAATTCTGTAGCTCAACAAACGCCTGTTTCCACTCAGAGCTACCCTCTGAGGAGGCAGCAGGTTTTAGTCCATTTCCCTCTAAGGTCTCGGAGGATGACAACCTAACGCAACAGTGGTCGAATAGCCAGTTGTTTGCCTATATAGCAAGCGTGCATGTGATAGGCAGAGCAAAATCAATTATTGCTCTAACTGACTATAAAATATTAGAAAATGGGCTGGGCACATGGAAGTGATTATGGTGGCTTTCCAATTATCAGGATAAAAACTTGAGTTCACAATGGCAGTGAATTCAGCCTCTTGGGGGCAGAAAAATTACAAACAAAAGTACATGTGTGACAATACTACCTAATTCCTGATTCCGTCCTTCGTTAGCCACACCCAGAAGTGTGAATTTTCCCTGTTTTCTGGGTGAAGAACTACTAAAAAACTAGAAGCAATGCCTTTGTTAATTTAACACAATGAAAGACAAGCTGGAGAAATTGGAAAAGATAGCAAGTAATTCTGCCCAAGGCATCGGTCTCTGGATGAAGTTACAGCCTTTAGAGCCCTTAGCTATTAAGACCGTTCAGTCATCTTCTCCAATGAGCCCACCCCGGACCCTTATGTGTGCAACTAGAGATGGCAGGCATGTCGAGTATGGGGCAATTTTGACAGGTGAAAGATGATTTTTACCTGAATGCGGTGGTGAACACTTGAAATATCAGCCCTTGGAAGTTGAGGCAGAGGGATTGTGAGTTTGACCCTAGCCTGAGTGAGACAGAAAATGGCATCCCTCAGAAGCTGAGCTAGAAGACAGTACTGTGAAGACAATTTCTTTGTTAGGATTTGAATATAGATAAACAAATTCTGTAAAAGGTTTTAATATTAGTGTTTGTATGTATAAAAAGTGTGTGTTGTGCATCTGTACTTATGCTGTGTGTTATGTATGATGTGTGTATATGGCTGTTTATATGTATAACGTTTTTTGTCTGTACGTATGGGGGTGTGTAGGTATGGTATGTGCATGCATGTGTGAATGCATGAAGTGTGTGTAGGTATGATGTGTATGCATGTATGTAGCATGTATGTAAGGTATATGTATATGTGTGCATGTGTATATGTATGATATGTGTATATGTATGATGTGTGTGCATATATGATGTGTGTGTATGTGAATACAAGGGTAGAGGTGCCATGTCTTGTGCATGGAAATCAGAGAACATCCAACCACTGGGAGTCAGTTCTCTGTCTTCTCAGTTAGACCCGGGAACTGAACTCAAGTGGTCATTCGTTCACAACAACCACTTTTATCCACTGAATCATCTTAGTTATCTTGTCTGTCATACACAAAGAGTTCATTTAAGAGTCATGGAAGTGAGTGGTGGACCACACCTTTAGTTCCAGCAATCAGGAAGCAGAGGCAGGCAGAGGTCTATGTGTTCCAGTTAGCTAGGTCCAGGTCAAGCCAGGTAATGTAGTCTGACTGTGTCTCAAGAAAATAAAGTCTCAGAACCAGTGTGATAAAAAGAAAATTGTATTGCTTCAACAATAGTGGCTAAATTCAGACACTAATTGAGAAAATGGGTACAACTTAAATTCAGGAAGTTTACAAATGTAGATGACTTGTTCTGTTTGAAATAAATATTTCTATCTAATCATTTTATTTTATATATTGTGAATCATAGGAAGATGATGTAAGATTTTTAAAAACATGATGTAGCTCTCTTTGTGCCCAGAATGCCATGAATTTACTGACTCTGGGAATTCACCTATCTCATCTTCCAAGTTGTAGGGACTAGAGATAGGTACCAAAAGGTCCGGCCATATTCATTTTAACATATGACATGACACAGAACTATAGAAACAAACCTGTCTTTTCTTAATTCACATTAATTGCTTTTTTCTTAATGTTTACCAATATATTTATTTTTATTAATGCTACCAAATATGTTTAAGCAAATGTTCACATACACATATCTGTAATATGTGCATACAAACACACATGTGTGTCTCATACATGTGTGTGAATGCATACAAACATACATGTCTCATACATGTGTGTGCATGGGTGTGCATGTGTATGTGCTTGTATATGCGTGCATGTACATGTGTGTATGTATATGTGCTTGTTCATGTTTGTGCATGTTTTGAGGAAATTTGGTTTGGAGAATTTGGATCTTGTCACACACAATCTGTAAATATTTTTGTACCTAACGAACAGTTTTAAAGTCAATGCATGGCAGTCTGGTGAGTGGTTTTTTTATAGTACATGGGAGCACATAACATGATTTGGCTAATATTTCTCCAACTAGTTCTTTTTAGGTACTTAGAAGCTCAGATTCTATTAATAAGAAAAATAATTTCATTTTTTTCCAGATAGCTGCTTTTTTATTTCTGAATTTAGTCACTAGGTAAAAATGATAAGCATTTTCTTCTCAGTGGCTATGGCAGTTCACATCCCATAAATCTTGTGGGCACACATCAATTTCCCTACACTATCACAAAAATTATTTCTGTTATTCAAGTCTGCGTCTCTGTAGTGTAAAGAGAGGTAACTGGGTCTTGGAGATACACAGTTGATAAAAGTTTGTCCCGCAAGCCTGAGAACCTGAGTTTGATCCCTAGCACTCATGTAAAAACCCAGGTGTGGTGGCAGTTCCCTGAAATCCCAATGATGGGGAAGCTAGAAAGGCACATCTCCGGAGCTTGTTGGCTGGCCTGCCAGCCTACCCTGAGTGATTAGCCCCATGTCCCAGTAAGAAGTGATGTCTCAGAAAACCAAAGAGTTGGCTCATGAGAAATGATAGACAAGGGTGATCCCTGACCTCCGCACACCCAGGCACACAGGACATGGGGAATCTTACATATAAAATGCTCACACATACCATGAAAGCGACGAAACACACATAACGTTAAACATGAAGCAATCTCAATAATACAGAGTGACTTTACAGAATTCCTTGTTGTTGCAAAACTCGTATTAAGGTGCCTACAAAGGTAAGGTCATCCTTCTTAATCTGAAAGCACTGGAGTATAAAGACATGGGTTATAGAGAAATAATATTGTATAACTGGGATAGCACCCCCAATTTTATCACATGGGGGTGGGACCTAGTGACTGTCAACCTTGACATGCATGACAGCAGGATCTAATCTAAGGGGCCATTGGACTTCCTCTTCTGTTCCATAATATTACCAACAATGGCTTAAGGAAGCAAGATAACTTCGGAGCTTTGTACAGTAGCAGAGAATAACTTTCACATGAAAAATTCCCCCGAGGGGAAACATGAGTCCTCTCAGGGGTGAAATTCTTAGCAGGGACAGTTCCATTTATACCTGTGCAATGGTTTACCAACATTCTGGCAGGGACTCCCGGGGATTAATTGTACATAAAAGGGGATGAGAAGGGATTACTGTGAAGATGCAACCTGCCAAGAGTCCAGAGTCGATGAGAACTCTGGCTGGTATGAAGGAAGTGGCCTGGTGGGGAAAACAGAATGTTCCTGTTTTCAACAGCTTCCTGGCTGTGGGTCTAGACTGAGTAGCTGGACACTTGACCTTTGAGAAAAATGAAAACAGCCTGGAGAACTGAGTCTCATCGAGAGGCGAGAACCTTAGTCCATTCAGGTTGATAGCAAAACCAGAGCTAAACTCTTCCTAAGAAAACTCTGACCCATCTATTTTGCGCTGATTTGCACACTCTGATTCCTGGGTGACAAGCATGGAGCCCAACATAAATCCCATTCATCACACCATTAGCCTGAACTCTTGAGGCCATTCAGACAAAGGCAGACATAACACAGCAGTGTGTGCAACATCAATTTCCTGCAGCGTGTTAGCTCTAAAGCTGGAAATGCCCAGCGTAGTAACAAACACAGATGCCAGCAAGTAGCGATTTGAGGCCTCAGAATTTCCCACATTCTAAAGACAGTGGCATTTATTAAAAGAAGGTTCTTTTGGCTTATAGTCTGGCTTGAATTTGTCAATTGGAGAATCTGGCAGAACTTCTTTAGGACAGCAGACATCACCTGTCCATGCCCATTCCAGGGCACAAACATCAACACAATCATTTTTTAGGGGTTGTAATGTGAGTAGGGTAGGCAGCCCTGATTACATTCTACCAAGGGGAAGCTGGAGATCAAATGTCTCTTCAACTTTCAGGGTTGTTGCTGATTCTACTACCTATATTTCTTAGTCAAGGCACCCAAGAAGAGGCTTCTAATCCCTTTTAGGTACTGAAAAACACCAAACAGACAAAACACCAAAAACAAAAACCAAAATAAAACATATCTTTATTCAGAGTCCATACCTTCCTGCTTCTTAACATGAACTACTGCCAGGAAAACTCCACCTGGAAGCCCCACAGATGCTTCATTGAGCATTGATAATTTGATTCTTATCTAGTCTTTTTTCCTACAGTTCCTCTCTCTCCATACGCCGCTCCTTGTATTTTCCAGGACTAACACCAGCCATCAAATGATCTGACCACTGATAACTGGGCTTCAAGTGGTAGAGACACGGATATCATTAACACCAACAACAGCAATGAAATATGGCTAACACTGACCAGCTGCTCCTTAGACGCTAGAGAGAGTATTAGTGGAATGGAAATAAGCCATGCGATGATCATAAGCACGTGAGTTCGGGCCATTTTGCCATGCACGTTTTTCACAAGGGATTTAGATGCACACCTTGAGTCACAATGAATGGTGGGAGATAGAGTAAGAGTTAGGTAACAGCTAATTTGGTGCTGACGATACAATGCCTTGTTTATCCATTGCACTTTCTTTGTCAGCATTATGTTTTTTTGCCTGGCATATTAAATAAGGCAACTATAGTAGCAGAATACTTGTGTACTAAAAATCTACTTACCTCCTCCCTTAACTTGCTTCTCTACTACTCTACAGAGCTATTCATGTTAACTACTGAGATTCATGGGAAGTAGTACAGACCCCATAGATTGCATTTGTGAGGAAATATGATTCTCTTCTGCAAAGGGTCTACTGAAATGCAATAGCAAATACAAAAATTCCCTTTTCTTAGCCGGGTGGTGGTGGCGCACGCCTTTAATCCCAGCACTCAGGAGGCAGAGGCAGGTGGATCTCTGGGAGTTTGAGGCCAGCCTGGTCTACAAGAGCTAGTTCCGGGACAGGCACCAAAGCTACAGAGAAACCCTGTCTCGAAAAACAAAACAAAACAAAAAATTCCCTTTTCTTAGAGAGTTGAGAGTGTGTGGATTTTAATTAGAGGTAAGTGACAAATGCTTGCCTTGTTGCTGACAGTTTCAGCTCAATAAATAAAAATTATCCCATCACACAATCAACCATTTGAATGAACACAGAATCCTGCTGTGTTTGGAAGCGCATTAAGAACTAAACTTTTGTTAATTAGTTAGCAAATCTCCTTCTATGAATGGTCATCCATCTGTGGTCAGGCATGGGAAATTTCTGGTAATCCACTCTGTAAATACAGCTTTCAGACATCTCAAAGTCCTATACACAATAGTCACAATCAGGGAGGAATACCAAAGGCACAGATAAAGAGTTAACAGCCATGGAAGTTGTTTCAGTGTTTTCTAAACTAGTAAAAAAAAAAAAAAAGAAAAAAAGAAAAAAAAAAAGACCCGTGTTGCTTCATTTCCCACTGAGGGTGGGAAAAAAACAAACATTGGGTCAGTGAGGACATCATGTATCTGTCAAAATGATGACACTGGGTAATTACCCTTAATATTTTCCCCGTATCCAAATCAGAATCTTCACTGATGGAGGTAACTGAACCACTTCTGGCAAGTAATGTTAGCATCCGAGATGTTAATAAGTTCTTGGGAATTCTGGTGATGTGACTTCATTTTCCAGTTACAAAGAATACAGAGGCACACTGTGTGCCAGTAGTCTAATCTCGAAATACTAAAATGAGACCAAAGTTTAGGCTGAACTGAAGTAGCAGCCCAGTCAGCAGAAGAAAACGGTGTTTCTTCATTAATGTTTCAATCAGGCCCACATGATTCAGGGCTTCCGGTTGCTACCAGCTATTTCAGTGTTAAATAAAGAGAAGTTTTGCTTTAGGATGTATGGAAGTGGAAACAAGTGGGTTTAATATACACTACAGGATCTGAAACACGATTCCTTTGACAGATGTCCTACACTACTTCCCACACTTTCAGACATAAAAAGCACAACATTCGCCAAGAAGCAAAGTGTTGCCAATGTTCATTTCTTAATGAATTTCCAACAGTTGGAGCCAGAGGAGAGAACTGAAATGCTTTGAAACTTGTTTCCAAATAATCAAATGCCTTGCATCATTATAAAACCGCAAGATGAAAAATAAGCATCCTGTAAGTTCATCCTTTGTCGACAAGCTGAGCAAAGAGGGGCGTCTTTGGCGAGCACAACTCTGTACTTACTTGTCAGATGGCTTTTAAAAATTGCTTCTTCCCCTGCACCTTTATAAATCTCTCAATTCATTTTTCTATTGCAGTTAGTCAGCCAGCCAGTATTATCTGAACATGGATTTTTGTATACATAGTAGTAGATGGTGCGATGTCTACCGAAGAAAAATATATACTTGTATATAAAGAATTCATTTCATGTCCAGTTGAATGCTTCAGGAGAGAACTAATTCCAATGGATATTATGAACAGTGAATGTATTTGAAAGATAATATTCTTTTTATTATTATTAGGTTTATTTCTGATTCTAATAGATTGCCAGTTCAGGCACCCTCTCCACTATTGCTAGAAGTTTTAGCTGGGGTCATCCTAGTGGATTCTTGGGAGTTTCCCCGGAGCCAGGTTTCTCTATAACCCCCAAATGTTGCCCCCAATGGGATACAATTCTTAACCTTGTACTGAACCTATAATTTCACTTTTTCCTTATATTTTAATTTTAATGGTCTTTATTTTTATGGAGCAGATTATAAAACAAAATAGACAAGTTCATAGCATATTTGTCTTTGAATTATCTGTAAAACATAATGAATGCCATACACATAGTTCTACAGTGTTTAATATGTTACTCTCTACAGTGCTGGTACCCAGTAAATGTTCATTAACACACACACACACACACACACACACACACAACCTGTGCTTTTATTTGAATCTTTACTCATCTGGGGGCCACCACCCAGCTCCCAAATAAATCACACTCATGGAGATTTATTCTTTCTTATGAATGCCCAGCCATAGCTTGGCTTGTTTCTAGTCAGCTTTTCTTAAATTATTCCATCTCCCTTTTGTTTCTGGGCTTTTACCTTTTTCTATTTCTGTATATCTTTTCTTTACTTCTTACTCTGTGTCTGGCTGTGTGGCTTTAACAGCTCTGCGGCTGTGAGGTTGGTCCCTGGTGCTCCACCCTCCCTTCTTCTTTCTTTCCTCGATCATTTCCCAGATTTCTCCTATTTATCCTGTCTGCATTTCAGCCCCACCTATCTCCTGCCTAGCTACTAGCTGGTTGGCTCTTTATTAGACCAATCAGGTGTTTTAGACAGGCAAGGTGACATACCTTCACAGAGTTAAGCAAATATAACATAAAAGAATGAAGCATATCTTTGCATCGTTAAAAAATATTCCACAGCATAAACAAATGTGACACATCTTTAACAAATATTTTACAGCATATACATATAATCTACCATCAACTTCTTGAAGTCTAGGACAATGCTCTCCACTTAGCCTAAGTAATACACAGCTGCTGTGTTGGAAGTTATTAAATGAGTGTCCCCTCTTTCTCTCAGAAGCATGGTGTGGATTATAAATTATCTAGTTATCAACTGACTTGGGAGGTGTACATTTACATGGTTGCCTTCGCCATGTGGACAAAAGCAGTGCAACTGTAAACAGGGCACGCTACTCATCTTTCCTTCTTCAGATCCTGACAACTCCGGGAAACATGGTAGACAACAGAAAAACTCACGATAAACTCTTAGATGGATCAAGTCTAGAGAAGAAGAGGGAGATGATCCGGATGAATAACGACCCAGATCCCCTCTTCAATTTAGATATACATAAAGCATCTTTTGGCAATAAAATCCACACAGCCGTGGGATGTCAGTCTTATCAAAACTTCATTCAGTACAATTCCTGGGTTGTTTATAATAGAAAAAGAGGTCATGAATGAGATTTTTGGTTTCACGGTCAAGGAAATTTAATTCACAACCCTGCACTGCCATAGAATGCGTAGATAGCCACAGGGGAGAAATTGTGCCTTTTAACAATTGTCTCTATGATACTTAAGCCCTAGTCTTCTATTCTGCAAACATTTGTCAAGTTCCTGTTTTGGGGATTAGGACTGCAGAAGCAAACATACCAGACAGGTACTCCTGCTTTCATGAAACTGATTAAGCAGGGCACATAAGGAGTGTTACCTTGACAGAAAGAAAACGGCAAGGCATGGTCACAGGATTTCAGCGATGGCAACAAGAATGGGGACTGCCTCACTGACATGAGCCCAAGGATTTTGGACCTTTCCCTGATGACTGACTCAAAAGGAAATAAAGGGGATCCAGGCATGAAAGTAAGTGTGAGAATGTGCAGTGCTTGGAGCAATATTTAGTATGTTACAAAGCAAATAAAGAAGATGCCTTCAACATGTAGCAGGTGCAACCATGACACAGCAAATCTCTTATACAAAGGGGATAAATTCAATGACTTAGAAATTACCCATTACTGAGATTTAACAAGTCCCTAAACTGAAACATCTTCTTTGATTAATGGAAGAGAGCCATTTTTTTCCCGGAAATGCTCTATTTCTTTGTTGGTGAACTCTTTCTGTCTTAGTTACTAGATAGTTTAGTATAAGCAATTGGGATTTAGCAAACCCACTGATTTCTTGTGAAATTTGATGAGTGAATCCAAAACATATGTAGGAGACAATGTAAAGACAATTATAGAAAATGTAAATTAAGACTAAGTCAGTCCTGATTAACATAAGATGTCATTATCTGCCTTATTTAGGGACAGAGCTGGTTTCACAATCCCAGAGAACCTAGACAACAATGCAGACCCTAAGAGAGACAGACATGGATCTAAACTACATGGGAAGTAGAAAAAGACAAGATCTTCTGAGTAAATTGGGAGCATGGGGACCATGGCAGAGGGTAGAAGGGAAGGGGAGAGCAAAAAATATATAGATCAATAAAAACAATAAAAAAGAAAGTAAAATAAAAACACCAAAAATTTTAAATAGCTTTTGAAAGTTTATACATTCTTTCTTATTCTCACTACACCAATGGTAGCATATAAATTCATGGGCTGACACTGCAAGAATTTTTATGGTTAAAATGACTATCGAGTGCTTGGAATTGTCAAATTCTATACTGAGGATTTCTCACACAATGCATTCTCCCAGGTGGAGGTTGGCTGAAGTGCTGCCTTCTTCCAAGGCTAAACGAAGAGAAGACAGCATCAATGCCTGGCACAGAAACCAACTGCAGCATGGATGCATGGAACAAAAGGCTCATCTTCGGACAGATCTAACTACTGAAGATTATTTGACCTTACGAGTACTGTTCCTTGATGCTACACCTTAGATCCCTGCAGTTGTCTAGAGATTTTGTTCTCCATTTTGGGCCACATAGTCTAATATTTGAAACTCTTTATATTTGAACCTCTAATTATTTTAGTGTATACACACACACACATATTATATGCAAAGACAGGACCTCATGTAGCCTAAGCTAGCTTTAAAATTGCTTGCTTTGTAACCAAGGACAACCTTGAAGTTTGTGTTCCCGGTCTCCACCTTCTAAGTACTGGAATCAGCGGCATGTACCATCACATCTGGCTTATGCAAGTTTTCAGAGATTTGACCACCCTGGAAACATGTTTCCAGGATGACACATCCTGCTTGTCAAATTCTCCTAAAACGTGGTGTCAGAACTAAATCTAGTATCTGGTGTGTGGTATGAGTCTTGTGGGGCAGAGAGAAGACTGCTCAGCCTCAGTTTTCATATTGGAGAATGTGGCTTGTGGCAGTGTCAACAGATTCTTAATTTCAGACTAATTATGATCTTGAAATCCTGTCCATTTTAAATAGTAAATATTGGGTATTACTTGTGACTCTGCTGGATATTGACTGTTTCTTTCAAGTCCACATTGCTGTGCTTGCCGTGTTGAATGAAGGATCTACCATTCAGAAAAATCATCTACTCAAAATTTCTAATTTATATAGTTCAACCAGTCACACACATATCTACCTGGATTTTTCAACCAACCAATAAAGTCACCATTATATGGTTATACCACAAGAGGCTCTAAAACACCTTACCCCAATAAAAGTACATTTTGTTACAGTATTTTCATGATTTATCAGCAAAGTGATATTGTGAATGAGGATTTGTACATTAGGAAATTGAAATGGCAACAGGGGTTAAGACTAGGTGTTTTTCATGAATGAAACTGAAGTCTCCTGAGAAAAGTAGACATGACATAACTTAGAAGATCATCAGCTGTTGTTTGATTGCTTTTAGAACGAGCAATCAGGTTAGCTGAGACTGAGGTAGTAATATACCTGCGGACTTGTGCACAACAAGCCTGGTACCCTAGGAATTTGGAAGGCAGAGGCAGGGAGAGGATGACAAGTTTAGTCTTCCTGGGTAATGGAGTATCTTTTGGCAAGGATGAGCAACTTAGTGAAATCATAACTCAAAATAAGAAGAATTTTTTCTTAAAAAAAAAGACCCTGAAATGTAGCTTGGTAAGGGGATATATGTCAGTGGTAGAATGCTTGTCTAGCACTCCCTAGGTCCTAGACGCAACCCCCAAGTGCCTCCCCAAATACATACATACATACATAAATACATACATAGTTGGCCAACAGCAAGTGTATATGGTTCATCTTAAAAGAAATGCCAAATTACAACATCCAAGTCTTTGAGTTCATTCTGATATAGACTCCTTGGCTAAACAAGCATACAATCCAAGGGGAAGAGTGATTGACATTTAGAGGAAATTTCAAGGAGAAAGCAATCTGCCCGAGAAGAGCATTTAGATAAATGACACCCTTCGCCTGGAGAGGAGAAGACAAGGTGATTGAATGGCCTGTTCCAGAGACCTTTTACAAAGAATAATGATGTCTACTGAATCCTGTTGTCTCTCAGGAAGATTTGTTTTAGTTGCAGTTAAATTAAAAGCAGCAGATGGGACACATGGACTCGTGAAAGGAACCTGATGAAAGGGCAGACACCAACAATTCTGGGATCTCATTGAGAGAGACCTTCAAAATATCCTCAACAACCACCCCTAACCCTCCTGCCAGAGAGTGTCACACAGGAACAGGCCAGGTTAAGGACAGTGGTCCTACACATGTGAATTACACATGGTTAGAGTCTGTCATTGTGCCACGAGTTTGCACTACTGAAAATCAATGCATTTAATCATGATTTTCCCCCCCTACTAAACATCACTTTGAGAGACATAAAAGGAGAATAAAATCGCTGTTATTCTCACAAAGTGTACAATATTTCTGAGGGGGAGAAGGACTTCAATATATACATTTTCAGTCAATATAAACCACTATGTCATTTGAGAGTTAGACACAAAATGTTGCAAGACTTCAGGAAACACCGACACCCTCCCTGAAGCAATCTCATTGGATCTGCACAGACATTCTCACACTCTATCATTCTAGGCACAACACAGAATCACTAAGACGAAATAGATCACATGGCTTCTGGACTACAGATGACAGTTTGATCATTTCTCATAAAACTGACTCAAAGATGTCTGGACAGCTCGTACCATCCCCAAAGCGTATTTGATGCCAACTTCACAGCATATGGTGCACACTTTATTTATTTATTTGTTTTATTTCTCTAAAAGAAATGGCAGAATTTCTGCACTGTGTGTTCCACTGGGGAAATCTCATGTCCTCTGCTGTTCTCCTTTCAAATACAGGAAAATCAATGATGTAATTGCGTGGAAAGGAGGCGAGGTCACCTGAATCACCAAAGCCATTCCCATCATGAACAGCAGAACCCTAAATCTAGAATTTGTTTAACATGATTATTTTTCTATCACAGACAATATTAAACCTCAAGAGAACAGATGGTACAAGCATATTTGAAATCATACAACCGAGTGGGCTTTCTAAAGCACGAATGTGGGTTAGCAGGGTAGATACATTGGGTATTTGACCTCTGCTTAGATTTTGTTACTACACATTCTAAATCAATAATTTTGCTCAAGTAAGGAGTGTTCCTTTCTTTATCCTGATGTTTTGTATATATATATATATATATATATATATATATATATATATATATGTATATATATATAGTTTCATATATATATATATATGAAACAATGGGAGAAAAAAAATCACCCAGTTGAGTTTACTTAGTAAAAGAAATGCATAAGAACAAAGAAAAATAGATGGGCTATCTTGTGTGGTACAGTGGAGAAATGTCTTTTCTTTGATAAGCAATTAAGGCTGAAATATTGGCACCATGGAGCAAAATGGCTAAACCCTCTCTCTACTGCCTTCATGGAGTGATACCTTATTCATATAGAATATGATATCTCAAGTGCCATGCTGCTTGGAAGCTCATAATAGATAAGGGAGATTGTGTCTCTTAGCATCAATGTACAATATTTATTTTTACAATATTTTGTGTTATGTGATATTTGATCACATTGTGTGAGGATGTCTCTGTTTTACCTCACCTAACTAAAGCATCTTCTGATTGGCTTAACAAATTGAATGGCTAATAGCTAAGCAGGAGAGGATAGGTGGGACTTCCAGGGAGAGAGAGGAAATTGGAGAAGAATCAGAGAGGCAGAGAATTCACCAGCCAGACATGGAGAAAGTAAGACATACAGTGTGGAGGAGAGGTAATGATTCACATGGCAGAATTTAGTTGAATATAAATGGGTTAATATAAGTTTTAAGATTTAAGAGCTAGTTGGGAACAAGCCTGAGCTAAGGCCAAGCTTTCAGGCTTAATAATAAGTCTCTGTGTCATTATTTGGGAGCAGGTGGTCCAAAGAGAGATCAGTTAAAATAATGAGATAAATAAGACAGCCCTCTGGGAAGTTTAGGTATTTTTATCAGTATATATTATTTCATTTTTATTAGTATATATTAACTATGCATATTCCACAACATGTTAACAGGGTTGGATGTGATATTTCAACACACATGTGCAGTGTGCAGTAATCAAATCCAGCCCATCAGCGGCAAGCTCACATCCTGGCTGATGACTTTGGGCAGTCTCCATTAGCATCATCAGTTTATTTCTGTTGCTATGGCAAACTAAATGAAGCTAGGTGCTTCTTAAAAAGAGAATAGTTTTATTGGTTTGGGAGGCTCAGTGGCATCTTCCCAGCTCTGATAGACATCTTATGTCGGATGACATCAAGAAGACATGACAATGGCATACATGTGTAATGAGAAGAGTCATGAGACTAGAAGCCAGAGAGCAAAGAGGAAGAGAATTGTATTTTATTCAGTCCAGGTCTTAGGAGCGAGAGATACTGTTCACTGGAGTGTAGCATTGATTCTTCACAGGGAAGCACCCCGATGATGAATCAGCCTTTTCTAAGATCCATCTGAAGAAGGACACACTGTGGCTGACAGTGCCAAGCTTTCAACATATGCATCTCAGCATGCCTAGCTGCCAGTCAACTGGAAGTGATGTTATTGGAGGAGGGAAACAAAGTGTGGTGGATGGAAGAAGCCCAGGGTGGGCTGGTCACACCCGTTCCTCTGTCACTTACAGACTGCCAGATCTGTACTCCTGCACAGAGGTTCATATACACCCAGCCCAGTCTTCGCTATTCCCTTTGATATGGCATTTAACGAATGTAGAACGTGCCCCATGAAAGTTGAAATGTGGTTTCTTTTCAACACTCGTAAAGTCGGAGACATGGAATTTCTCCACTCCCACAAGAGAGACGGCAGGGTTAGAGCCTCGCCTTGCTTCTCTCTCTTCTTCTTGAGTGCACATAAAATATGACCAGTCGGCATCCTGCTCTGTTGCCATGGCTTCTTTGACAAGGGATGAACTCTACACCCCTGGAAATTGTCTAGTAAGTTCAACCTTTTACTCTCTTAAGTTGTGCTTTGTCATAGCAGTTTATTGCAGCAGCAGAAAAGAAACTAACACACTAGAGCTAAAGAAATCCCCTGGGCTGGCTCAAAGATAGCTCCGGTAACTGAAAGACTTACCTAGCACATTTTGACAATTTGGATTTTTAGTATAACGAGGGCATTGGTTCAGTAAGAAACTTACAATGGAGAAGAGCAAGAAAATTTTAACTTTACCATTGTGCTACCTGCATGTTTTCATATAAAAATATAAACCTTGTATGAAACATTATATAAACAATACTTATAATCTATAGGCTATTTTACCTATATTCACTTAAGTAAAATCCCCATGAAATAGTATGAAGATTCTTCCAAACCTATAAGCCAAATTGCAAATTTAAACTAGTATTGCCCAAATGGTTTATTTCAGTGGATAAACAGATCCTATTGGTTGAGTGAAAATGAGTGACGCTAGAGTTAAAGTCATGGGGATATGTCTTGGGGGAGCTATCATTCCATTCCATTTCTAGGGTGCATAAGACGACAGCCTCTTGAGAGTTACTTTCCATGTTGACCCTATTTGGCATTAGCTAACTGGATCATCCACTTTAAGCAGAGATTTACTGCCAAAGAACTTTTGGCAGCCTCAGAGAACCAGCTCTACCTTCCCCAGATGGAGATAAGACATCAAGGAATTGAAACAAAATGTGTAACAAGGGCTCTGAAGAGAAGCCTCAAAGGGGAATTCCTGAGACATCATTACGACAGCAACGTCTCTGGACACGTTTCTGTTAATGTGATGTTGCTAAGTCTAGGGTTTATAGCAGTGTGAATGTCTTGGTGTGCATTAGTGCCTTGCCCCGATTTTACTCTCTCTGTTCTGTTTCTCTCTTCCCCCTTCTTCTCCATCTCTTCTGCCCTAAGCATCTGACTGTTGACAGAAGCAGGGATTTCTGTTTCATGCCCCAGTAGTCCCTAATGACAGTGAAGAGGGATTTTGTTTGTTTTCCAATTTCCTTCCTCCAACGCCTCCTTTCTTGTGCTCTAGGCTGTGATCTTCTCACTCTCTGTGCCCCAGTGTTCCCTCACCTATAAACAGTGTCAATGGATTGCTGGCTGGGCTGGCTACGGAGTTACTTACATTTTTACTGCACCAGGGTATTGTTATACTGTACTGCTAACACTTTAAAATTCCTAGCACATGCAACACCATGTGCAGTTCAAAGAACAATCTTTACAGTGCTGAGCTTGAAAGGTGTTTCCTTTGGGTCAACATGGAGGACGTGGAAGGGTACAGTACTTCGCACAGGCCAACAACAAGAAGCCCTTTCCCTAGGTGCATATGGTACAAGCCTACACCTTTCCCCTCTACATACTTCTGTTGACTCCAGAAGTTCAAGTCCAGAGGTTCCTCTTAGCCAATAGGAAAGACGACCGACTGAAGAGCAATGCTGGTAATGTTCTGAGACACCTAGATGCTGATGTGAGATGTGGTTCGTGCTCAAAGCTAAGCAGCTAATGAGCCCTCACTCAGAGCGCTCCACTGGTACCCACATTTATCTGCGTTACCTGGGATAGAATGGCTAAGCCATGCTGCTTGGTTTTTGACTCCCATTTTCTTGTAATTTTGGTGATTTAAATGAGAATGGCCTGTATCTACACATGTTTGAATATTTGTACCCTGGTTGGTGGAATCGTTTGGGAGGGGTTGGGAGGTGTGGCCTTGTTGGAGGAGACAAGTCACTGGAGGTGGGCTGTGAGGTTTCAAAAGCCCAAGTCAGGCCCGTCTCTCCTGCTTCCTGCTTGTGGATCAAAACTGATCTTTCAGCTAATGCTCCAGTGCCATGTCTGCCTAGCTGCTACCATGCAGCCCTCCAAGATGGCCACAGACCCACCCACTCCAGTGCCATGTCTGCCTAGCTGTTACCAGGTAGCCCTCCAAATTGGCCACGGATTCACCCACTGAAACTGTGAGGAAGCCCCCGATTAAATACTTTCTTAAAAAATTGATTTTGAGATTATAATACAATTGCAACCTTTCTCCCCCACAAACCCCTCCCGAGCACTATAAGCTGCCCTGTTTATTGGGTCTCTTTGCAGCAATAGGACAGTAACTGAGACACCTGGGATGGATCTGCTAAGCAAAGTCGTTAGGTTTGCTGCCATTTTCTTGTGGAATGAGTGTGGTCATGGAAGCTGGAGCTGCTGGGACAGGAAGACGCTGCTCACTCTCACCCTTCCACTGACTTCTCCATCTGAACAAGGAAGTGGTGGGGGATCTCCACAGGAGGGCCGATTTCCCAAATCACTTCACTTTATATCACATTATTTCTAGAAATTCTGAAAGACCAGATTGAGATCGGAACCTATCCCTTCATCTACGGAAAAGCACACAGACACATACACACACGCACACACACACACACACACACACACACATGCACCTTTATCAAATAGCAGCCGAGTAACAGAATCCAGCTGCTTTGTACACCTTGCTATTTGGTTGTTATTTTTTTTTTTCCAGCATTCTGTTCTATCTATCAGGTTGCTCTGTAGAGCAATACAACTTTTGGCTTATTTCTGAGATAAAATGCAAAGCCAAAAGCTCTATGCTGACTATGTAAATGATCTCTTAGTGCCAACTCATTGGCATTTCCGAAGCTAAGGTTTGGAAGAGATGGTTTGCTGAGAACATCCCACTGGGTGTGACAGCCAGTCACCATTAGGTGGGACCACAGCCTTTCCCTGCTCTGGAAGCTGCGCGTGCATCTGAGAGACGTGCTAGAACTTTTTCCTTTAAGAAATCATCTTTATTCATATCAAGAGACTTGCTACTCAGTATATCAATCTGCCAGTGTCAACTAGCGACAAAAGGAACAAGGCAGAAACGCATTTGAATGCAGGGTACGCTGTTTCCATCTAGTGGTCACAGGCTGCTCATGTAATGTAGCAAGGCGAAGGTGAACCAGGCCAGGACTGCCTACTTTTCCTGCATGCAATCACATGGGTATTTTTAAATTCTGGCAATGATTAAGCAGCCCATCTCCCAGTTTTCCCAAAGATCACAGCAAATATTCTTTCTTCTTTGAAAAATCTTGGCGTTCCCACTTACTACACACGGCAGATGACATTCCCACTAAAGAGCAAAGAAGAGCAAACAAAAGAAGCACGATCCAGGTCTAGTCACCAATGTGACAAACTCATGTACACTCACAGCTACCATTTCCATCATGCGCACACACACAATGCGTGCACATGTACACATACACACACGCATACACGCGCGTGCATGTGCACACACACACCATTTACCTACTCAGGTAAATCTGATCTCTTTACAACATTTGAAAAGCAGCCTCAACTTTTATCCCTCTGTCATACATCTTCCTGGCCTTCACTGCCTCCATTCTCCCCTCCTATTACACTTCCACCAGCCATGGCCTGATTTCTGCCCCTGCCACTGTGGGAATTTCCCTCCCCAGCTGACATGGGCTTCCCTGAACCCAGTGAACACTTCTCCCCTTCCTTCCGGTGTGCCCTCCTTTCTGCAATCCCTTTCCTCCTTCCTCTTGGTTTCCTCAGTACTGATTTTCTTTACCTCTTCTTCACTCTGTTGTGTTTCATGCTCAGTCTCTTCCTTAACTCTCCCTTTCAATAGCTCTTGTGTCCTCGCCTTCCTCGCCTCACCAAGGGCAATGTTAACCCAAATGACTCCCCTGGCTTCCTGTGATGGGCAGTTCACAGTCAGCCTCTTTGGTTCCACTTCTTTTCTGAACTCCAGACACATCTGCCTACCGGGCATACAGAAGGTTCCACTTAGAGAACCCCCCAAATGTCTCAAGCTCAACCAAGGATCTCATTCTCCTCCCAGTCTCCCCAGATGGATTCTGCCTACCCAGTTATCTTATCCTGACCTCTGGACTCCACCGAATCCTTCTATCTCTCCCATCAGCTCCTTTCTCCCCTACCTGCACCCGCATCCTGCTCCACATCGACATCAATATTTGCGATATTGTTTTTCAAATGGTCCTCGGCCTCCTTTCTAAGCAACTCTATACAATGGAGCCCCTGGTTCAACCTGAGTCAAATCCCCATGGTACCTTAGTATTACTAACTTATTGGTGTGGGCTCCAGTATTCTTCCTGACAAACCAAGGGCTCGTGCATCAGCATGCTCAATGTTGCTATGTCATTTTTGTGGGCAATTTCCGTGTTCCCAGGCTAGATGGTGCCAGCTACCTGTTCCACTGTAGGCCCATATTTTTACATGGTATGGTGACCAGAATCCCAGGCCATAGTTTGCACCTGCCACACAGGAGGTGGTGGGTCACAATAGGCACAAGGACGTGATTCCCTGCTGAGGCACAAAACTAAGACCAAGAACTAACACGAGCAAGCACACTTCAACTCCTTACCAGAGGACCTTCCAACAGATGCTGCCTTGTATATAATTATATAAAATCAGTATAATAATTATATATGTTTTATAATGTCAAGGAAGCATTGCACATGGAGCGTACAATTGCAGAGGATTTAGAAAGCACTTAGAACTACCACATAAGTGAAAATCCAAAGGAACAAAAATCACATACCTTAAGTGGACTAAATAAATTGCAAAGGAATATAAATATTAAAATACACAGGAAATAGATTAAATTCCATTGCAACATTCTCTTAAATGAAATTATAGAAAATTTTCTCAATAAATTAACATACACAGAGACACGAATTAAAGGGACGGTCTTCATTATCTTGTCTTTACAGAAGACAGTGGGATAAGACAACATTAAATTATCTAGAATAAGAATTGGCAGAAGCCAGCTATACTGGGAGATCAAGCAAGGTGAATCCAAGACATCAGGCTTGTTACTATGGAATAAGTATCCTGTGACTAGTGATTTACTGTGAGTAGTACACCCGAAATGACCTAGTTAGCTCCTGCTGAGTTGTCTGGATAGTGAGACAACTGTTGGCGGCTTCCCACTGCCTCCATCTTAGGGAAGCCTTCCCTCAAAACTTCCATTTTCCTGACTGAAGGGGCTTCTTCTCCCCATGTGTCCTGCGGCGCTCAGGGCACCTGGCTCTCGTAGAAAACTCTAATAAATGATGGCATCTTACAGCCTAGGAACTAAGAGGTTTTTCCGCACCTCCAGTATAGGATTCCTGTTTTTAGTTCCCCCAAAAGGGGTGTGGCAAGAGGGCTGAAGGAGGACTGGGAGAGGAGAAGCCTCTCTTTTCTGACGGTCACTTGAGTAACAAAGTCACTCAAAGCCTGGTCCTAAGTCATCCTCTATGCTGGTACGGTATAGAGGCCCGCTGTGCTATGCGATTACCATGTTAACCCATTCTCTATGCTGGTGTGGTATAGACCTGCTGTGCTGTGACTACCATGTTAACCTGTTCTCTATGCTGGTATAGTATAGGCCCGCTATGATGTGTGACTACCATAAGGAACACATCTGTCCTCAGATTGAGATGGGGAAGATGCTGGTTTCCTTCAGCAAAGACAAGCTCCAATGAATCAACTATTAAGGGCTTCTGACCACTCCCTGGGGCTCTTCTAGCAAAGTACATCACTCATTCTGTATATGGTATCTTAGATGGAGCAACATGTTTTCATACGAACACCAAAGAAATCTTGTCTGAAAGTTTGTTGAGATGAGAGGGATGTGTAGTACATTTCTCTCTCTCTCTCTCTCTCTCTCTCTCTCTCTCTCTCTCTCTCTCTCTCACACACACACACACACACACACTCTCTCTCTCTCTCTCACACACACACATACACACACACACTCTCTTTCTATCTCACACATACACACACTCTCTCTCACAAACACACACACTCACACACACACTGTCTCTCTCTTTCACACACACACACAAGCACACTCAAAATCTCGTTATGCATACACAACTCCTAGAAATAATTACCTCGTGGTGGAGATGGCAAATGACAAATCCTCGATTTTTATTTTAAGTGTTACATTTCTGAAATGTTTCAATTCTTTGCAAAAAAATAAGTTGCAAAAAGAGGGTCTAACTTCCAAGACAAACTGAGCAACCCCAAATGGACTTGATGTGGAAAGAGTAAGAACAGCAATAAGAGGAGGTGGGGGAGGAGGTGGTAGTGGTGGGGGAAGGGAATAATCTCAAAGCTGGTTGGAAAAAATAGAAGGGGAGGGGCGCTCATGGGAGGAGGGGGGAAGAGGTGAATATGTTCAAAATATATTGTATAAAATTCTCAAAGAACTAATAAAAATGTTTGTAAAGGAAAAGAAAAATGAGATACATGTTAAAAAGTAAAACCACATAACTTCTTTCAGCTCAATTTGGAAACAGAGCGTCTACATTTGTGACTACGGTGTGAGTCTACAGTTAGGGACTCCACAGTTTGTGATTTTGGGTTTATGTTCTAGACCATTCTGGGTTGCCAGCTAGGTCAGAATGCTTTTCCACTGCTGCCTGTCTTCAGTTCAGCTGAGATCAGTGCCAAGAGACAAGAGCTCAAAGGTTACAGGCTGATCCTTACAAAACCTGTCAATTTATTTTTTTCCTCCTGAATATTTTATGTGCCTTATTTTCTCGCTTTATTAACGTGCTGCACCGGTTCTATGCATAGCAGTTTCAGCTCCAGCTAATCATTACTGCAAGGAAAATGAGTCTTTTCTCCAGGACCTTGGGACAGTTCTTTTAAAATGATTTTTTTAAATTTTATTTTACATTCCAAGCACAGTTCTCTCTCCCACCCCTCCTCCTGCTATCCCTCACCTTCCCTTCATCCCACCCCCATCCACTCCTCCCAAAGGGTAAGGCCTCCCATGGGTATTATAGAAGGCTGTTTGTTTAGCTTCTCTAGGATCGCGAATTATAGGCTCAATGTCCTTTATTTATGGCTAGAAACCAAATATGAGTGAGTACATCCCATGTTCCTCTTTTTGGGTCTGGCTTACCTCACTCAGGATAGTGTTTTCTATTTCCATCCATTTGTATGCAAAATTCAAGAAGTTCTTGTTTTTTACTGCTCTAATATGTATATATTAAGAAAAACATATAGGCATCCTCCTGAATATTAACCTTCATCAGGCGATGAAAGGGGACAGAGACAGAGACCCACATTGGAGCACCGGACTGAAATCTCAAGGTCCAAATCAGGAGCAGAAGGAGAGAGAGCACAAGCAAGGAACTCAGGACCGCGAGGGGT
>NW_026067997.1:719052-729666 GCF_014885135.2 Alexandromys fortis
CTGGTGCCCAGAACACTCTATACATAATAAATATTTAAAAAAAAAAGAAAAAAAGAAATCTTTAATAAATAAATAAATTAAAAATTAAAAAAAATTAAAAAAAGAAGGCTGTTTGTCCCAGCCAGGCAGAACCGAAATAACCACACAGAAACTATATTAATTAAATCACTGCTTGGTCCATGAGTTCTAACTTCTTATTGGCTAACTCTTACATCTTAATTTAATCCATTTCTAGTAATCTGTGTATAGCCATGTGGCTGTGGCTTACAGACAAGATTCCAACTGGCATCTGTCTCTGGCGGGGCTACATGGCTTCACCTCTGACTCCACCTTCCTTCTCCCAGCATTCAGTTTAGTTTCCCCCACCTAGCTCCTAAATTAGCAGATTTATTTACTCCCTAAACCCAAAAATGCAGGTAGCAGGGTGACTCAGGTCTTAAAGGCTAGGTTAACAAACAAACAAAAAATTTACAACTAGTAACTTTTTTGGGTCCATGGATGGAGAGAACTTGTAGATGCCTGACTCTAATAGGTAAACATTATGCATAAAATCCACTAAGTAGGGCAGATGGGGAACAAGGGAAGGTGTGCTGTACACAAAACTGTCCAGATATGAGCCATTCAGTGATTCTCTTATAGTAGAACAAACTGCATCATTCATACTTAAAACCCTTACTATTTTTGACAATCCACCATTGCTCCAGTATGTTAAAACAAAGGAGGCAGGAAGAGTAAGGGAGCAAATCCCTTTTAATGAGGTCTTTCTGATCTATCTTCAGGCAGAATCTGCTTTCATTACTAAGTATTTATTTGAATTCTATATCTACAGATTCCTGCATCACTGATATGTAGTCTTTTGAGTATATTTAAGTCCTCTTCATTAGACTAAAATCGGTGAGTATTTATTTTATGACTAGAGTATATACATCATGGTTCAGGGTCACGTAGGGACCTTTTACTGGAACTTGAGGAAGCATATTTATTAACTAGATGACATCAATAGGGGGTCAGAAAGAAGACTTGGTTGAAAAGGTAGGAGGTAGATGCATTCACATTAAACTGAAACACGAGTGTTGTTGTGAACTCATGTGGGAATCTCCCAATGTTCTGAACTTCTGGTGTGAATCTTCACTGACTATGGTGGTCCTTGATCCAGATGGAGGACATGATTAAATCAGCACATACATAGCACCCCTAAGCAAGGGCACAAAAGAGACAGAGCACAAGTTTTGCTTTGTTGCGAACTGTGAAGATGTGAGCACCATTCACAGGCTATTCTGAGGGTGGAGGAAGGCAGCCACAGAAGCCACTTGCTCAACCAGGGCTTTCTCTTACAGTGTAGGGGCAAAGGTTCACCTGTGTCACCGAAGTTGCTATAAGGACATTATCACAATCATTCCAGCATGAGTTTCTCATCATTCAACCAAGCAAGGGCTCAGTGAAAGCAAGAGAAGTGTGTCAGGAACACTCTGATAATGGGATCAAATGAGAGGTACTACTTAGATATTTCATTCAACTTCCTCTCTGGGTGCTATTTACTTAGAACATGGGGTATCTTGGGATGTTAAAGAATTTCAGATCAATTAGGAAACACATAAATAATGAAGCAAGGATATGTGTAAGGTAGGCAGTGTCAATGAATTTGCTCTAAGTACACATACTATGAATTTCTATCTCCTGGGAAAAGAAGATAAAGTATTGAAAGGAGGAAACAAGAATTTTTCAAAGCCTGAATTTGAATATATACGGGCCTCACTTTCTATCCGGTAAAGCCTTTCATTGGCTTACCATCATTTTTTTTCAAAGTCTTTAAATTTTATTTATTTTTGATTGCGTGTGTGTGAGAGACACATGCATCTGTTGAGGTATAAAGACATCTTGTATGGCATCAGTTCACTCCTTCATTGGGTCCCTGGGATCACACTCAGGTTGCTAGGTGTGGGAGCAAGTTCCTTAACCCCTGACCATCACAGCAGCCTGGCTACCATCCATTCTTGGGATGTAAGCGAACTCTATTATGCCCATAAGGCTGTGCCTCTGGTGGTCCTAACTGTCCTTATTAGATTCATCCTGAATACCCTTGTCCCAGCACAGCAGCCTTCTTCCGGTAAACAGTCCTCTTCTCATTGTTTCCAAGTCTAGATTTTGCACATCCTACTCCCGGATACTGACTTGTTCTATTTTTTTTTTTTGTGTGTGTGTTCTACCACCTTGGCTCTACCACTATCGCTCATGGAACACACATGAGCATATATGTGCATACACTGACACACAAACATATCACAAACATATGTGTGTATATGCTTGCACATGTACACGAAGTACCCTCCAGAGTTTACTCTTTCTTACATAATAACCAGGTACTTCCTGACACCTTTCACATACCCCTTGAAAGACAGTACTCTGCCCTTTAATCCCATTAGGTAAGACAAGGCAGATCTCTGTGAGTTCAAGACCACCCTGGTCTGGATAGTGAGTCCCATGCCAGAGAATGCTTCAATGCAAAACCCTGTCTAAAAAGCAAAGCAAAGTAAAATAAATAAGTAAAATAATAAATAAATAAAACCAAAAAGATGAAAATCAAAAACAACCACCATCATCAAATAAAAACCTAGTAACGCGTCTTTATGTTATCAAATCTCCTAGCACATGTATGTTTTTGCTTTATAATATTTAATTGTGCTAATTTTACATATAACATTTTAACTTTTAGTTCCTGCCCATCTCTTTCTGGAGGTCAGAACTCTGCTTCTTCCTATTATTTGTCTCGTGTGCAGCATGAAATAATGGGACGGAACTAATGCTACCATGTTCAGGGGGAAAAGGAATGGAGCAACACATAAACCGAATGTTTACCCTTCCTGTTCTGGGTTAAATTTTTTGTGTACTTTCATTTAATACCAGAAAGGACTCAGTAGATACTTTGTTTCCATTTTTTAAAATTTATTAAAGATTTCTGTCTCTTCCCCACCTCCGCCTCCCCTTTCCATCCCCCTCCCCCAATCAAGTCCCCCTCCCTCGTCAGCCCAAAGAGCAATCAGGGTTCTCTGCCCTGTGGGAAGTCCAAAGACCACCCACCTCCATCCAGGTCTAGTAAGGTGAGCATCCACGCTGCCTATGCTCCCACAAAGCCAATACGTGCAGTAGGATCAAAAACCCATTGCCATTGTTCTTGAGGTCTCAGTAGTCCTCATTGTCCGCTATGTTCAGCGAGACCAGTTTTAACCCAGGCTTTTTCAGACCCAGGCCAGCTGGCCTTGGTGAGTTCCCGATAGAACATCCCCATTGTCTCAGTGTGTGGGTGCCCCCCTCGCGGTCCTGAGTTCCTTGCTCGTGCTCTCTCTCCTTCTGCTCCTGATTTGGACCTTGAGATTTCAGTCCGGTGCTCCAATGTGGGTCTCTGTCTCTGTCTCCTTTCATCGCCTGATGAAGGTTAATATTCAGGAGGATGCCTATATGTTTTTCTTTGGGTTCTCCTTCTTATTTAGCTTCTCTAAGAACCCGAATTATAGGCTCAATGTCCTTTATTTATGGCTAGAAACCAAATATGAGTGAGTACATCCCATGTTCCTCTTTTTGGGTCTGGCTTACCTCACTCAGGATAGTGTTTTCTATTTCCATCCATTTGCCTGCAAACTTCAAGAAGTCCTTGTTTTTTACTGCTGAGTAGTACTCTAATATGTATATATTCCATACTTTCTTCATCCATTCTTCAATTGAAGGGCATCTAGGTTGTTTCCAGGTTCTGGCTATTACAAACAATGCTGCTATGAACATAGTAGAGCATATACTTTTGTTGTATGATAAGGCCTCTCTTGGGTATATTCCCAAGAGTGGTATTGCTGGGTCCATGGGTAGGTTGATCCCGAATTTCCTGAGAAACCTCCACACTGCTTTCCAGAGTGGTTGCACAAGTTTGCATTCCCACCAGCAATGGATGAGTGTACCCCTTTCTCCACAACCTCTCCAGCAAAGGCTATCATTGGTGTTTTTGATTTTAGCCATTCTGACAGGTGTAAGATGGTATCTTAAAGTTGTCTTGATTTGCATTTCCCTGATCGCTAAGGAAGTTGAGCATGACCTTAGGTGTCTTTTGGCCATTTGAACTTCTTCTGTTGAGAGATCTCTGTTCAGCTCAGTGCCCCATTTTATAATTGGGTTGATTAGCCTTTTACGGTCTAGTTTCTTGAGTTCTTTATATATTTTGGAGATCAGACCTTTGTCAGTTGCTGGGTTGGTGAAGATTTTCTCCCAGTCAGTGGGTTGCCTTTCTGTCTTAGCGACAGTGTCCTTTGCTTTATAGAAGCTTCTCAGTTTCTTTGTTTCCATTTTTTTTCCCAGAGAAAGAATCTCAGATTATGTAGGTATAATAACTAGTCCTAAGACACATCCAGTTATCTGTATAAGATAACCATCCTAAAGTGTGATGAATTTATATTATCGTGAGATCCTCCATAAACTTGCAGAACTATATGAGTTTAACGTGCCCCTGCTTTAAAGCACAGAAAATATTTTTGAATGCTGTCTCTAGAAATTATGAATAAAAGAATGAAACTAAATAAAGCCAATATAAATGGAACCAACTGTTTAGCGATGAAATTTTAGTTAGAATAGTTATCTTGTTTTTTTGTACTAGGGTGTAATTTAAGGTCTTAAAACATGATTTCTAGGACTTGAATTTGAATTTCAGAACATTCCATCTCCTTCCACAGAATCACAAATATGTTTACAGTTTTCTTTTCCAATGTCCTACCTGACATTTAAATGTCTCTGAATTAGGCGGCTATTTTCTACCAGCCCAAATTGTTTTCCGTGGCCTGAACCTGGGTTCAGTGCCCTCAACTCTTTGACCCAGGGGCAGAGGTCAGTGTTTCTTTCATCAGATCGTCTCTGTTGGCTACAAGGCTGATGGGTTCCGAGGAATTCAGCAGAGTTGATTCACCAGAACGCTGCCTGACCTAAGACTTCTGCTTTTTTTTCCTTGTAAAAATAAGGGAGCAGAAGTTATCAAGAAGTACAGGACACTCACCTGCACCCCCTCTCATGCTAACAGTTTCAGTATTTTCAAATTATGTGTGTGCAATGTTAAGCATCTCATGCCTCAGCTCTCTGTGTACTTTGACGGAAGCAATAAAAATCAAAATATGATCAGTCTTTACTTTGGATAGGCTAACTTGGGAAAATAAAATATATAGACACATGGAAGGATTTGACAAGAATTTAGCAATAAACCATATGCCGACTACTACAGAGTAAACTGTATACCCACACACTGAAGTTTTGTCCCTTTGAACTTCAAAGTATGTTATACCACCATGCTTTATTAGCGATGGAGAAATATCATAAGAAAGGCATCATTAGGAAATTTTGTTATTGTGCATTTACCATACCTAGAGGAACTAAGAAATTGCTTAGTGATGCACATGCATAAACAACCACTGGGCATGCTCACTTCTTGACTGAAATATGGTTCATGTCATCCGACTGTATTTAGAGAGAAGAGCCTTAAAGAGGTCATTTAGATAGAATGAGGTCATTAGCGTTGAACCTAACCCAAAAGAATTCACATTTATATTGAGAGAAATACAGACACAGATACCCAGAGGCCCAGGGAGAAGACAGTCAGTCAGCTGTCTTCCAAGAAAGAAACTCACGTAGAAACCAACCTTGAAGATATTTCAATCTTAGACTCCTAGCCTTCAGAACTGCATGGAAATAAATGGCTGACATTCAAATCACCCATCCATGGTAGTTTGTTACAACTATAGCAAAGTAATTCATGGCCTCTCCTGACAAATGGTTTCAGGACAAGAAGCCAGGGTGTATTGGAACCCTTGCGGAAGCATTTGCACCAGACACAGCATCTAATTAACAATGACCAGATAATGGAAAGGCAGATGGCACCCAGGAGAGCAGAAAGTTTGACCAGGCCCATGTCATCTGGGAGAGAACAATATTTAGTCACTGGGCCATGCATGTCTCTGAAGTATTTCAGCCTTTGCAATTTGCTCATCTTCAATGTTAAATGCATCTCCAATAATATAGTTGTCACCCGCATAGGATCATGCTAATTTATATTAAGTATAACATGTTATTAGCAGAAGTGCTATCCTGGCATCAGTATGAACACAATGTTTAACACAGATGTTTTAAACATTTGAAATATATAGCCATAAAAATGACTATGTGTCTGAGCAAAATAGCATTGACTCATTATCATTGTATTTTGCATATTACTTAATATGCACACAGGAGTTACCATGTATAAAATGAGCAAAGAACAAAGGAATAAGTCATTTGAGAGCCCTGGCATTTCTCTAATTTATCCAGAATATGGATGGAGCTTATCTACATATTCATGATCGCATGCTACACATGTTTAGGTTTTAGCAGAGCTGGATCAATTAAAATGAAATAGTAAAAATATTTCCTCTACTTTAGCTCCCTTTTAAAGACAGAGACAAAAAATAATAATAATAATCCGTCACACTGCCACGTTTGTTCTCACCTGGGAAAGGTGTAAAAATAGCATTTAAGAGAGCAATTCCCAGCTTAGGAGTGGTGAGCCAGCTCCGAAGAGGACTGTTTATCTAGCCGGTAAGCAGATGTGAATGAATATTTCATGAACATTCTTTAGAATCTTCTCTGGACTTGCACAGCAACCATCTACGCCACCTATCCCCCATCGTCCCAGACCGCCACTCCCCTTCTTTGGGAGACGCAAACTTGTTTGAATGCGGCTTACAATCTTACCAGCAGCAATGCCCCCTTTACCGTTCACACCAGATCCTAGCTTACTTCTTAAAAGCCACTCGTTTTGCATCAGGCAGGCAGGTGTGTTTTCTTTCAACATTGGTCAAGAAGGATATCAAAGTACTTACCTAGAAAACAGAACACAAAAAGAGAAAGGTTACAGTGAATTCATGGTCACACTCGATTATCTGACAAAGCTCTAAGATAGGGCCAAAAAAATTATCCATAGCACCTACAGTTCCCGGGACACATGCAAACAGAACATACAGAAGAAGACACACATTTAGGACATATTCTTCTCTGAATTCCAAAGGAACAAAGGGTAAGACTCAAAATAGGTAAAGTTTTGATTTTTCCTCTCTTTCTGGTTTTCTAAACTGCCTGGCTCCATTCTGAAAGTATGATTTATCATCTCTCTTGAAACTTTCAGCAAGCTATTCTGATTGCCTGCAATAATGTTTTCATCCCTATAAGCCTGAACACCTTAATTCAATACCCAAGTCCTAGCTTCAGGTC
Organism: Alexandromys fortis; assembly: GCF_014885135.2. Classification (NCBI taxonomy): domain Eukaryota; kingdom Metazoa; phylum Chordata; class Mammalia; order Rodentia; family Cricetidae; genus Alexandromys; species Alexandromys fortis. The sequence continues at coordinate 726,322 of NW_026067997.1, forward strand.
TGTGTCCCAATAGCATCGAGCGCGGAGAGTGACATTCCACACACAGTTGGGTTATGAAAAAAAAAAGGCTTTGATTATGTCATCTTCCTGAGTGGGAGGCACTGCCTCTTGGCAGAGGGTTCACTCACTCTCTGAGACACTGGGCACAACCATCCCAGATGGTGTGGAGCTAAAATGCGCCATAGAAACAGCACATAACAGAGAAAAGAGATTCCATACACATTAAAAAAGAAAAAGCGCCATTGAAATATAAGGGACAGATGTCCATGGCTGCCATTAGTATGTCAGCTGAATACGGGCTTTAGTGTCTTTGGCTTTAGTATTCATCTGCTAATCACAGAAACCCCCACTATCTGCACAGGGAAGGCAGAAATGACCGTAGCGTAGCTGCGGTAAGTGACAATTCTGGAATGGAGGATAGAAGCCTTTGGGATGCCAAATGATGAAATCTGTTCCCTCTGTTAGTTGTCAAAAGCCAAAGACAATGCTCCTTCCGAATGTGATTTCCTCAGTTCATCCTCGACAGACCAGAGCCAAACAACAAAAGGATGGCCAAGGGAAATGGCACTTTAGAGAGAGGAGTAAGAGACTCCCTCTTTCTCCGACAAAAAAAAAAAATCTACATTTTGATGGAGGCAACAGTATAGAACTGCTCAATGTCGGGCTGGCTGAGAAAGCAGAAGCATAGAAAATCAGTGCCTGCCGTGGTCCCCTGGAACAAACATGATTGGTTCATCGGCATCTTTAGAGGTGAGATTTCTGGCGAGGTAAAATTATTAAGACCTGCTGGTAAATGCATGCATTACCCAGCCCTGCTGTACACATCCCGATTTAGGGACCATGCACTAGAAGGCACGGGTCCTCCCCTTCTCTATGATGCTCGTCACAGAGCATTCTCTGAGGGTTTGCGCTCCGTCGTGATGTCAGTACTTAATGAGACACAATTTAATGAAATGCCAGGAAATGGCATGCTTTTCCTCTTTGTCTTTACTAATCAGTAAACCGCTTATAAGGAAGATTATCTTGCAGAAAACATCTCATTTTAAATGGGGATGGCACCAGTTAACATTGTTTTCCAGTCTTAGAATGCTGTCTTCGTTAAAAGATGTATTCTGTATTTCCACTCATAGAGGGCACTGTTTTCTTGTTCCTTCCGCTCCAGGCACTTGATGAAAAACAAAGACCAGTTCACCACTGTCAGTGAATTAAGCCCACAAATAGCTTGACTGTGGCAGAGTGCACAGTAACATGTCTGTAGAACAAAGCTCATGAGCCTGGACTGAACTGACATTAATTTTCAGCACACCTATAGCCTGAACTATTTTTATATGAGTAATAAATGGTGAGAAATTACATTTTCATTTTCTTCAAAAGATGGTTTTGATTATACTCTAGCATTCTGTTACCTTGCCCATGAATAAATGTTCATTAAACTTCTTGTATAAAAGTGGCTTACAGAAGTATATAAAATTTAAAATTACACGCAAAGATTCAAGCAAAGTATTTTACTATCGGGTAAAAATATAGCTTTAGAGGATAGTCATAAATCTGAACATCAACACTGTCACAAAACCCTTGACCTACAGTTGGTCCTGCTTGCAAGATGTACTAGAACAATGGTGGCACAGAACTCGTGGGAGTGGCTAATTGATGGTTGGTTTAACTTGAGGCTCACGCCACTAGAGGGAGGCCATGCTCTATCCAGCTTGGATGGTCAGGAACTGGAGACTGTAGTAGAGATCTAGGGTGGAATCAAATACAACTGGCAGAGCAAGCAAGCAAACAAACAAAATTAAAAAAAAAGCAATGAAATGATTCCTCGTCATAGTCTGCCATGCTCATAAAATCAGTGCCCTGCCCAGTTGTCATCAGAGAGCCTTCCTCTGGCAGCAGATAGGAAAGGGTAAAGAGATCCACAGCCAGACATCATGTGGAGAGAGAGTCTAAATTGAAGATCTCCATCAGCTCCCTCTCCTAGGAGATCGGGAACACTGTGGAAGAGGAGGAGGAAAGACTGTAGGAATCAGAGGGGATGGAGTTTTCTATTTTAAATTAAAAACAAGAAATGTGGTTTACAGAACTGTATAAAATTTAATATTACATACAAAGATAGCTTCTTCAAGCAAAGTATTTTTACTTTACATGAAATATAAGTTTAAAATATATTTGTAACACTGGCAAGCTGTGAACTGACCTTCATGCTAATATTTATGGTCATCAGAGGTGAGACAGAAATGCTTTCATCGCTCCTATTTGCAGGTGAACCCGTGCTATCATTTAAAAAGGACTTTTCTAAGTGTCTGTCTTGTTATATTAGCATCTGCGTTCTGTGTCTCCTGGGAATACAGACCTGTGAAGATTAAATCAAAAGAGCTAACAGGGTTGGTCCAGGGTTTGGAAACATGGGGAGAGAGGCAGGGGTGGGGCTGGGAGAAGAACTTAGACCGATTTTTAGAACATCTGTCATCTCGGAACTAAAAGCAGAGGAGAGATGAAATATTAACTGATGGCGGGCACGCGGCAGTACAAATAACTTGAAAGGCTTCTGCAAATCCCAAGGATCATGGCAAGGCTCACACCTTTCTGCACTTCTTCAAATCCTATTCATTTTCCTGCTCCCTTTCAACCACAGAAGCGATGCCAACTGCAAAAAGAACCATCCCAAAGGAGGGAGGCTCAAAACGGCTTAAGGAGAGGTGACAAGCAGCCAGGCTCTTGTGTCCTCTTTGCCTTGCAGTACGTGGAGTGTTATATTTTTCTTTTTCTTATTTTTAGTTGTGGGTAAAATAAAGTACACCTAGCTGAGCCTCCAGAAGCAATGGCTCTGTGATTAAGAGAATTTATTTATGGATTCTTTTTGTTTTATTTTAAGTTTTAAGACAGTATACTTCTTCATTTCATATTAAAGTGGCTGTGAGAGGCAGAAACCCACATCGGAACACTGGGCTGAGCTCCCAAAGTCCTGTTGTGGAAGAAGACTGGAGGAAAATATTATCGGTTTCTTATAGCTTTGCCTTCCTCAATACCATTGGATGCTGGAAATAAAAGGAAATTCAATCTAATACTAAAAACATAGATTTTGATGTCTGAAAAACCAGGTTCATGCCCTCTAAGGTATGTGGGCATACCTTGCTTGCATCTTCTAAATTTTCATAGAAATGAAAAAGATTTTGACTTAGAAGACATAGAAGAAAGCCCAGATGATGACATACACTCAGTGTTATCTCATGTGACTCAGCTTAATATAGGTTATCTTCCTTTCACAGTTTAAACCATGTGTGTGCTTTTACACACAGGTAGGCTCTAATTTCTTCAATAGTGTATGTTTATTATTATTGTGTATAT
>NW_026067997.1:730009-732859 GCF_014885135.2 Alexandromys fortis
ATGTTATTATTATTGTATATATATGTATATATATATAATGTGTGTGTGTGTGTGGGTGTGTAACTGCTATAGTGTATGTATGGAAGGAAGAAGACAACTTTATTGAGTCTGTTCTTCCTTTTTATCCTTACGTATAATTGGGGGAACCAAACTCAGGTTTTCAGGACTGTGCTGCAAACACCTTGACATGCTAAGCCATCTCATTGGCCCAAGACTCTACTTTCTAAACCAAGCACTCATTCTTAGCTTCTAGTAGACAAACTAGAAGTATCATATGACAATCATATCGCAATTAAAATGCATAGTGTCCACTTAGAAATTATTTAATGATATACACGCCCTAGGTATTATATATACAAAGTTGTAATTATTTGTGCTCCTGAGAAAACGGTAGCCACTATCAAATTCATTCATATAATCCACCAAAGGCATCTTTCCTTCTTATGGGAAACTGTTCAGAAAATTTAGTTAAAAACACCTACTTATTCAGCAATGAATAGAATCTTTCTTATTTCAGCTACCTTCTCTAAACACGCCTTACAGCAGCAGCCGTGCTTCGATGATAATGGCTCTGACCGGCATTTTTCCATGTCTTGATTTGCAGATGAGATTATTCCTGACAAGGAATCTGCATTTATTTCAGATGCGTTTAAGATATTTGTAAAACCAGAACTCACTTCAGCCGTCACCATCGCTCTCCTTCACCCTCCAGCAAATAGCCAAGCTAAAAGGATGCTGTAGACCACGGAGGGTGCCCTAAAGTCAACTGTTAGCCTAACATGACTGGGGAGACAAGGCTGGCTGCTTGTCACTCCACATGTCACTCTAAGTAAGAAAACAAGAGTCAGGACTACTGAAAAAAGAGAGACAAAGCAGCTCTGGGATTGTCCTCTCGAGCGTGCTCTGGGAAAACATACGTAGGCTTTTGCAGACGGATCAGGTGGTACTGGGGGTACTGTATTCTCTCCACTCATTTTTGCCATAGGGATTAGCCTAGACTAGGCATGCTGAAGGGCACAGAGAGAGACTTGATTCTATGAAGCTGAAATGACCACGCACACATTATTTTAAGGACTAGCTAAGTTAGGTTGGCTTAACACCAATACAGCAGAACTACGGTCTGCAAAATTCCTTTGCAATTCCTCCCTGGTCCTTTTTTTCCCTGTTTGTTATGTGTTTTATTTATATTAAATCAATTATAATATGAGATACAGTTAACCAAGAGTATAATTTTTCCTATCAAAAATAAGACCATATGCCCCTTTTTGCTCTAATGAACTTTAATCAGATTTGCAAAATGTTAGGAGACATTGGAGTGGAGTCTAGAAAAGTCAATGATAATTAGCTGAATGCTTATCCATGCTCTGAGCTCTCTTTTTTACCCTCCTTTAGGATATCAGCCTTGGGCCTGTGATAGATCTTGTCTAGTGGATTTGTGCTAAAGTGAAAAGTAGTACTTTTGGACACAGATTCAGACTAGTTTTGACTAGCTGATTAGATTCTTTCCCCTCATAAGGAAGTCTAGATTGAGTTGAAGCATCAGTTGCCCTGTCCTGTCATGGACTTTGGCCCATTATCCTGGACACAGAAGACGACTATGAAGTAAACCCCTGCCATATTAAAGTCATTTAGATTTCAGATCCCTGAAGAATAGCCTTGTCTTCCCTGGTTTGCAAAAGGAGTAACCAGAACAATGAAATATTAACAACTGAAGCTATAAGGAAGTTCATGCACAAAACGTTAATTATACTCAGAATGTTTTTAAGTTCAAAGAATGAGCCACAACTACGAACTGACTTAATTACTGTCATCTAGGACAAAAACAAGGCTTGTTTGTTTTTCTTAACCTTTTCCAAAGAAATATCTTTCAGTTCAACAAGAGGATGCAAACTTGGACTGGGATAATTTAGGGTTGGAATAAGAGGAAATAAAAGATCTTCTAGTCAGAATGAGGCGGATGAAGACCAGAACAGGTCGATGTAGAGAGTCCTTCCTGAGATGACCATAATGAGGGGCATGCCTCCATAACCGTCAGGCTACTCCTCTTGGGGGAACTGTAGGATTTAGAAGAAGGACGTTAGAAGATCTGGGGGTTGTGAAAGTAATTCTTGGATTAGAGTGAGCAGGTCTGTGAGCTGTATTAGCTAATAATGACGCCATATGGTCCTAGCAGAGACTTGCACTCGGATGCACACTATTGTAAGAAGAGGTGCTATGATGCCTTTACTCTGTTTCCCAGAGCCCCAGAGAAAGGCTCTGAGCTGTTGTTTTAGAGTAACCATAGGATAAAAAATAGGGGCACACAAGCATAAACACAGATTTTCTTCCCCAGCTCTCTCAGGAACAGCAAGTCCATATTTTCTTTCCACCTTCAAATCACCGTGCAGCATGGCACGGTATTTTACTTCTGCCTGCCTAAACTACTAATTAAGTTGGCAAAGCAGAAACTCTAGCTTGAATTCTAACCAGCATGGTAATTATAGTTGACTTCAAAAGGCTTGGAAACAGTATTTTACAGAGGCTGGGGTTCGCCTTTTCTGCTCCACTCCTCAGGTCTGTTCTTTTTCTCCTCTCTGGAAAGGCTAACACAGAAAGGTGAGCTTGGCTCTCCACATTGTACTTCCTCCCACTGTGATGCTGCAGGCTGTTGGAATCGAGGATTTCCAAACTTTCCTGGCAGATGGCTCAGGTTTGCTAACTGCTCTGTTTCCCAGTATCCTCATATATCCAAGGATTTCCCACTGACTGCAGATTCCTCAAAGGGAAGGGAGCAAAGGTTATTCAAAAACATTCTTTTCATATTTTTAAAAATTTTATTATTAAAACTGTATAAAATGAAAAAATTATTAT